>NW_015386253.1:1999532-2111892 GCF_001527695.2 Protobothrops mucrosquamatus | reverse complement strand
CTTCTTTTCCGACGTTTCATCTCTCTCAGCTCCTCGGTGAACCAGGGAGCCAATCGAGACCTACGTCGGGTCAGAGGCCGCAAAGGCACGACCCGGTCCAATGCTGCGGCGGCAGTTGTCTCCCACGCCGCCGCCTGATTTTCCGCCGAGTCGTGGACTAGATCCTCCGGATATGGCCCAAGCTCCGTCAGGAACCTCTAGTAAAGAATTATAAGTATTTGCATCTTTTGCTATCATTAAGTGGTCAACTGGATTTTTGCAGACTAGGTCTGGTGGGTGCTGTTCCCTGTGAAGGCAGAAGCTGTGATTCATTTGCAACTGTAAAGGCCTGTCCTTGAATAAAGGCTGGAGCTCTGCAAATGTTTCCCTGTGAGCCTTTGGATGCTCTAACCCAGGGGTGTCAAACTCAATTTCACTGAGGGCCGCATCAGCATTGCGGTTGCCCTCAGGGGGCTGGGTGGGTGTGGCCAGGGTGGGTGTGGCCTACTGGGTAGGCGTGGATGGAGTGGGTGTGGCCTATTGGGTGGGCATGGCCAGCTCTACATTGTTCACGTCAAGGGTGCCTGTGGGGACCTGGGCAGAAGTGGGACAGATCTGATGGTCCCTGGCAGAAGGGGGTGGGACCAGGGCAAGTGCCAAGGCATGGTCCACTGGAGGAGCCTCACTGTTCCTCTCAGGCCATGCAGGAGGGGGGCTTATGGAGCTAAGACTGAATGCGTTTCAGCATAGATGGCCACCACAAAATTGTACATTGGCTCCCGGCTGGCCTGGGCTAGGGCCAAGGCAGAGGGGGCCGTTCCCTCACTGTTTCCAGGATGGCTTCACAGGCCACATGAAACCACTTCGCGGGCCACATCCGGCCCCTGGGCCTTGTGTTTGACATGTCTGCTCTAACCCTGTGTTTCTCATTTTTGATTACTGTAAGACAGGTTTTCTTAAATTCCCAGAACTCCCTAGCCAGCCATTGTTGAAGTGGAATTCCACAGATCTTAAAGTTGTTAAGGTTGAGAAGCATCATTCTAACCATTCAGCTCTCAATCAGAGATGCAAAAAATAATCTCTGACCACAACGTTTTCAAAAACCCCAAACTCACAATCTTGCACTTTGAATCTCATCAGCTTATAGAGCTGTCTATGCCATCTGTCTTGTTAAATTTAAGTGGCTAAAATTGGTATCATTCTAATGCAGCATTCTTCCTCTGTTCACAGCAGTTCTTAAAATCTTTTAAAACTTCTACCAGAATGTTAGCTTACTTATTTTGCAAGCTATTATTAATCTCTAGGGTCCTATTTCAAGTACAATGCAACATTACAGCCATCTGAAAAGTTTTTGTACATTATTAGCATTATTCACTATTATAGAGGGAAGTTTTGTCCTTATCTTCTCTAGCTCTTCCCTAAGTTTCCAATCAAATCTGATTCCGAAAGAATTTTAATGCTGTTAATTATTTTAAGAAGAAAAGTACAAGGTCTCTAAACAGCTACTTCTGAGTCAGTAAATTTGCAGGTACAACTTCTGACATCTTTGAGATTCTGCTGTGGTATCAATCTGTTCATGGATGCTCCCCAGGTGCTCTTGTTTCTTGTTGAGTTTTGCCCTAGAGTTAGAAATAAGAAGATTCCGGTGGATTTAGCCATCATTTTTACTGAGACTGAGCCAGGCTCTATGTTAGCATATCAGGAAGGAACCAGAATCAAATTAATCCCAACTGAATTAGATATCAAAATCGCAACCAGCAGATTAATTAGTGGAACAGAATGAAAGTGAAAACTGACCTTGTTTCTTAAAGCATTAAGTGCTGTATACTACATAAAATTGTTATAATTTATTTCTTAATTTGTCCATCTATAGATGGAAATTGAATACATGGGAAAGAAAGTACTACTTCAATAGCAGAGTTCATGCTTAGTGTAATATAGAAGTTGCTTAGTAGATAGGCAGCTATATAAAGATTTAAATAAATAATGTTTTATTTGAATGCCCAAAGCATATTTGTAGGGCTTGAATCTAGAAGGGCTGTGAGATAATCCATTTCCAATTCTGTCTTCAATATTTTTAAGCTGTTCCACCATGGCCTGTTTGCACTGAATGAGGTCTGAAGGAAGATTCTTCATATGTTAGGTTCTTCTAACAATAATGATCTCTTAATGCATGGGTGTCAAACTTGATCATGTCACGTGCTGTATCATGACTTATCATGACATTTTTTGCCTTCGTGGAGCCGGGGTTGGTGTGGCCTGCATGTGATGCATCCAGCCTGCGGGCCACCAGTTTGGCACCCCTATCTTAATGTGTACTTAGTTGGATTCATCTCGAAAGTTTTTCTGTTTATGCCCCAGGTTTCTACCTAATCATGGAATAATTTTAAATTCCTTAAAAGAAATACTAATTGTAGATCATTAGGTAACACGGATGTTTAGGAGGCATCAGATCAACTGCCCAAGTTATCAACTTATTCATGATATCGGTTATGGCTCAATGGAATTAGTGACTTTAATGACAAGGAAACAGAGAGAATGTATGACAAGCAGAACTACCTTTTGTGCATAGATCATCTGTCATACAGAAAAACCTTATACTATAACAGACATGTCAAACACAAGGCCCGGGGGCCGGATGCAGCCCGCAAAGTGGTTTCATGTGGCCCACAAAACCATCCAGGAAACAGTGAGGAAACGGCCCCCTCTACCTTGGCCCTGGCCCAGGCCAGCCAGAAGCCAATGTACAATTTTGTGGTGGCCATCTATGCTGAAACGCATTCAGTCTTAGCTCCATAAGCCCCCCCCCCCTCCATGGCCTGAGAGGAACAGCGAGGCTCCTCCAGTGGACCATGCCTTGGCACTTGCCCTGGTCCCACCCCCTTCTGCCAGAGACCCTCAGATCTGTCCCAATCCTGCCCAGGCCCCCACAGGCACCCATGACATGAACAATGTAGAGCTGGCCACGCCCACCCAGTAGGCCACACCCACTCCATCCATGCCCACCCAGTAGGCCACATTCACCTGGCCACACCCACCCGGCCCCCTGAGGGCAACTGCAATGCTGATGCGGCCCTCAATGAAATTGAGTTTGACACCCCTGTACTATAACATGAAAAAATGCACACATTATATAGGTAGTACTCAAATTATTTCACCATTCATTTAATGACAACTGGAAGTTACCACCGCACTGAAAAAAGTAACTTACAACTAATCTTTGCACTTATGACCGTCACATGATCCCCATGGTCACATTATAAAACTTTGACAATTGCTACATCCCAGGGTCATGTGATTGCCACTTGCAACCTTCCTTCTGTCAAGCAAAGTCAATGGAGGGAGCCAGATTTGCTTAACCACATGATTCACTTAACAGCTGAAGTGATTCACTTAAAAAAATGTAGCCAAAAAAATTGTAAAATTGGCTACAACTCATTTAACAAACATCTTGCATAAAATGAGGTACACACAGACTGGCCACCTGCTGCAATTGTTTCACCAGTCCCTAAACAAGTGTAGTGGATTGTCAACTTGGCATGCATTGTTAGCGGAAAAGACCCGGAAGATAAATGTATGGTGAAATATCTCTTTTAATTTGATCTACAGATTCAGAAGAATCGGAGATAAACCAGACAGCTTCCGGAATTAAGGGAGAAAAAGAGAAAATATTCTCCAAATCCCTTCCCACCAAAAAGTTATCTGAAAATCTGGAATTGGGGTGAGCCTTCGTGGATAAAGTGTTGGATCTTGATCCCCTGATGAGCTACAACATCAACAAAGCAAGAGCAGGCAAAACACCATTGTCAGTTACCTTGCAATGCTAGGTATCCCTAAAATCACTGTTGCAGAGTCATGATCAGAAAACAGCAATGATGCTGTTCACATCTTTTAGGAAAAGGATGATTATTCCTAACAAAATGAAGGAAAGTGTTTCTTTGATTTTTGCTGGTGCACAACAGATTTATGCTGGACTTAAAAGATCAACCTGCGGAAACATTGCTAGAGCATCTGGAGAGTGAGAGAGTGGAAACATGAGTTAACCAAGATATGGCTGCCTAAAATCATTTCTTGTGAGATAGGCAGCCATATATCCTATTTTTTTTTCCACTATGTTTTTGGTAATTTCTGTCATTATGAGGTCCAAAAACTTGAACCTTCACTTCCTCTAATTAGGGATCTTCAAACTTGGCAATTTTAAGACTTGTGGACTTCAACCCCCACAATTCCTCTGCTAGTCTGCTGAGAAATTCTGGGAGTTGAAGTCCACAAGTCTTAAAGTTGCCAAGTTTGGAGACTCCTGCTCTAAATTCAAAATTCTATTATCTACTATTTCATTATATGCTGGAAAACACCACTCTCTCTCCACACATACACATGCATGTTTATATGCTGTATATATATGTAAACTATAATCTTACAAATGAATCCAAATTGAGTCATATGTAACTGATTAAAATGGAATTTCTTTGGACATGTTAAAATTAGAATTACAGTCTCTGATGTAAAGTGGAAATAATCAGTGTATCAGATCAGTAGGAGTCATAGTCGTGTGTTTAAAAATAATTGCTAAGCACATTACGAAATGAAGGAAATATTAGTTGTACAGTGGTTAGTCTATAGAAATCCCTTATTTGGTAATGAACACATACTGTATAGTCTTTGTAAAGATGAGACCATTATTACAGAAAAACACATTAGAAATCTCAGTGGCTTAAGAAGCCTTTATATACTAATAAATACACAGAGGAGAGAGTAAGAGAAAGTACACATTCTAGACAATATAAATGTAAATAAGGTGATACATTTTAAAATCTAGACACAAAAAAAACAATTTCATTGATATATTTGAAAGGGAATCTGATAAAGGACTTGGATTAAAGGAGCCAGAAGGCCCAGGATATTTTGCCGCCAGAAAGATCTCCAAAAGCTAAGTCAAGCTGCCTTAGAGCCCAAAGCCAAGTTATTTTGATATGTAACGGAGGGGAAAAAAACAACAACCTCACAAATATCTCTCTTCACTATCAGGTATATATATATATAAAAAAAGGTAGTAAAACAAACCAACCAATCTGTAGCCATATCTTGACACTTGAAATCTGTTTTGTCCTGAAGGAATGGGAAATTGCTTGTTTTTACTTTATTGTTATTGTTGATCGCTTACTGTGTATTTTTCAAAATTCCAATTTAAAAAATAATAATAAAATAATAAAAAATGACAATGGATCAATCAAATAACTTGGGTTTTCATAAATAGATACCACTACTGATAGGAGATGTATAGATAAGCCATTTGCCTCTATACTGCGATAATGGTAAATATTTAAAAGTTTATAACACTATTTATTGAGAATGCATAAGATTTCACAAGCATCCAAAGTGCTTAAAGAGAGACTTCTACAGTAACAACATTTTTATGATAAATTAATGGCAAAAATGCAGTATTTATTTTTTCCTTAACAGCAAAAAAAAAATCATAGTAATTTTCTTGTTAAATAGAATTAGCTGCATAAAATTTGAAAAAGAGAATTTTAAGGTTACATTTATTATTTTTTAAAAAAGAAGCTGCTAACATTGGTCTAACTAAACTAATGTTATTTAATATGTTCTACTCAATTTTCTGAAATCCAAATGAATTAGGGCTATTAAAACAAGCTGGTTAATCAAATTTTAAAACAAGAATTCTAGAGGAAAAGACACATCTCATGTGGTACGTCAAAGTAGATCCGATTGTAGAAAAGGCATTCTCCCCTGTGTTAAGATGAACAGGAAATACTTTCTGGATATTATATACTTTCTAGGAAATAAATTCCACTAAATAGTAAATAAGCTTTAAATGTCATACTTCAGTTTAAAGGCAAATATGTGCTTTCTTTTCCCCCCTTTTTATTGTAATGTTATAAATCATGATACAATGTATTATTTCAATGAATATTTCAGTGCAGTAGTATTTATTTAATATGATTAAAATTATTAACATTCTATTATTAAAAAGCTTAAAGTATTGAAAATAAAAAAAAGAAAAAGTATTGAAAATGAAAACAGAAAAGTAAAAATTCTATCATTATTAACTGTCATTTAGGATGTCATTATTAAAGGAATAAGATAGTTTAACTTTTAACTTTTCATCCAAAGTTAAGTATAAGATAAAAAGGAAAGACCCATTGCAACTCACATTGAAATATTAGTTATGTGGTAATAGTTTCAGTCTTGAACAAATTGCTTTGTTCTAAGGCCTCCATTGTATTGTTAATTAACATGTGTGTCTGTATCAGTATGTAGATATATTGATAGAAGGAAATAAAAATAGGCAAAGTAAATTTAACAAAAGTTAATATAGATAACAGATAGAAAAAAGTCATAATAATTAAATAAAAGGAAAAGAAAAAAGCCTGATCTATTTCTTTCAACCTTTTTATATATGTGCTAATTAGCAATATCTGTTAACCTTCAGCCTCCCTTAAAAGCCAGATGATAGTGGCTATTGTTTACTATCCTATGTGATGTGTTGTGTACTGTGTATGAGACCCATTCTTGCTTAAGGCAAAGATGAACTGTGGAATACCTGTCTGCAACCTTTTACATTTTTCCTTTCCTGAGATCCCATAGTAGTAGTTACCTTATGATTTTGGAAATTGGAAATACCTTAAGTTGTTGTTTGCAACGCCTATGAATGCCACAGCAGTTTTCTGTGATTGAAATGATGATTAAAGTGTTTCATAACAAAGACATATGGAATTGCATCATGCTTTATTTTTAATAAACTGTATGTGAGTCTGTGTACCTAATGGCTTGGAATCAATAATATCCAGCTGATGACATTTGACAAATAATGGAGATTATGAACTATTGATAAGATGAGGCAAACTTTAAAAGTTCAAATAAAATAAACAAATGCTCTGGTTGCAAAAAAAGCAGGCCATTTTTTTTTCAGGCGACAGTTTTCAGCTAAAGTCTGATTTAAGATTATTTCAGCCATATAAACGCATAGGAAACATCTAATTATGGGGGGTACATATTTATCATTTATCATTTATTTATTCAAAAGGTAAGGTTCAGGAAGAGCGGTCTCTTTGCTGGGAAGATTTTATTTAAATATGTTAAAATAATTTTATTGTATGTATTACACTTGAAATCTTTTCTCTGAGACCTGAAGGGAAATCCATAGCAGCTTCTCCTAATTTTATCCTCCCCAAAAGAAACAGTTGGTGTAATGCTTTAGGGATCAGGCTAGAAAGCAAAGATTTCATGAAGTGGTCTACTTCTGCTTAGGCACAAAGCCAGCTGGATGACTTTAGGGCAGCACTCTCTCCCAGCCCTAGGAAGAAAGCAATGGAAAATCACTTTCAAAAATCTTGCCAGGGAAACTCCAGAGACAAGCCCAGACAGTCACCAGGAGTCAGCTTTGACTCAGAGGCACCATTAAAGAAGAAGAATTCTGTAAAGTACATTGAACAAAGCATTCACTGAGTGCAGTAGTTGAGTAAAAGATAATAATAATAATAATAATAATAATAATAATAATAATAATAATAATAATGATAATAATAATAATAATAATAATAATAATAATAATAATAATAATAATAATAATAATAATAATAATAATAATAATAATAATAAAAAAGTTGGAAGGGACCTTGGAGGTCATCAAGTCCAACCCCCTGCTCAGACAGGTAACCCTATACCATTTCGGACAAATGGCTGTCCAGTTTCTTCTTAAAAACTTCCAGTGTTGGAGCATTCACCGTTTCTGGAGGCATATTGTTCCACTGGTTAATTGTTCTAACTGTCAGGAAGTTTCTCCTTAGTTCCAGGTTGCTTCTCTCCTTGATTAGTTTCCTAGATTCTTTGCTTCTTGTCTGCCTTCAGGCGCTTTGGAAAATAGCTTGACTCCCTCTTCTTTGTGTCCCTGAGATATTGGGACACTGCTATCATGTCCCCCTCGTTCTTCTCTTCATTAAACTAGACATACCCAATTCCAGCAACCATTCCTCATATGTTTTAGCTTCCAGTCCCCTAATCATCTTTGTTGCTCTTCTCTGTACTCTTTCTAGGGTCTCAATATCTTTTTTACATCGTGGTGACCAAAACTGGATGCAGTATTCCAAGTGTGGTATTAATACTTCCCATGATCTAGAGTGTTATTAATACTTCACGTGATCTTGACTCTATCCCTCTGTTAATGCAGCACAGCACTGTGTTGGCTTTTTTGGCAGCTGCAGCATACTGCTGGCTCATATTTAAATGATTGTCCACTAGGATTCCGAGATTCCTCTCACAATTACTACTATTGAGCAAGGTACCCCCTATACTATACCTGTACATTTGGTTTTTCTTGCCTACATGTAGAATCTTACTTTTTTCACCATTGAATTTCATTTTGTTAGATAGCGCTCAGTGTTCAAGTCTGCCCAGATCCTCCTTATCCTAAGCCTGTCTTCTGGAGTGTTGGCTATTCCTGCCAGCTTGGTGTCATCTGCAAATTTGATGAGTTCCCCATCTATCCCCGTGTCCAAATCGTTGATGAAGATGTTGAAGAGCACTGGGCCCAGAACAGAGTCCTGGGGCACCCCACTACACACTTCCCTCCATGTAGATGTGGTTCCATTGAGGACCACATGCTGAGTACGGCCGGTCAGCCAGCTACGGATCCATTAGGTGGTGATGCTGTCTAACCCGCATTTTTCTATCTTATCAAGTAGTAGGTTGTGATCTACTTTGTCAAATGCCTTACTGAAGTCCAAGTAAATTATATCCACAGCATTCCTCTGGTCCACTAATTTTGTCACTTGGTCAAAGAATGCAATAAGATTTGTCTGGCATGATCTGTTTTTGACAAACCCGTGTGGGCTTTTAGTAATGACTTTGTTTGCCTGTAGGTGTTCGCTGATTCGTTGTTTGATTATCTTTTCCAGAATCTTCCCAGATATTGAGGTCAGGCTGATAGGTCTGTAATTTCCTGGATCCATTTTTTTTTCCTTTTTTGAAGATGGCTCTTTTCCAGTCCTCTGGTAGTTCCCCAGTGCTCCAGGATCTTTGAAAAATATAGTTCAGTGGTTCTGAGATCACATCTGCCAGTTCCTTGAGAACCTTGGGGTGTAATCCATCTGGTCCTGGTGATTTGAACTCGTCTAGCCTGGACAGGTGCTCACTTATCATTTTCTTGCCTATCTTAACTTGTCTTTCTATTCTGTTTTTTATGGTGCTATTTTTGAAAGGTTGGTCTGTTTTTTTCCCTTTGTGTAAAGACAGATGCAAAAAACGAGTTACATAGTTCAGCTTTCTCCCTGTTGCTTGTCACCTTCTTGCCACTTTCACCCACTAATGCAGGGCTTTTCAACCTTTTTACCCATTGTACCACTTTTCGGATATGGCAATATCCGAGTACCACTAGTCGCCTAGCAAGGTGTCAAAAACTTGATGACCAAAAAAAAAGTGATAAAATACAAGTAGTCCTCAACTTACAACATTTCACTTAGTGACTGTTCGAAGTTACAATGGCCCTGAAAAAGTGCCCCCCAAGCCACAGCCGAGCAAGACACCTACCTGCCCACCCGGCGGTGCTCTTCCTCCTGTCCGAGGTTTTCATTGTTGTAAGCATTTCTGTTGAGGATTGGCAGCGGAGGTGGGGTGGGGGAGTGTTTGGTTTTTATTCCCCCCATCTGCTGGGTGGTTGCAGCAGGTTTTGGTCACTTCATATGACCCTGGGACACCGTGACCGTCATAAATATGAATCAGTTGCCAAGCATCTGAATGTAAATCACAAGACCCTGGAGATGCTGCAACACTCCAGCTGATTGGCGCTTCTTCTGGGCTCAGCAGAAGTGCAAGGATCAGTGCAGCTTTCCAGTTGATTGGTGCTTCTTCAGGGCTCAGCAGAAGCACCAGGATCAGCGCCGAGCTCCAGCTGGAACCTGGTGCTGATCCTGGTGCCCCGAAGAAGTGCCGATCAGCTGGAAAGGGCACTAATCCTGGCACTTTCGCTGAGTCCTGACAGCCCTGCAGCTCCAGCCATCTCTCGCTCAGGCTTGTGCGGTGCTGCCACCGGTTCAGCTCATTCCCCTCCCCCGCTACCACTTTTCTAAGATAGTCGTGGACCACCTGCCAAGTGCCAATGTACCACAGGTGGTACCCGTACCACTGGTTGAGAAGCCCTGCATTAATGGACCAATCGTTTCCTTCACTTTTTTCTTGTTTTTCACATGTTGAAAGAAGCTTTTTTTGTTATTTTTGACTTTGGTCGCAAGCCTTAGTTCATTTTGAGCCTTAGCTTTCTTCACTTCATCTTTGCAGTCTCGGGCTATTTGCTGATATTCTGACTTAGTTATGTCTCCCTCTTTCCACTTTCTATACTTGTCCTTTTTATCTTTCAATTTATCCGAGAGTTTTTTATGCAGCCATACTGGTTTCTTTTGAGAGCTGTTATTTTTCCTCTTTGTTGGTATTGTGCTAGACTGGGCTTTTATTATCTCCCTTTTCAAAATTTCCCAAGCTTCTTGAGTTGTTTTCCCCTGGAGGATTCTCATCCGTGAAATCCTTCCCAAACCCTCTCTAAGTTTATTGAAATTAGCTCCCTTGAAGTCCAAGATTCTAGTTTGACTGTGTTTTATTGCTTGTGCTTCCATAATATTGAATTCCAATATTGCATGATCAGTTCCTCCCAAGGTTCATATGGCTTCAACACCTTCTATCATTTCATCTCTGTTAGTGAGAATTAGATCCAAAATGGCTAATCCCCTAGTTCCCTTCTCTATTTTTTGGGAGACAAAGTTGTCTGCAAGGTTTGTCTGGAATCTGTTTGATCTTCCACTTGGTGCAGAGTTTGTCTCCCAGTTGATATCAGGGTAGTTAAAGTCCCCCATTACTATTGTGATGTGCTTCCTACATACCTTAGTTAGCTGACTAGCAAAAAGTTCATCTATTTCCTCTGTTTGGTTGGGTGGCCTATAGTATACACCTATGGCAATGTCGTTTCCCCCCCCCCCACTTTTATATTGACCCAAATGCATTCAAGTTAAATACTGATCTTTCTGGCCTACTGAACTACATTGGCTAATAAAATAATTCTATCTGTAGAAATGGATATTATGGGATTTTTAAGCAAAATATGGCACTATATCAAGTCCATGCTCAGCCATAGTTTTAATTCCAGCTTTAGCTGACAAAGTGCCAAATAATGCCTGAGCTGAATTAGAAGGTATGTGGTGGAAAGAATTGCTGATCTGAAAGTGGTCTGGAACTGATTTTTGCAATAAACTAATTTTGCATCAATAGACTATCACAGGGGCATCCCTGGGAGATATCAAAAAAAGTCAAGAGGGTGGCTGCAACCATTCAACTGAATCACTGTCCCTATTTTACACATAAAAAGAGGTGGTGCTTTGATTGCAATCATGGCCATTTTGACTATTTGATCTGGTCCAACATACCTGGTATACTACCTATTTTTATATATTGTTAGTGCTGATGGGCCCAGAGGGGATTGACAATTCCGAATAAAGAATTTCATTATTTGCTTTTCTTTAAGCAAATAGATGTTTCAGTAATGCTCAAGAGCAGTGTTTCTTAACCTCAGCAATTCAAGATGTGTGGAGTGCAACATGCTGGCTGAGATGTTCTGGAAATTGAGGTCCATATATCTTAAAGTGGCTGAGGTTGAGAAATACTGGGTTAGACAAATACAGAGATGACTTTGATAAAAACAATGCAAGAAATATTAAGAAAATGAAACAATTTGATCCTGGAAAAGGAATGGGTGTAGAAGGAAACTGAAAATAACCCTGCCTTGGTTTTCTTTGGTATAAGAGGGGGCAGAAGACATTTTTGCAGGCTTTCCAGATTCTGCTATTATACTTTCTAACAATGAAACAATTGGGACCAAAACTTTTATCACTAAGTAAAGACATCATTATGTGAGTCAGGCCCAATTTTATAATTTTATTTTATTTTATTTTTTTGCTGCAGTCTTGACTTTCCCCCATTTACTTTGCAAACTCGGCTTCCCTATTAACTTTGCTTATCAGCATTTTTTTAAAATGACAGAAAGCACAAATGCAATTGATAATGTTGTTATAAAGGGTGAAATTAAATATAACTGGCTCTGTAAAAATCCTCTGGGCTTCATCCTTTAAGATGTGATAGGTTATATATTTATTCCAGGAATACCCACAGCTGCCCGACTCACACCAGATTGTGTGTTGCGCTGCAGCATAATTAACGTGCAATTCTCTTCAGCTCTTTGGATGATCTCCCACATTCATGCAATCACACTCTACCACCTTCATAGGTAGCCTTGGATTGTATGACACTGGAGTTGTGTGAAGCCTGGGATATGCTATTAGCCACTTAACTAAAGTTTCACTGATTTGATTTATATGCCTCTTTTCATTCAGAAGTTATTTTTTCTCACAACAATAACTGAGCTAGAGTAATTGCCCAGAAATGGGGGGTAGGAACTGCTCAAAAATCTTTGACTTTAATCACCACCTCCCACTGACAATCCATACATAAAAAGGTTGTCTCCTTATGCTTCCCTTGCTTACACTCTGTTCTAGACTGTTCACAGGCAACAGTCCAATCTTAGCCTTCCAATTTCACAATTCTAGAAAAAATGCATAGATTAGAGCAGAGGTCCCCAATCTCTGGGCTGTGGCAACCGGGCTGCAGAAAGGACAGGTGTGTACACGAGTGTGCATACCCACTTGTGTGAGCAGTGGCCAAGCATGTGCACTCCATTCACATGAGCAGTGGGTGCATGTGCACATTGCTCATGCAAATGGAGCTGCATGCGTGTGTTCTTGCCAGCCACGCATGTACAGAACCATCCCTTCCTCCCCCCACATTGGTCCACAAAGTCAAAAAGGTTGGGCAATTCTGGATTATTGCACTAAATTCTTCCTTCATCCTGCCCTTAAATTTCTGGCCTCCAGTAATCCCTTTTTATGAACACTCGGAGCTTCTGTGCTTTAACCCAGAGGTCCCCAACCTTGGCAACTTTAAGTCTTGTGGACTTCAACTCCCAGAATTCCTCAACCAGTTGGGAAAAAAAGTCAATCAATCAATTCCAACTTTGCGATCCTTCACGAGTGAAAGTTGTGGCAATATGGAAGTGTGGTTACCAAGATGACACGTTTCTTTTAATACCATATAACCAGAGGTGCTTTTAACAATTTTACTTTTATAACTTCAGAAAGTTATAACAAGGAAAAACACTAGATAATGTTGCATAGTTAGCTGCCCTATTTAATGTATGCTATAAGACCATGGTGGTGAACCTATGGCACGAGTACTACAGATGGCACACAGAGCCCTCTCTGTGGGTACATGCGCCGTTGTCCCAGTCCTAGGCCTTCAGTCGCATCCACGAGCAACCTGTATCAAAATCTCCCCAGGCAAGTGGCTTTTTAAGCTGGGTTTTATAAAACCTTTTCACTTTAGGCCTCCACCGCCATGTGCAAAAAAAAAAAGTTCAATCAATCAATCAATCAATTTCAACTTCTCGCAGGAAAAAAAAGATCTCGCAAAGTTGGAATTGATTGATTGAACTTTATTTTTAGTCCCACACAGCAGCGGAGGAAGTGATGCGTCGGAGCTGGAAAGAAAGTGCCGCATGGGGGTGGGAGGGAGCAGTGGTAGCAGGGTGCTCCATGCGGGGGGGCGGTGGTAGCAGGGCGCTCCATGCAGGGGGGTGGGGTGGTGATAGCAGGGCACACCATGCAGGGGGGTGGAGCAGAGCGGCGGGAGCAGGGTGCTCCGTGTGGGGGGAAGGGCAGTGGTAGCAGTGCACTTCATGCAGGGGGGTGGAATGGAGTGGCAGCAGGGTGCTCTGTGCAACGGGTGGGGCAGGGCCTGTGAAACATGGTGGCGCTAGCCTGGTGGTAGATCAGTTGCTTCCCTCCCCCTGCCAGACACCTGCCAAAACCGTGCAGGGTAAGGTTGCCGCGGCCAACCCCGCCCAGATGCCCTCGCCTCCCCCAAGCATTTTTTTTTTACTAACCTGCCTTTCAGCTGCATTCTGTTTCTCCGTTCGCTTCTCAGCCTTCGCGGTGTGTTTGTGGGACTATCGGTAAAAATAGTTTCATCAGATTTTCTAACTTTTCAAGAGATCTCAAGAAGTTAGAATGTCTGATGGAACTTTTTTTTTTTACCAATAATCCCACAAACACGCCGTGAAGGCTGAGAAGCAAACGGAGAAACAGAATGCAGCTGAAAGGGAGGTTAGTAAAAACAATGCTTGGGGGAGGTGAGGGCATCTGGGCGGGGGCAGGCATGGCAACTTTACCCTGTACAGTGGCAGGAGGGTGGGGCGCATGCCCTTCCTGTGCTGGGCCAGCCCCTGCAGCCCCAGGGCGACCATGCTTGGCGGTGGTGGACTGGGCGTTGAGGTGGGGGCTGGCAGGCTGACCAAAGCAGCAGGTGGAGTGCCGGGGGCTCAGGGAATGATGGTGCTAAAGTGGGTGGTCAGGCCATTGGCAAGAGCAACGCGATTGAGCAGAAAGTGGTCTCGGAACAAGTGGGGCAGGTAAAGAAAGAAATTCTCGCTCCCCCCAGAAATTGCCTTTCTTTCCTTACCTGACTCCCAGCCCCATGCTGTTTCTTCTTTGCAATCTGCCACCACCGCGTGCAAGGAAACAAAGATAGGGTTTTTTGGGGGGAAAAGGTCAATCAATCAATTCCAACTTCGCGATCTTTCACGAGTGAAAGTTATGGCAATATGGAAGTGCGGTTACCAAGATGACACGTTTCTTTTAATACCATATAACCAGAGGTGCTTTTGACAATTTTACTTTTATAACTTCAGAAAGTTGTAATAAGGAAAAACACTAGATAATGCTGCATAGTTAGCTGCCCTATTTAATGTATGCTATAAGACTTCAATTTTATGGCTAATTTCCTATCCTGCTGCTCTTTATGACTTTTCTCAAAAGCAAAGTCTATAGGCAAACAAAAATCTATGCAAGCTGTCTTCAATCTAGTCAAATGGTCTTATCACTATTTTTGTTTCTAAATTCAGTAGAAAGCATGCTAAAAGAAATATGCAGGAAACAGCTCCAAGGATTAATTTTGTCCAATTAACAACAATGTGTTCAGTACGTGAAAGCTTTTTCTCCCAGTGCAACATCAGTCTTGTAGCTGATATATTCTTCCATATACAACACCCCAATCTTCCATAACACACTTAAAAAATTAGTTTTCATCTAGCACTGCAAATCTTTTCTACCAGTTTATGCAAGTCCTCGTGATGATTAGCTAAGCAATGCACATAGAGTATACAAAAATTCTTGCTGGAGGAAGAACACCATAGGCTGGAAACATTTTTAAAATTCTCAAGGATGCAACAATAGTTTGAGATTTGACCAATGCAAAGACAATTTTTTATGAAAATTTGAAGTAAATCACCATTTCAATTCTTTGAGTTAGGGAAGCCCTCCCACCATTCCCCAATGGCTGCATTCCCTTAGGAATAATTTGATAGAGGTAGCAGGATACAGAATACAGAATAAAGAATGTCTTCTCCTGTTTCTCACTTCCATGCATGCGGTGCTTATTTTAATTTTACTCAGGCTGGAGCACAAGGAAAAGTAACTTGGGGCCCCTAGGCCTTTGGGGGCATTCTCGGAGCCTCTTCTCCCCAGGACCGCTTTATTTCCTGCCCTTTTGAGTTGGAAAACTCTTATGTAAGCCTTTGAACAAATGTATCACAGAAGAATAAAGAAAACCTTTAAATCTCTCCCCCCTCAATCCATTCCTGCCCATGCTCTATGTGGCATCCTTTTTGTGAACCTCAGCCAAGGACCTCTGGACCGGGACGCTTTGCGCACGGTCACTCATGCCCTCGTCACCTCCCGCCTGGACTACTGTAATGCTCTATACATGGGGCTCCCCATGAGGAGCATCCGGAGGCTTCAGCTGGTCCAGAATGCGGCCGCGCGGGCGGTGTTGGGAGCGACGCGTCGCTCCCATGTAACGCCGCTGCTGCGCGAGCTGCACTGGTTGNACCTAGGGTGAATTTTTAAATAGGGACAATTTTAATGATTTTAAACAAGACACAGCTACAAATATTTGGTTTTTAATTGGCTTTTATAGGGAAATGTTTTGTATTGTTTTTAATATGCTGTGAGCCGCCCTGAGTCCCATGGGGGAGAAGGGCGGCATATAAGTTAAAGTTAAATAAATAAATAAATAAATAAATAAAAGGTAAGTGCAGTCTTTGCCCATTAAAATTTGTTTATTCCTTGCACTGGGTGAGAAGTTTGGACTGTTTTGAGAGCTTTTGATTACATCCTATGTTTGCAAGTCATTGACTCCTAGGTTTCTCTGACTGGCAGTGGATTTTCAGGTTGATCCTTTCCCTCCAACTTGATTTTCTCAACTAATTTAACAGCTATCAATCATTGCAATCACGGCAGCAACCAATCACAGCACCCAAAATTCAGATCTCACGAGTGTATTTTGATTTCATATGGTATTGAGAGATTTTGGAGTTCCTTTGTGAGATCTTCAAAGATTTTGCTGTTGCTGTGATGTCTCTGAGGATGTGGGATCTCAGGAGATACTGTACATTTTGGAAGTGGTTCCAATTTTAACAATGCCTCTGAAGAATGCTTGTAGGAGTCACAAATAAAATTAATTCAGGTCTAAAGTCACTGTTTAGATGTTCTCCAGAAAGAAAGTCATAAACACTGAAGTAGGCCTTCACAGAGGGAACCTGCATTGTCTAGGCTGATGTTTTGCAATCCAGTGGAATAGAGTACCACTCACATTTGGTTTATGTTATGCAGTAAGGAGAATTGAGGATCATAATGCTGGAAAAGTATTATGTTGAGGGAATTTAATTGGGGAGGGATAGAATTATACAGTGGGCTATTTAGTTCATGATGTCTAATACTGAGTTATATATAGGGATCCACATCTCAGCTTCTACCAGATCAAGATAAGATAAGCAGGACACCACATTCTTAAACAAAGCAATATCCATGCAAATATTTAATTGGAATTTTAAAATGCTCACAGTGGGATGACATCAATGGTAGCATGTCCTTTCAAACTCTGGCTCTCTAAAACTTGTTGACCATAATTTTTGTTACTCCAAGTTAGCATATATAATAGTTGGGGGATTTGTAGTCCAGCAATATCTGATATTCATGTGAGGAAAAGGGACTTTAACATCACCTGTGATATCAGTCTTAAAAAGATTCAAATCTCTATAACAGTGGTGGCAAACCTATGGCACGGGTGCCAGAGGTGGCACTCAGAGCCCTCTATGTGGGCACGCACGCCGTCGCCCCAGTCCTAGGCCTTCAGTTGGGTTTTATAAAACCTTTTCGCTTTAGGCCTCCGCCGCCGTGTGCCCCCCCCCCAAAAAAGGTTCAATCAATGAGTCAATTTCCACTTCTTGCGGGGAAAAAAAAGACCTTGCAAAGTTGGAATTGATTGATTGAACTTTTTAGTCCCACCCAGTCTGCCGTTATCACTGCAGCCACGCCCACCCAATGGGCCACACCCACCCGATGGGCCACACCCACCTGGCACCCGACAATGCGTAAGTGAGTTTGGGGTTGCAGTTTGGGCACTCGGTTTCTAAAAGGTTTGCCATCACTGCTCTATAACAAAGAGCATTGATGAATAAGGGTGTCATATACTCCTTTTGACTGCCCAAATTTAAACATTAGCAATTCACAGCCCAGAGGCAAACATCTTGTCCTGCATCATTTCTTCCATCATATTTTTAAAGGCAGGTCCTTATTAAAAGCATAGCAACTATGGGTAATATAAAAGTTGGCCATTTTATTAAGAAAAGAATAGAGAATCATCATCAAGAGGCATATGAGGTTAAAAAAAAACCCCATGCAGATAATTTGCCTAAAAATCAGTTGATCAAGATCACAAAAACAAAGTATAAGAAACAAAAAATTTTGTACATCTTAATTTTAAAGAAAAGTTCTATAATAAAATCTTGAAAGGAAAAAAATCAGTAAACCTTCTTAGACATGAGCTGCTAGTGAAAAAGTTAAGTAGGGTCAGTGTTGGTTAAAAGCTGGATGGAAGAACACCAGGATGTTTCAATGGGAGTGAATTAGACTGTCTGGAAAAAAAAATCCTTGAATAAGACAACTATTAACTACTTCCCATTATTGCCAAGAAAATGTTTATATGTTCACAGATTCACGAGAAGTTGAACTTGACAAGGAAGATTTAAGTTATAGTTATCCACATAGAAATAAATTTTTCTAGACAGATCTAATAGATTTTTACTTGTTAACTACTTTTTCTTTTCAAAATAGCATGTCTTAGTTTCTCCTTGAGAGTTTGTTCTTGTAGCTACAGCTCAAATGGCACTGAAAGTCCATAAGGCTTTCCATTCAGAAGTTGCATCAGAACAAAAATCCAAGATCCAAATAAACTATAACTAATGAAGGCAGCATCACAATGTTCAGTATATCCTGAAAGTACATTCCAGCATCTTCATCTGTCTAAAATAAATCAGTAAGGCATAAAAGAATATCTTTTAGTTTCTGATTTTGATTTTTAAAAAGTTTATTCTCTCCCACCCCACTGTAAACTTCATTAACAGAACAGGGTTTCAACAAATATTGACAAGCAGAAGAGGCATCAGAAGTCCACACAAATCATATACAGTACTGGGAAAATGAGCTTTATACAAAACTGTACCTTTTCTACAATTATTCTTTATTGTAACATGGAACTTGAAGCAGCTACCATATAAATTATAACAGCTCCAGAATAATAAAATTGGGATTTTTTTCTAATTAATTGCAAAGCCGCTTAAGACCCTGAACGATAAAGACAGAGCATCAACAGAGATGCAACCCAACATGTAAGTGTGTGAGTGTCTCTCTCTGTGTGTGTATAAAAACTCTAATACATAAGAATAAAGAAAAAAAACTCTAATTCATAAGGGGAAAAAAATCTCCAGCAGCATTTCTGTTGTGCTGGATGTGCCACAGAATGGTTTCTTTCCTCTCAATAAATGGGAGACTTATTATTCATGCAAACACTATAAAGCAAACTGTTACGAATATTACTCCAGTGATGCAGCTGTGGGGAGTGGCCTGGCAGTTGTTATCCAGACAAAAGAGCTACTGACATCAATAGAAGTTTGGTCCGATTAAGGGCTTAAGGATTAGCCTGGCAGAATGGCACAAAGAAACAGACGAAATACAAAAAAAGCAATGACATGTAAAGATCTAGCTTTAAAGCAAAGAGGAAAATGGAGATCCCATTCTATTGGAGAGTCTATGCCTATACAAGATGCATGGCCTGGAATAGAGATGAAATGGGAGGGATTTGGAATTTCCTGTTAATAAATGGAAATCCACAAAGATTTCTTTAAGATAAGAAAAGAGCAACACACCTTTCTCGCTACAGAGAAAGTATGAATGAACTGGGAAAACAGAAAAATATACTTTTCCAAGTGCTACAAATATAACAGCCACATGTGAATTTTTGAAAAAATATCATTTGCTTTGTTTATTCTGTTATTATGACCTTATTTTCAGCAAGCATACCACTAATTTGTAAATGGGTTCCTAAGCACCTATCCATTTCTTTCATACATATGTATGTTTAGACAGAATATGCTAGGCAATTTTTTGAAACCACCCGTTGTCAGTACTTGTTTCACTATATCTTCCCTAATGTGAAGACCAGGCTGATACTAGTAACATTGTAGAAACTTTTTCAGTGGAATATTAATGTTACACTTCAAAATGCTAGTAGCACTTTGGGGGAAGAGCTGTATTAATCCGTGACAGAATTTTTTTATTTTTTATTTCAAAATGTTATCTACGTTTTTAAGTTAAAAAATTACTTTTTACTATTTTTTTAACTTTACATTTTTGTTTCCATACTGAATATGTAGACAATTGTTGAAATTAATGGGACTTCATCCATGAATGTATTTGTTATGTTCTTCTAGTTTTATTTAGTTTATTGTCAGAGCAAGTAGATTTCAGACATGTCTATCCAGAAATGAAACACAAAGCTCAATCTCTCTTACCTGTGGCTAAGCTAAATAGGATTGCTACTACTCTTAACTTTACTTAACTTTAATAAATAATGTATGCACATTCAGAATTAATTTTAGACTGATTTCATTTGATAATTGAATTATTATTGAATTATTCTATAATAAATGGTCCTAAAAGCACTTTTCTTTGGCTGGAATTAAAATCAGGAAGAAATGCTATTAATACATTGCTTTGTCTCAGCCTTCTGACACTTGCTGCATGTTGCAAGTAATGTTATCCAGACAGTCTGAAGGTTATTCTCCATTTCCATACAGTTCTGTAACTCTTTTCCATATACATTCATTTCAACAAGGATCAGGGATCAGGGATAACGAGACAGTCTTCAGGGATAAAAGATGTAAAAAAATAGGCCTTCATTTACTTTGATCTACAAGTTTCTTTTTCCTATCATAAATTGGAGTAGGCCCATATATCAAAAGGGGATACTCTGTTTTTTGTGTATTTTGTGTTTTATTAGTTTTTTTCATCCACCCACCATCCATCCATCCATCTCATTAAACATGACTCAGGACAGCTTTCAACCAATAATAAAAACAGTATCACAACTCCTAAAATACTCTTAAAAATAAATAAAACAAGATAAATAATAAAAATAAGATTGTTGAGAATATCCATGTAAACAACTATCACACAGGCTCCCCATGGGATCCCCAAAGTTGCTGGAAGAACAAAGTTTTCAGACCCTTCTGGAAAGCTACCAGAATGGGGCTAACTTAACAGGAGACGGGGGAATGAGATTCATTTCCAGAGGGCAAGAGCCAAAGTAGAAAAGGCATGTTGGTCTTTAGCCAACAGGACCACCCACCCACCCACCCAACCTGATGGGAAGGATAGACTAGGAAGAGGCAGAACATAACAGTTCTTCCTGATTTTGTTTAATTCCAGCCAAAGTCCCTTAAATAACATGGATGCATAAAAGTAGAACTTTAAAGATCAAAACCAGCACCTTGAATTGCACCTGGAAACAAATTGGCAGACAATGCAGCTCACAGAACAGAGAACATTTGCCATCCTAAAGTCACATATAACTGGTCATGTAGCTTCATTCTGCATCAGTTGAAGCTTCTGAAGAGTTTCAAGGGCAGCCCATTTGCATTACACTAATCCTTTCTGGAAGTAATGAGAGCATGAGTGACTTTCTGAATAGAGTCTCATGGTCCAGGAATATAATTTAGTTATGTTAACAATAATCAATCAACTATTTAATCCATTTTTTATTTGCACATGTATGGATGGCTTTGACTTATACCTGCTGGGAAATTGAATATATAAACACCAATGTCCAAGAAGAGGCTGGCTGGGACAAGGCCAGTGTCCTTCAGAGAAAAATAGATTTTCTTTTTAAGACTGCAGCCTCAATTTCTATAACCACATTCAACAAAATTAATCATGATAAAGATAAGAGTAATGTGGCTTCATGACAATACAAATATAATGAATTATAAGTATTTCCTGACACTCAGATCATCAAAAGTCAAAATACCAATGAAGCCCAATCAATGTGTTAAGTGTATAACACCATTAACAACAGGTGAATGCATAGCACTTTAGTTTTTTGATGAAAATTTTAAAAATGCAAGTTATCATGGGAAGCAAAACAACCTCTTTTATGAAATATAAGCCCATTTATTATTCTCAGTCCCTCTTTGAAATATAATGTTGTGGCCAATCAAGATGCAAAATTTACAAAAACATTCACTAGAATAAAACAACAGCTGTACATTTCAATGGGAGTGAATTAGACTGTCTGAAAAAAAAATCCTTGAATAAGAAAACTGTTAACTACTTCCATTATTGTCAAGAAAATGTTTATATGTTCACAGATTCACCAGAAGCTGAACCAATTTGAAGTCAGAGATATTCTTGCCCTCTGACTGGACTTTCTGTCATCTCAACTGGGTGAGTTCTCAAGCTGTGCTACATTGCAAGTATATAATCATCAGATGGAAACAGGAATCAGGCTCTGCTGCATCAAGAATAGATACAGTCCTACTCAAAAGATGTTAAGAGGATCATGATTCTCAATGCAATTAACAAATCTTCTATATTTGCCCCCCTAGTTCATATTTATTCAGCCTTATTCATTCTAATGAAAGATGCAATGTTCCCTCATCTGAATTAACAGCTTCTGAGCAGTGATCATCACCAGCATTTCTCATGGGTACATGTACATGCCTTTCTTGTGCTTCAGTGTATCTCCGTTATCAATCAGGCTTACATGAGTAGTAGAGATATATCTTATTCAAGATTAGGTATATCATCCAATTTCTTTAAATACTTGTAAAATCTGCTAACTGCTTTTCCTGGGAGTTGAAGCTCTCCTTCTTTTGTCCTTGTCAATGATTACAATATTCAGGAGAGATGGATATTGACAACAGGCATAGAAGAACAGTGAGACACCACAATTTACATTTTATTTTTATTTTGTTTATTTTTGGTTGGCACAAAAGTGAGGAGCACAATTATATTCAAACAGGAAATAGCTTGAGTTATGCAGTTCAGATCTCACACACCTGCAGCAAATTAATTTGTTGTAGCACATTAATTATCTCATAGCTTCTATTTAGGCTGCAGCTGTTGCTATTATGTTAATATTTTCAGCATCACTGTCTACAACAGGTTATGGCAGCCTCAGACAATTTCTGGGTGGGTCTGCTTCTCCTCTTCCGGCTGCATGTGGAAATTGAGAAAAGCATGTTTATTTTCTCCAGCATCTTCGCTTTTTATTTATTAAGAGATTTGAAAGACTTTGGGCAACCAAATTCAGAAAAGAATAACAATGAACAAAGATGGCGCGTGCAGAATTTGCAAGGGGGGGGGAGAGGAGGCAGGGTAAAGAAGAAAATACTGAATACTGCAGTGTTGGGGCGATGAGTGTTGGGGGGGATGGAGAAAATGCTGCAGTTTTCATGAAATAATAAGGTGAAGAAGGAGAGGCACACAAAGAGTAGGTTTTTCATTGTCTGTAAAATATAAACACAGATGAATTCTGTCTTTGGTTTGTTCATGCTTTTCACTCTGCACAGCAGGGATGTTCTTAAGAAGTTGCCCTCTGCGAAATTTCACTAAATGGAAACCGTGGACCTTGCATGATGTGATTATAATCACACCAGCTATTCTTTTAGCATATTTTTTGTTTAAAATCCAGTAAACCATCTTGTTTCCTTTAATATACATACATACATATATACATACACACATACATACGTACGTACATACATATGTACGTACGTATGTACGTATATGGAACACCTCTACTTAATATTTTCTTGCTTTTTAAAGCACCCCTATCATAACTTTTTTTGTATCATACATGTCCTCTATACGAAAAGAGTCAAAAGAAATATAAAATTTTTGAGCTGATGTGAAGATATCCATTGCTAGCAATCACTGCAATAGCTCACCATGTTGCTAGTAACAGAAAGATAAAAAAATATATCAATTTCATGGCACAGGATAAAAAACTATTTTAAAATTTGCATTATTCAAGAAATGAAATAAGCTTTAGAAGAAGTTTTAGAATTCTTTGGAGTCTAAAATGGTTTTATTTTAACCTTATCAATGATTTACTATAATTCTATTATTTTTAGCAGTTGGGATCTAGAAAATATTTCATTTTGTAACAGATAAATTCAGGATTTTGCCACAATGTACATCTGCAGTCCCAGAATCCTCTGGAAGATAATACTCCTTGAGAAAGGGAAATGCCTTTAACCTTTTGTGAATAATATTATAAAAATGTACAACCATTTTGAAATTTAAGAAGAGAGGGGAAGACTGGTGAATTCTAAGAGACAATGATACTGACTCTACATTGAAATAAAAACTAAAATGAAAATATACTATAAGTATTCTGTCTTTTGTTTTTCTGATTGCTAAATTCTTTACTGATTTTCCATTGATGGATACCACCATCCCCAAGATACTTCTAGCATCGATAATCATCTCTTGCAAATGACTAAGAAATTAAAAGAAACAACTGAAATGTATGCAACGTTAATACCACTAAATTGCAGAAATATGCATAATCTTGCACATTTGCTCAGAAATAAATTTCACAGACCTGAGATTTGCTCTTAACCTGATTAGAATTGCAGTTTGTACGAACAACATAGATTTAATTCAGACACTTCCTCCCCCTTATTGTCACACTGACACGTTTTATTCTTTTATAGTTGATTTTTAGGGCAGTATCTACAGTAGCAATGAGAATAAGCGATTGTTCTGACATTATGTGGCATCCAAAATAAATTAATAGCAGTTTAGCTTTTTATGTTGTGAAATTGCAATAATTATGGAAAATAAAGTCGGTAAATAATTACATGCAGAATTCAGATATAAAGCTCAAAATCTCCTGGTAGTAGGTTAATGAAATTGAAATAAAAAACAACAATTTGTTATGAAGGATCCATTTGATGGAAGAAATCGGTTAACAGTTAACTGAGAAAGAACTGAAGGAACAGAAAGCATTGAAAAATTATGTTTTCAAATTGTAGTTCATTTTTCTTCTTTGTTCAACTTCTTTATCTTTACCAGGTCTGATATTGAAAAAGCTATCTATTTTAGAACAGAATAGAATCAAGTAGATTGAACTAGCGGAATAAAATGTTGTTGTTTTTTATTTAATTAAAGTCAGATTTTTTTTCTCTACAAGGCTGGCTAACTACCAGAATTCCAAAATGATTTAAATAAAAAGAACATATATAATGCAGAAATGACTAAATATGTTTTGGTTTTTCATTATAAGATTTTGAAATGCTTGAAGAAAGAGATCTAGCAGTATCACTTCATAACTAGGATGTACATGTCCAAGAATCATTTACAATGCCATCAATACATCATCCTAAAAGATCCAAGAATCCCCCCTCCTCAGTTAAGATACAATAAACATTTTAAAGGTCTGCCCAGTATTTATATTTATCTGCAAAGATTACTAGAGAAAAGGGCAATCTCTCAGTTTTTATTTCATACTATGAAATCATCTTACATCAAGATGATCACTCCCAAATTAGAATATGTAACCTAAAATATCCATATAAATTTTTAAAAAATCGTATATATTTTAAAAATTGATGCCCATGTATATAAACACACATTTCCAATGTACAATATTCCAAAAGCATATTCTAGTTCTTGTTAACAATTATTATAAAGAACCATTATTCTTCACACTAGGCTATTTGATTGTATTCACTGCAACATGATTGGGGACAATAATTTTCAGTGACAAATGCTGACATTCTAAGGATAATTTTGGATTGTTCCAAAATAAATATATGCTTTCTTTCTTTTCTCTATGTTTCCAGACACACAGAGAAATTATCTGGGGGTTTTAATATTCACATCAGATTAGCAATCATCTGTGTATATTTCAGATGCATACATGTTTACATTTTGATCATTTTAAATGTAATGATTTATGTATTTATCTCTTAAGTGAGATTTTTTCCAAAAAAGCTCAATATCATGCAATTATGCAAAAGAAAGGAACTCATAGTAATCAAATCTCACTTCTATCTATCTATCTATCTATCTATCTATCTATCTATCTATCTATCTATCTATCTATCTATCTATCTATCTATGTCTAGAATGATTTATTTGTATACCAAGCTTCTGCCTCATGCTCTAATATATTTCCAAATTAAGAAGAGACTTACTTTGATTATTTGGATGGGGCAAGCAAAATGTTGAAGTTCTAGAAATTTCTTTTGTTGCTGAGTTTATTTCTATTTTTCATATACCATCAAAGAAAGCAATTCATGCCATCTCTTAGAATTTTGTTTTTATAGATGTGGAGCAGTTTTGAATCCAGAAAAGGCAACTGTTTGACACTGGATGGCATCTAAAATAAAGCTGCATTCTTGTTCTATTTACAGTATTTTTTTCTCAAATATGTAACATTGGAAGTTATACATATTTTAAAGCTCCCTGTCAGGTATTTCTGTATTTGGAATCTGTTTTTCTTATTAGGATCACGACTTCAGTGTGCTCCTGAAATATGCATTGCTATAATTGAATATTTTCAGTCTATATCAAAACAAATTATGTTTATCTGAATTGTAATTTTCTGTATTTTACCCATTGGCTTCTTGAATTTAAACAAAACTATTTTCAATAAATAAAAACAGGCCAACATCCTAAGAAAAACACGTATGTCTTTTTCCTTCAAAAGAATAAAGAGGTCAGTTCCTTACAAGGTATATTTCTTACTGTAGAGCTAGATTATAACAGTGTCAGAAAGAAGCTTGACCCTTTTATAGGGCAAAGCTGAAGGGAAAGTAAATTTGTGCAGTGTTAAATCTACTCAACACCACAAACCTATCAAGCTCTAACCCTTGAGGAAACTTCAAACGGCATTCTTATGAATACATCTTGAAAGTCATAGTTACTCATTTTTAGATACAAGTGAATGTATTAAGTTAAGCCTACTTGACAAAAAGAAAACCAATGAATGATCTTAATTTATGTCTAAATTATATTATGAGTGAGGGGCTATTATTTCAGTTGTAAAGAGCAATACAAGTTCATTATTAGCAGGGCTACTTCCAATATTTTTATCCCCCAAATTTGCCAGCCTGACCTCTATAAAACAAATGATAAAAAAATCTAATCCAACATTTAAAAGCAATGTATAAAACAAAACAAAACCCGATTTCATAACATGCACATTGTTTACATGGAAAAGTGTCCTAAGACTATACAAAAAGATGCAGAAGCAATGATAAAAAATATAAAAGGAAAGGGGGAAATAAAGGCCTCTCGAAATGAATTTAAAATAAAAGTTGAGAAACCTACTCGTCTAGTAGCCAATTCACATAGCCTCCTTCAGTGTGTATGGAGAACGAGGTACAACAGTATCCCTCCTACTCCAGCAACATCCAGACTTCAATAGCCCAGCTCTTCAGACCTCAGAGGGTGGGATGGTACACAAAGAGTCTCTGAAAGGTATCAGGGACCATGAAATGCTTCAAGGGCAGTAGACTGATTTTCCTGTTTTGATCACATACTAAGTGGAATTACTTACTGAAAACTTGATAGTGATCCCTAATAGAAGCAATATTTCTAACTGAATATCTCACATCTTTGTCCAAAATGGATCCTTCAGCATCCTTTTCCCCTTTTAAAAAATGGGCCTAAGATTTCAAAGCTAAATCAGTTTACCTTTGTTCATTCAGTATGCACAGTGGTAAAGCAACTGAGGATATATTGATGCTTTTAATAAACCATCAACAGCCATTAAGGTTAGAAGGCAATGTTTTTGCTTGTTCTCTTTTACAATCATTGCACAGCATCAGGCTGCTAAAAGTAGTATCAAGGATTATCAGCTTAAAAAACAATCTGTGCTTAATAACACTGTCCAGTGCTTCTTATTTTAAAGGGTGGTTGGAATAATTAAGTATTATAAAATAATACTTTTTGGAGAGGGGTAACAAAACTTATTTTTCATCATTCACATATACAAATATATTTTCCAATATTCATGGCAATATTAAGAATTTCTAATATAAAACTCCACTGAAAATTCTCACATTTTTATGTTAGATTCTTCTAGTTTAATGCCAGTTGAATTAGGGTCTTTTTTTCTATTTTAATAAAGAGTAAACTTGCATGGCAACCAGTAGAATGAATAGGTATCATTCCTGGCTATCATGAGACAATATGTTTTGTTATATTCAGTTATGCATTCTATCACTTTCTATCAACAAGATATAGTATCTCATCACCAAAGCAAGTGTATTGATTCAATAGCACTTAAAAAGCAGATTGTACTCCCCAAAGAGAGTTAGATGGTAACTGGGAAAGTGATTTTCCAGGAGGCTTTTCACCCTAGCAAATCTTGTTCTATTTCTCCTTCTCCATCTCAGAATAAGAGGTAGGTGAGGGAACTGAGCTTCACTAGATCAAGCCTGACAATCTTAACTCCTTATCCTGGGTTTGGCTTTGCTTTCCCCAACCTGGGAACCTTTCAGTAATGGACCACTGCCAAGAATTCAGGGAGCTGAAATTCACAGAAGTGGACAGCATCTAGAGGAAAGTTGATCTAGACATTTTGAGTTAACGTGTTTCACCCTGTATTGCAAAATATTAGTGGTAGATCCACATAAGCTTTCCCAAAAAGGAAGGCTCCCATTCCATTTTTTTATCCAACCTAATTTATTCAAATAATTATTTGGAAGTGTTAGAAAAATATGATACACTCATACAGCTGTTAAAAATCCAAGATAAATGACTAGTAAATTACATTTAAAGTGAGTTACTTCCCTGTTATTATTTCTAAAGCAGTGTCATGTTTATGTCTTATACTATACTACTTTCTCTGTTTCATGAAGGCACTGCTGAAGATCTGACTTGGTAGAAAGTGATCGAAGAATGGACTAAAAAGGAAAACTGCTCAGTGACCGTTCTCACATTTTGGAATATAATCCTTGACATTCAAAAGAAATAATAAAACCCTCTTAAATAGGCTTTGATGCATTCAGCTGGAGACACTGCTGTAATTGTTTTTGTACTGTGTGTTTGCGAGTTTTAACACAACACTTGCATGCCTCTTTTATAGTGTCGACTGATGCTCAGAATCTTTGAGCTAGACAATAGAAAAGTATTGTAATAGATAATATAACAGTTAGGCTACCCATTCTTGAAATATGCTCTTTTCCAACCAATTATGTTGATGGGCAATGATTCCCTAATCTAAGTAGAAACATATTCATATTACCAATCACCATAATCTATTTCCCATTTTAAAAAATCTTAAACAATTCAGCCACATCAGCTTCTCTTTAGTTTACAATATATTATAATAAATCATTGGGTCTCTCAAAATTTATGTATTTGGGATTCCAGCTCAAATTGCACTCCATTCCTGAGTTGTCTATGCAAATATTAAATCTGTTTTAATAGATCCATTAAAGATAGAAATTATGGAAAATAGCTTCAAGGATGAAGTAGTTTGAGTAAATCTATTGTAGGATGTGCAAGGATAGTAAGAATTATCTCCAACTAATCATAGCACATTTTTTTTTCTCCAAGAATGTGCCAACACCACACAATCTACAACTCAAAAGTTTTGGTTGTGACATAACAGCTGCATGGCCACACACACTTAAGCACACACTTAAGCACACACTGCAACTCTGCAAGCTAACTTGTGCATGTTTACTCGGTTGTAAGTACCCTTGAATTCAGCGAATTTGCAACCAAATTGCATGCATACTAAAAACGGCAAAATAAGAGATGAGTCTCGTTTGGAAATCCAAACTTCCCAGGACAGCCCTGTAGAATCTTAGTACACGATCAGACCGAGTAAAGGTGCAAATGCAGGAGCGGATGGATGGAGATAATAGTGTAGGTAGGTTCCGTTTCCACACGTGGTTTCCCAGAGACCCTAACCTAACCTCTAGAATACGGCCTCGAACTCCTCCTCGCTTCGGAGCAAAGGCGGAGCCAAGGAAAAAGAATAAACACTTTCTTGACCCGCTCGCACCCGATCCCATGTTGCTCGTGTGTAGCAGTTCGCCTCGCTTGAGAAGCGTCAGAGTTGCGCTAGAGACCGAAAGCTGATCAGATTTCCTTGCCTCTTGGTCAAGCGCAACTTCCGTGTATATAACTGCTGTAGACAGAAAGAGGCAGCGAGTTGGTCAGTTTTTAAGTTTGGTATAATTATCGGTTCACCCATCACTTAATTCTGTGAGACAAATATATTTAGGTTATGGCCAGGAGGGGATCATTATCCGAATACACCGGATCTGAGCAAGACAAACTCTTGTACACAAGCGAAACATTCATGTGGAGTTTCCATGTGCAAAGTTAATTCTTTCGGTGCAGTTCGTACTTTAAGGAACATGATCTTGGAGGAAATCTATAGGAAGAAATTAGCAATCATTTAAGAGTTTTGATAGGAGTGTAGACCCAGATTTTCAAATTAATCAGTTGACTAAAATGTTAGATCGTGTTATAACCACGATAACGTGAAATTTCAATTTGATGAAGCATTCTTAAAAACAGTGATATAACGCATATACACTTGCATTTTTTTAAAAAAAGTCTTAAAGCGAGAATATAATCATTTATTTGAAATTATACGCATTCGCGTGAATTGGCTTACTCTCGAAAATGTTCAAAGGGTTGTAGACATTCGAATGCAAATGTTCGAATGCATATAGGTTCTTAGAATTTGTAACTCGGACATATACAAAAATCACATAACCTGTGCTAGGCACATTTGCAAAATAACTCCTGAAAATACTGCAGTTATTATAATCTAATAGGTACACCTCCATCTGACTACTTATTCACCCATTGTAAGTATAGCTGGGTTGTAATGGAAAAGCATGTAGATTATGTGGTTTAATCGCTCCGTGCTGAATTTTGAGGGAAGAGTTGCCAAAAGCGCTTCCGACTAAGTGGGAAAGTCGCCGCTACCTTTTTCCCCGAAACCCGTCCAGAATTTAAAGAGCTGTTTATTGGGAGAGGGCGGCAAAGGTTCGAGATGGGATACTATTCGGATGTAGGTATTTGTCCAGTCAGAAGGGGGGAAAAGCACTACTAAGCAAATCAATACAAGCCCGAAGATTTCATTTCGGTCTTATTTTAGTTGTCTCCAACGAAGATGCAGCAAGTTTGCAGCAGTACCGTCGGAAACTCTGAGAAGAAAAACAACATTTCGTCAACAATCTCGTTTTCGCGGCTCCAAATGAGGGGGAGAAAGTGATTATTGTCCTTCTATGATGATCGAATGCAAAGGGTAACCAGTTGTATGGTAGACTTGATCGCGGGAGGTCCCTCTCTGTGAGTGAGAGAGAAACTCCCTGCCCTCCCTCTCTAGCCTCATCACACTCAAATCAGGGCTGAATCCCTGCACTCTTTCTAGCTAGTTCTTCTACAGACTCTGCTTCCTCCTCCACCCCCCCCTACCCACAATTCCTCGTCTTTCCGAAACTACTCTAGCAGTGTCTGGTAAGAGTTTTTTCCCCCCTCGTTTATCTCCCTCCGCCTGGTTATGTTCATGTTTTTATGTGCGCGCGCGCAAACGAAAGAGGAAGGGTAGAGGCGCACTATTTCTCCAACCCCTTTTGTATGTCTATGTGAATGCGCGCGTCCTCCGCACTACTGGGTGGGTTGCCTGTGGAATGCTGCGCTCAAGGCCTGGCGAGGTGGCGGCAGGATACAATCGAGTCCCTGCAGTTGCTATAAGAAGCTCCTTGTGAACGGCGCCATTTTAAGCCTCTCTCACATAGCCTTTCGGTCGGTTTGGCGATAGCGGCCGCGGCGGACGGCGAGGACCGGTACGACTTCGGTAGAAAGAGGAAAGGTGGACATTCTTTGAGTGGCCCGTGCTTGCCCAGAAAAATAGCAAGAGCAACAAAGGAAGTCATAATTGGAGGCGCGACCTGTGCGGGACCTTGCGCTTCGCCTTCCCGCCAGTGTTTGTGCCTCTTCGAGGCTCCTTTTTAATCTTCCTTACGGGTTTCAGGGCGGCTTTTCCTGTCCCGGGGTCGGTTCGGTCGCGTCAATGGGGGTGGAAGAGAAAGATGGAGTATGTTTGTCCACACAGGAAGTGACTGGGTGGGGTAAATAACTCCTGCGATTTCTTTTTTAATGATGAAAATTGAAAGTAGATTCGGATGCTTAAACTAAATCAAAAGCAGTCCAAGGGCGGGAACCAAGGTTTCCTTGAAAGGTGGTGGGGAAGATTCTCCGGGCCCCGTGTGTCTTTTGGAGACTGGGCGGGGGTGGGTTTCATGTGCGGGACGGGGAGTCTCTCTCCACGATACTTCTACACTCCTACTGTCCCTCCTGCGAAGGGGCCTTTGAGCGATCTTGGAGAAGGTAAATGTGAGTCTTGGAAGGATTTTGGGTGGAGAAGTAGTTTGCTTGAGAAAGGCGAAGACGCTGAGCCGAGGTGGAGGTAGGCGGGAAATATTGCCGGAGGACCGAAACTAGCAGTCCCCCACGCTCGAGGCTGATTTGGGGCGGGGGTTTCCTGTGCAGTATCGACTCGAACTGCGGGTAGGTTGGGCGCGGCGGTATAGTTGTAGGACCTGCTGAGACTGAAGGCATTCCTTTCAGATTTACTCGTGGCTTCAGTCTGCAAAGTCAGACTAAAAAGATGGGGGAAGTCTCGGTTTGTTTAAATAGTCTGTACGGCATCGTTGCACTTAGAAACATAGATATCTCTTTCACTGCCGGCTGCTTTCTTGATTAAATGTGCATAATTTGCAGGAGCCCGCGATCTCTACTTAACAACATAGGACGTCTCGAATTTCCGCCGTTCTGAATTCGGGTGTAATAACCGAGACATTTTAAATAGTTAGATGGGTAACTGCGGCGAAGATGGGGGAGAAGAATGGAGGTGTCTCCAACATTGAAGGAAAGATGTTTTGCTGATTGGTGTGCAGGCCGAGGCCCTGGATGTTAATACAGTAGATCCGGCATAGTTAAGATTCCTCAATGAGAAACTTCAGTTTGTGTTGATGTTTATTATTACTCAGAAGTTTGCTGGGTTTTTTTTAAATAAAACACTGTAACATTACTAAGTGTTGTTGCTTGGTTATCTTTTAATATTACTTTTTTTCTAAATGAAGGTTTATAGAGGAAGAATGTAAGTGCAACAGTATCTATTGTCTACAAATTTAGATTGCCCCTGATTATTGCTAATACTGTATTGAACAATCATGGTTTTGAATCTTAAGAGTCTTTTCCCCCCCTTAAAATGACTAAGTGATGAAATCATAAGCGTTTAGAATAAAATAAAGAATTTAATCTGATCCTTAATAAATTTATGTAAAATTCTATATAAAAATGTAATTGAACAAAGTAGGATTTTTCTTTCGATGGATGCATTTAAAAGTTTATTGTGAACTTAATAATTTAATAGTATCTTCTGTTTAATTAAAAGCAGATTTTTAACTCTAAGTAGCGCCTACTTTGAATGAGAAATAGTACCTATATAACTTAACTAGGAGAAAAATATTTATTAGATTTTTGTTAATGCAATCTGACTCAAGAGAGACTGCAGCATTTTCTTGTGGTGTTGAGAGTTAGGTACAGTTTTTGACAAAAATGTATAGTATAATCCTCAAAATTTATTATAGAATGCTGTTTCAGAGCATGTTCCAGCTAATTTATACATATTAGGTAAGTTTTCATCTTCATATTTTACAGCATTTTGTGCACCTTCAGAAAATTGGTTTGTGGATGATGAAAATAAATCTAGAACAGTATGTGCAAGAATCAATGCTAGTGAGGATTAGAATGTTTGTAATACAGTATTTTAGTTTGTTCCACAAATTGACATGAGTGACATACCAAGTTTACTTGGGTTCAAAATGAATTGTGTTTTTTAAGTTTTCCTGTGCTCAGTTCTATTTAAGATAGAATTTAAATGCTGCCTTGTTTGTAAGCAGTAATTGATGATTTACAAGAATCTTATTGGAAATAGTAGTTGGTGAAACACATGAAAAATGATATTATATTCTACCACTTTTGTTTCCAAATTTCAAAATAGAAAATTTCCTCCTTAACTATTTGAAATATTCCATTGTTAGCTATATTACATTTTTGTAATTGGGACTGAGGAACTTGAAACCTGTCAGAGGTGTAATGCAGAGTTTCCAACATCTACAATTAGCATTATCAGTGATGAGTCATACTAGGAATGTAGGGCAGAAAAAATGGACTTCCATAAGTTCTCTCTTTAAGTTGTTGAGAGAAATCTCCTATATGAAGTTATTTAAACTCCTGAAGACTCCATGTTTTAGGCACCTCAAACTTAACCAGCTCTAGCTTATAGATATCTGAGGACATTGAAAGGACTCTCCAACTTTATATTCATGGAGTAAATGAAGTAGTTACTATTTCAATTGTTTCTATGAAATAATATGGATATAAAGAAATCAGTATGATTCCACATAGATATTTTTTGAATGCAGTAGAGCAAATGTGAGCAAATGGCCTCAATGAGTTTTTTACTAAGTTATTTAGTGATTCTACAATTTGTAATCCATGCTATAGATTTTTTACAATCATATTGCTATTTTATAGTAAGGGAGAGAATATCTACATTTAAATGTGCAATTTATTTCATACTATGGATTATTCTTTGTGTATCAGATAAAACAGTTCCTTCTTAATTATTGCATTGGAACTGGCCTCACCTCCTTTGCAGGAGTAAATAGGTGATTTAATTAATATGGTAATTTGTCTCTTGGAACACAGGTAATAGATGGTAGGCCTGCTGCTAACGTTTATCAACAGGAAATCTGTACATAGTTTTTTAACTATGCTTTTGGATATATTGGTGCTAAATCATGAAGATTAAAAAAGAAAACACATTCCCCCATTCCCTGTTTGACAATGAGGTTTTGTAGGCAATGTAATAATGGTGATCTTCAGAGTTGGGAATCAGATTTCCATATTAGGGAAAAATAACATTTCTTATGCAAGCTATTGGTGCCTAACTAGTCTGTAATGGACATTACATGGGGCTACACTTGAAGAGTATTTGGAAATTAAAACTGGTGCAGAATACGGTGGCATGAGTAGTTCTTGGGGCCTCTAGGTTGGGTCATTATACCGCTGTTCCACAAGCTGCATTGGCTGCTGGTTTGCTTCCAAGTACAATTCAAGTTGTTGATTATCATCTTTAAAGCCTTCATGGCATGGTTCTAGGCTCTCTCGCTCCATTGGGATTGGTCCGCCGCACCCATGCCAATAGAAAGGGCATGCTGCAGAAATTATTGTTAAGGAATTTTGGCTAGTGGGGTCCAGGAGAAGAGTCTTTTCTGCCATGCCTCCTTCCCTTTGGAATATCTTTCCTATCCAGATGGGATCTGCTTCCATCCTTCTGACCTTCCATAGGGCCTAAAGATCTAGCTGTGCCAGTTGGCCTGGGGCCCCAAAGGGGAGAATATAACTCTGGTGGAGGTAAGCTATTCAGTTAAGAGAAGATCCCCTCACCTCTCCCAATGCACTTCATGGTCTCTTCTCCCCCCCCCATCTTTAAATGATTATTTGTTTTATCAATTGAATGTTTACTGGTTTAAATGTTCATCTCGATTAGATGAATGCAGACAATCAAACTCCATTTAGAAATAAAACACAAAAGTTGTATAAGCCAATGTTAACTACAAAAGACCATGCATAAAGCTATTATTGACCAATTCATGTTTTACACAACTGGTTTAAAACACATCCTACAGATGTCTGGTAAAATCAACCAGGTTGAATTAGATCATTGGGTAATTTTTGGAAATTTCAAGAGTTAGCATTAATTGTGGCTTAAATGTCCTGGAATTGCAAATTTAAGTTTTCTTTATTGTATGTAATAGAGAAACTTATTTATGTCCTAAAGATACTCAGAATTTTAGGGGTTTTTTTTGCATTTCAACATAGTTATACATAAGTTTACAAGGTTGATAAGAAACCATTTATCAAATATAGCACTAGATTAGAAGTGCTTTAAATGATGTTAGAAGTACTTATTGACACTATATATATAATGATTCAGTGTCAGGGCTGTTAAATGTTTTATTTAAACTGGTTTGATAGATTGGGCAAGCACTTACATATTATATTTAGGATGATCAGTAAATGCTCTACATAGAACTATAATGCAAGATTTGACTTGAATAGTATTTTTTTTTAAAGACTTAAAAAAGGAACAGCCGATTCATGGATTCCAGTGCATGAAGGCTTCAAGACCTTGCTAGGCCGAATAGACTTCCAGGTGGTAACAATATAGTTTTAAAAAATTACATCTGAGATGTCAGATTTCTGACTGTACAATATAGTCCATATGTTGTGATTACAATAAATACAGTTCTCAGCAGTGGCAGTTCTTGTGTAAATTTGCAGAAAACTAAAATATCTCAGCAATCAATTTGGTTGTTTTACTTCTATGAGAGATTTGGGTTGAAAGGATATTCATTTGATGATTTAACTTCCACATCTGAGGAACAATTTGGGTATGAAAAAGTTTGAAAGAAACTTGTTTAAAATTAAATATATTTTATAGGTGATTAAATTTAAATACTGCATTATGTACTTTCAAATTAGCACAGCATTCAAACAGCAAAAGGGCTTAGTAGATTAGTCTTCATATCAGAACATATGAATTGGAATAAGACAGAATTAGTTTATAGTTAATTAAAATGGTATATAGAACTTTGCTAATTAAAGTAAGACTATAGAAGTAATAACTCCTTTTGTGATTAAATAGTTGTATAGTAGTAATTGTAATAAGTAGTTGTATAATAGTAGAGCATTAATTAGGTTTCAGTTATTTAAATAACTGAGTCTTCTTAAATGGATTTTTTTAAACTCCAGTTTCCAATTTAATGTTTACTTGTAATTCAAAAATTGTATACTTTATGTGCCACACCTTATATAGTACCTCTTTGTTTTGTATGCAACGTGCTCTTTTTATCCATAAGAAATATCGTTATAAAATTTGCATTGTGTATTGTCAAGAAGATGGTAATGCAAAAGTATAGACTACTCCTTGTTTAATAGCAACTCACCCATCAAAAATTGGGGGCCAGGTTTCATAGAAACAGATTACCTTGGTGATTCTGCATCTTCTGAATACTCGTGGACTTCAACTCCCAGACTTCCCGAGCCTCTCCCTTTCCCCTCAGCATGGCTGGCTCAGGAATTCTGGGAGTTGAAGTCCACGAGTCATAAAAGAGCCAAGGTTGCCTACCTCTGCCCTAGAGCAATCTGAATGGAGGAAGCAGTGGTCAAAATAGGAAGATCTCAAAAGCTTGAACAAAATTAGAAACGGCGGCTGGACAGCACTTTTAAGAATGTCTCCCTATGATTATAGGCTAATGCAGAAATTTTCTGTACAAAGAGCTTTTGATGGGGTTGGAGGAATGGTTGTCTGCTTAATGTCCTTTACACACCTAAGACAGAAAAGAAAACAGTGGTATGTGCAGGAAAGCACATGAAGAATGAGAATGGTTACAGGTATGACAACTATGTTCTCAGCTTTCTCCCTTCCCCTATAATGAAAGAAAGAAACATCAAAAATGTCTCATCTTGCATAAAGTGAATTGATGCATTTCTTTCGCCAGCTTCTGATGAGTGGGGAGGAGGGGAGGGGTGAAGTTTTCCAATCTTTGCAAATTTAAAGCATTACAGATCTCCCTAATACAAAGAATTTTAACATCTGGAGTTCTTATTACCTGTCCTGTTCCTTACCATCATATTTATTCTCACTCCCCTTTTGAACTAGCAGACTTGATTGCTAGAAGTATTTATTTTTTGTGGTGGCTGGATGTTACACAGATCTTCTAAATAACCTGCAAAAGACAGCATGCAGAAACTCAATCAGCAAAGCCTTGGGTTTGGGCTAATAGTTGTCCCTTTCAAGTCCCTTTCTGGGATGGATGTTAGTCTTTCTTGCTTCTAGAAAGAATACACCATTTCCCAGTTTGAAGCCTAGCTATTATTTTTAGGGTATAATACCCACTTTGTCTGAACTTGCCAGTTAAATGTTTAACCTGGAAATCACCAATATTAGTAGCTCCTAATATCAGCCTGGGAGGGCAGTGAAACAGCAATTTCAAAGTGGATCGAAGGGCTATACGATATTTCTAGGACATCATCTGAACTGCTAGTCATATAACCAGTTTGTCATAATCTTCACATCCAGTTCTGTGTGCCAATTTCAGCAGCATAAACACTGAAATACTGAAAATTTACAATATATAATAGTTATAAACAGTGATAAAGTACCCCTTTTTTCCCAGATAACAAGCCAGAGGCTCAGAAAGGGGCCATGAGTCAACAATCCCTCCAAAACCCTAGAATCTTTGGAACAGAGCATCCTATCAGAATAAATTTTTAGATCTTTCCTAGAGGGCAGACAGTTCAACTCAAACTTGCACAGGAGTTACTGTTACCGCATCTTTGGAGAATGCTCCTTTTATTGTGCTACTTCAATGAAAGCACATATTTTAGGATTAGATGCACTGAACAAGGCCATATTATAGACCATATCTAGAAAGGTGTGGCTTTTTCTCTTTTGCCCTGGAAGATAGGAACAGAACCAGTGATTTGAACCTGCAGATTCTGGTTAGATGCTTTACCACATCTTGTACCAAGAAGGGGATTGGATTAGATAATTTTTGAAGCCACTTCCAACTTTGATCCTATGAAAGAAGATAATGGTCAATCAATCATGTATTCTGAATACATGAATGCAATCATGTATTCTGTTTCCTATTTTTATATATATACACTTTCTAAATTTGAACTTGCATTGTTACCAGTTACCTCAAATACATGTCTTAAGAGCCAGTGGTGGCACAGTGGTTTATTGTAGGCTAATTCTGCTGATTGCCAGCAGTTGATTCTCACCGGCTCAAGGTTGACCCTTCTGAGGTTGGTAAAATGAGAACCCAGTTTGTTGGGACAATATGCTGACTTTGTAAACCGCTTAGAGAAGGCTGTATAGCACTATGAAGCAGTATATAAATCTAAGTGCTATTGCTAATCCCATATGCTAATAATGAAGACAGGCTGTTCCAATTTTGTTTAAAAGATCCTTGTAGATACTTGCACATTATAATTGTGAGAATAACTTTTACCAAAAGACAGATGGAGTTTGAAAAGAATCTCCAGAAAAGATAATGTCACTTTAAACAGTTGGGAGATGGAATACATTAGTATTTTTTAGTATCAAGTGAGAGGTTCAGACAAAATGTACTACCTGCTTGAAGGAGCTTGTTTGCCATTCAAAAATATTGTTGCCAGTGATGAGTACTTTGTTCCAGTATTTGTTAAATAATTTAAGAGTAGGGTCATCCCTGTTAGTTATATGGCATATATTTATGGCAGGTCCATTGCTTACTATGACAATGCATCCCCGATTGAATGAGTCCAAATAACATTTTAAGGGTGATGCTGATATATCTAATTCTTTCCTTTTTAGCTGGAGACTTATTTGTTTATGGAACTGTTGGCTAATCCTGTTAGGCTGCTACTTTTGATGTTAATAGGTATTATAGTCTTAAGACTGTGATGTGGCACGCAGAGCCCTCTCTGTGGGCACGCGCACCATCACCCCAATCCTAGGCCTTCAGCTGGGTTGTATAAAACCTTTTTGCTTTAGGCCTCCCCCACAAAAAAAAGGTTCAATCAATCAATTTCAACTTCTCACAGAAAAAAAAAAGATCTCACAAAGTTGGAATTGATTGATTGAACTTTTTAGTCCCACCCAGTCTGCCGTTACCACTGTAGCCACGCCCATTCAATGGGCCATACACACCCAATGGGCCATGCCCACATGGTATTCAACTATACATAAGTGGGTTTTGGGTTGCAGTTTGGGCACTCGGTCTCTAAAAGGTTCGCCATCACTGTTCTAAGATAATTTCATCATAGAACCTGTCTTAGTTGGAAAGCTAAGCTGTGTTTGTATTAATCTGTTGCTCTTCTTTAAAACATTTTTAAAGATAAAGGCTACAATCAAGTGATGCCTGATCAATATTAATCAGACATGCTCTGCTGTCTGATTTATGAACACTGAAAGATGAAGTGAGGAGTTTAAAAAAGCAAATTAAAAGTTATAATTATGTCAGTCAGAAACATCAAAATTTTATGTTTTCTCATTAGTTTTACAAGTAAAATAAAGTCAAAATATTCTGTCCCAAACATAAGTGTCATTATGATCTGGACATTGATGAATCTTTTCTGTTGCCATTTTTACCATAAGTTATGCTGAATATAAAAAAAAAATTCTGGGATATGTAGATAAATTTTATATCACCTGCCCTTTTCAGATTGTAACACAAAAACTACAAAGCAGAACATTTTTGCGTGCTTGTCTGTAAAACACCAACCCTTAGTTTAGGTAAGCCACTTATTTACAATGCATATTTTTAAAGACCATCTTACTAAATTAAAATATATTTTATTAAATTGTTATTGGCCATAATATTTGTAAAAATGAAATATTGGTTCTTTACATTAAAAACTCCATTCTAAAATGTATCCGATAAAAAACATAGATTAAAAATATTTAATATTTAATTCAGACAAATATTAACATAGAATTTTAAAAATTAGAGCTTACATATATAGCGCACTGCAATAATCCAGGCATGTTATTTTGAAATTCAAAATATTTTTATTTAAAACTAATACAGATTTCCTGAAATCTGATCTACCCAAAACTATCTCTTCATTTGCACCAGTATGTCCACTTTCCTAAATTGAAGGTCCTTGTTCAGTTGAGAGAAGAAAGGGAGTTGGAGACAAAATGATTTGTTATGCCAGTTTCTGGTCTCGAGTGGGCCAATCATACTTTCCAGCCTAAGTATCTCAAGACAATTATATTACGAAAAGCCTTGAACTCCTATATAAAAGACAGGATATAAATTAAAAATATATATTCATGGCTAAAGTAGATTTATTTATATCTTTTGAATAATGTGCTTGTAACTGATGAGGAATAGTTTTTTCCGCCAATAAAATGTTTTGGTTATGTTAGCTTTCCTTTAAACAATACAGTACTAGTGAATGTCCATTTGAAGTAAATTAAAATATTTTTCTTAAATGAAAAAGGCTTGTGGAGAAAGGGAGTAAAAAAGGCATAGTTACTAATTTTTACATGGGTGGAGAATTAAACAATGTAGTTTGATGATGTAATCCATTAGTTGGCCTCTGGCACTTGCTCAACCAGTTTGCATGGTGCTTAGTGTGCCATAGAAACCCTGTGTGTGGTGAATGTTTTTTATAGTTATGTCTGCAGTTAGAAACTAAAAGCATTATTGCAATGTCTGCTTGGGCCAGATGAGAAAATTATGGTTTATGTGGAGAATACATGATTAGTCTGAGAAAATCTTTATTTGCTTATAAGTTTATTGAATAAAAAAGTTAAATGATATTTAACAATTTCCAAGTCTTTAGCTCACATATCTAACAAAACCATGTATCGTGATTTGCAAACATCAGGGTTCATAGTATGGTTGCATAGGTTGCAGTTGCATAGTATGACTGAAGAACTTAAGTAGTATATTGTAAATAGTGATAATTTAATCTTAAAAACATTTGAGATTTAATATGAAATTATAGGATAATAATGATTACATTTATATAGCTGCCCATCTTAAATCAAAATTGGGCAGTTTACAATCGAAAATTAAAATAATACATACAGCACTAAAAACAAAAGTAATATGCAAGATAGGGTGTAGGTAATCCTTGATTTATAACTACAATTGAGCCCAAAAATTATATTGCTAAATGAGAAGTTTTGCCCCATTTTACGTCTTTTCTTTCCACGTTTGTTAAGTGAATCACTGCAGTTGTTAAATTAGTAACATGGTTGTTAAGTAGATCTGGTTTCCCCATTGACTTTGCTTGTCATAAGGTTGCAAAAGGAGATCACATGACCCTGGGACAATGTGACCATCATAAATATGAATCAGTTGCCAAGCATGCAAATGTAAATCACAAGACCCTGAGGATGCTGCAACAGTCATAAGTGTGAAAAATGGTCATAAGTCACTTTTTTTTAGTGCTGTTGTAACTTTGAACGATCAATAATGAACTGCTTGTAAGCTGAGGAATACCTGTACAAGTATTTTAGTAAGAATTTTGTATATAATAAAAACTCATAAATTGCATATGTCACCAATATTATAGTTTATTTAGCTTAAAAACTTTTTCTTGCCTGGAACAGTTTTTTTTTAATGTGACAAATGGTGATTTTGCTGACTGGTTCAATTAAACATAAAATTATTTAACTCTTCAGAGTGTGCTGCTGATAATTTCATACTGAAGAAAAGAAAGCAGTAACATGTCTGGAGTACAGTCCAGGGACAGTTGTTGAATAAAGAACAGTATTTTAAACACACATCTTGTGTTGAGGAAATCTAGACAAACTAGTTCCTAGTTTTTTCAAACACCTACGTTTATAATATTCAAAGTTGTAAATTGAAGCTTCATTTAGGATAGGTCAGCAGTCAGATATGGCTGCTGAGGTTCTTATATTGAAAATCTGGATTGACTGGTAAACCAATTAATGAACAGGTTTAGTTCAGTTGTCTTACTGGATTTTCTTGTTAGAAGGTTTCATGTAGAAGTTTTCACTTAATTCAAATTTGAATATCTGAAAGCTGTGTGTGTGTGTGTAATCAGAAATTAATATCTTGCCAACATAATTGGAAGTGACTTAGAAAATATAGTCAAACTATTTCATAAATCAAATTGATCCAGTTTGGTGTAGTGGTTAAGGCACTGTGCTAGAAACCAGGAAGTTTACAAACTGGGAGACCATAAATTCTAGTTTTGCTTTAAGCATAGAGCCATCTGGCTGATCAAGTTCTGGATTAGAAAGCAATTAAGAGTTCCATGCTATGCTACAGTTATTCGCTCTAAAGTTATTCAGTGCTATGCTCAAGTTAGTCACAAGCTGAGTTAAAAATGAATTTTTAACATAGCTTGTGAATAACCTGAGCATGGGAGATATTGCATAATTATTACAATGTCAATAATGCTTCCCCAAATACTCCTAGATTATAGGAGAAAGTTTTACTTTTGGAAATATGACAGCAAGGAAATTATTTTGATATATAAAGTGTTTCAAGGGCATGTTAGAGATACATGCTTTTTTGTCCAGCAGAATGTGAATATAACTTGAGTTTACTATACCTATCTTTTCAAGTCCTTATCCCATTTCTTTGAGCAATAAGCTGTTCCATGACGTACTCTATTTGGGCTTGGTTTCCTTTGGAAGGAAGCAAAATAAACTTAACTTGACGAACAGTTATATACAGTACCCAGCCAGCATCCACTACTTTAAATAAAATCTCTATAAAGCGGCAACTCTAGTCTTACCAAATACTGATTGGGCAAGACCTGGCTTAACTGTGAGAGGGACCTTGGAATCCTAGTGGACGATCACTTGACCATGAGCCAGCAGTGTGCAGCAGCAGCCAAAAAAGCTAATACAATACTGGGTTGTATAAACAGAGGCATAGAATCAAGATCATGCAAAGTATTAGTACCGCTTTATAAAACCCTAGTAAGATCACACCTGGAATACTGCAGCCAATTTTGGTCACCATATCACAAAAAAAATGTTGAGAGTTTGGAAAAAATTCAGAGAAGAGCAACTAAGATGATCAAAGGCCTGGAGAATAAAACATATGAAGAATGGCTACAGGACTTGGGTTTGGCTAGTCTAAAGAAAAAAGAAATAGGGGAGACATGATAGCAGTGTTCCGGTATCTGAGAGGCTGCCACAAGGCAGAGGGGGCCAGGTTGTTCACCAAAGCACCAGAGGGAAGGACGAGAAACAAAGGTTAGAAACTGATCAAAGAGAGAAGCCATCTGGAATTAAGGAGAAACTTCCTGACAGTGAGGACAATCAACCAGTGGAACTGCTTACCCCCAGAAATCGTGGGCGCTCCATAAATGGAGATTTTTAAGAAGAGGCTAGACATTCACCTGTTTGAGACGGTATAGGTTCTCCTGCTTGAGCAGGGGGCTGGACTAGAAGACCTCCAAGGTCCCTTCCAGCTCTATTCTATTTGTCCAGCTAGTAGTTTTGTATATCTGACAGCCTCTAAATCAGAGTTTTTAACAAGTGGTCCATAGATTTTGAGAGTTGACAACTTGGATAGGAAAAGAAATTACTATTTTATTTTTTACTAAACTTTAACTGAATTTAGCTTTAATTCAGTAAAGAATGTAGGCAATAAAGCAATTTATTGTCTCTCAATTCCAAAAATAATCATTAACTTCAATATATCTAAAATTACTTGCATTAATTTTTAATATTTTGATAACTGTATTTGGGCACAGTTTTTCCTTTAAAACAATTATATTATTATGTGTTTGCTACTTTTTTTTAAGGAATCAGTTTTCACCAGATTCTTAAAGGGGTCTTTGGCCCAAAGAGACTAAGAACTCTTTCTCTAAATAAATTATGCTGCTTCTTAAGTAAACATTTACTTGATTTTATAATCAGAAACTTAAAACTAAGTTAACTTAATTATATTTCTGTCTTTCTGTTTTAGGGTCTGAAGTGCAACAGACCCCAGTTCTTGGAATATATAAAAAAAGATGGCAACTCAAGGTATGGATTAGTATAATCAAGTTCAAATGGAAATTAAATAAATTGTGATCACTTGGGTGTAAATGCCAATTTTCAGTTCTTATAAATAGTAAGAAATTGAATTTATATATGAAATTACATCTAAAATTCTACTAGTTTTAACAACTTGATTTGATGTTTAATGATAAACAGAACTAGTACCTGTTCTGCTTTGCACCATTGTAGAGATGCTCAGTCATTTAACCTTAAGTGGAATTTTAAAGTAACTATTTAAAAAAAATAGTGAAACATAGGTATGCACTTTTAATGGAAAAAAGTTGTTTTGGATATGAAACATATCACAGTGTTCCAAATCTAGAACCCTCGTTGTTTAAATGAAATCTGGATGAGGCAAAGAGGGCAAAGCTAATGTCAATCATCTTCTCCTCCCCTCTACAGTTCACAGCACAATGTATCCGATTAGCCTATCTATCCCATTTTCTCACTGCCTTTTTTTCTTAGCCATCATCACAAACATCTCAGTGTAATATAGTCATCTCTTATACTCTGAAAGGAAATCCCATAATTTATCACAAAAGGTTTTTGTAAGATAATATATAATTCTCCAGCACCAGAGATGGAGAATCCACCAATGGGTTAGCTCTGCCTTCCTGCCCATTAGACCAAGTCAGCCAAACTTGCCACGCCTGTCTTGGGATAAGCCATCCCAGTCTTGACTTGGTCTTCAGCCCAGATGGACGTGGCAAATTTGGCTCCCGGTCTAAGGCAGGTAGTAGAGACTAATACATTGGTGGATTCTGTTCTCTTCACACTCACAGCTTTTTCAGCAGTGCTGGGATCAGCGCTGGGTGAAATAGTCTGTAGGAGGCTCAGGGAGTAGGTCTTTCCCAGATCTGAGGCTTTTGGTGAGGCTCCAGCTCCCTCCAAAAGGGGAAAGCCCTCATCAGCTGTTCAGCGCTGGGATCAGTGTTGCAGCCGAAGCCTATCAAGATCTCCCAGAGGGTGGGGATTTCCCCTCCGTCCCATCACTGAACTGAGAAACTGGCTGGGTTTCTGCTCCGTCGGATCGGCGGCCGCCATCTTTTCGGATCCCTTTCTTGCCGGCTTTCCTCTGTTGCTTCAAGCAGCCGCTGTGCTTCTCATTTCTTCGGATGAGGGACTCAAATGACGCGCCAGAGCCTTACCTTTCTCTTCGCCCTCAAGCGACCACTGTACTGAACCGAGCGGTTGCCTCGCCGCTGCGCCTGTTTGTCCCGGTCACCATTTTGGACGCTGGGACACACCGCGACAGCAGGAGGCACTTCCATCATGTTCAATTTTCCCACCATTTGAGCAGAAGTCTTTGTGAGCAACTATCACTTCTTCATGCCGAACTGTTCTGGTCGCCATTTTGGCTGCCAGAATAAACGCGGCAGCGGATCAGGCCGAGTAATCTCTGGTGGAGGTTTGAGCCTGATACAAGGATTGGTCCCTCTTTCTCCTCCTGAAGGAATGGAGAGCCGCGTGGCTGCAGAGGCCATTGCCAGCGGTTCATCTTGATCAACAGTCCCCCCTCCTATTAAAAAACCCCTATTGCAACGACCCGCTAACATTTGGGCCCACGCATAATCCTCAAAATTCTAATTCTCACAACTCATAAATAAATAAATAATTTAAAAAAATTCAGATTCATTATCCTAATTCATTGCACAATTCTTCAAAGCTCTCTGGTGCAACTCATTGCCTTGACCACAATTGTAGCATTATCAGGCGATCTACGAGCAAGCAGGTTCGCCGCGGCCGTAGACAAGACCGTACCCCAAAGGGGGGGGACAAGCAGCCCGCTTCTTCTACCGGTCAGGTGGTCAGGAGAGCAGGACGACTAATTCCCTGCTTTACCTGCTCAGCCTATCTCGCCAACTGATCCCCTGCCAGAGCTCCCTCTTGGTACCGCTGAGATAGCTCACCTCAGGATGGAGGACTCCATGGTGTCTCAACCTAAGAACACCGCCTCCCCACCCACCAGCCGCAAAAGGCAGAAATCCTCCAAGCAGGAGGTAGGATCAAGGCCAAGACCATTTCTGGAAGGAAACCTTCCAAGTTGGCAGAGAAACAGGCTAGCAGAAGGCACCAGGCTTTGAAGAAAGAATTCTCCAAAGTGCAGAAGCAGGCCAGGGCAAAGGCGGAGCAAACAGATGACGCGCTCTTCGATCTCCCTTATCCCTCCTCTCAAGGGGTCTGGTTCCCGGAGGGGAACCCTCTTCTGGGATGGATCAGGTCCAATCGATCCAACAACCATCACTGTCACTGCGGGTCATACATTCGACCCCAGAGGCCACCTTCACCCCCACAGCAGCAGGGGTCAGGGGGGCTGAGCCCGAGGGATCTCCTTCTGAGGATTGGCTCCAAACCCTGATCACTCAGGCGGTTGACGGCGCTTGCCGCCAGGTCCCACCACGAGCCAAGACCTGAATCCTTGGCTTCCATACCCCCACCCTTCTTTCAGTCAGGTACACCCAATTACCAGGGTCCTTTCTCTCCACCCCGATCCTATCATAGCAGGGCCTCATCCCCTATGGAGGATGATCAACCTGACATGTCTTGGTGGGAGGAGGAAGACCTCCCCCCCGACCCTCCTCCATTTGGGGGGCTATTCAACCTGGCCTTTTTCCTTCCACTGCTCTGCAGAGCCAGCTCCACGGCCAACATAGGTCCTGATCAGATCCCACAGCCAGACCCACCACCCAGTTCAGATTCGAACCCGGTGTTTTTTGAACCTGTCATGACCCAGCACCACGTCCCTTACCCGGCACTCTTTCGCAACGCAATCCGGAAACAATGGGCATCACCTGGCACCTTTCCCCCCTTGGGGGGAACGGACAGAAAACTATTCAGTGCAGTGCCAGACCTGTCACAGGATCTCGAGGTGCCAACGGTGGATGAACCCTTTGGTCCCCTCTTGTCCTCATCCACAGTGTCGGGGGATATGGCAGAGGTGCTAAAGGCCGATGACAGGAGATGGGAACTGACATTCCGCAGGACTCACCAGGAGGCGGCGTGGGTGTTAAGAGCTGCCACCTGTGCATCCTTCTTTGCCAGAACCTCCTTACTCTGGTTCCGCCAACTACAAGCCAGGCTCCCTCAGGAGGAGGTACGTACCCAACAAGACCTGAGCAAGCTTGTTGCAGCATTGGAGTATGTCTCAGATGCCACGCTACATGCGGCCAGGTTCTCATCTAGAACTATAGCATCCAACGTTTCAGCACACAGGATGCTATGGCTCAGACACTGGCAAAACGACCCAAAGGCCAAGTGGCGTCTAGCTACGGCCCCTTATTAGGGTGGTCAACTGTTCGGAGAAGCCCTGGCTCCTTATTTGACCAAAAATAAGGACAAGCGGAAGGTGTTGGTCTACTCCAGCAGATGGGCCGACAGGTGTGCAAACCCGTACGCCCGCAGGCAGTCCTTTCGGCCAGGAATGGGCACAGGCCTCCCTCAGCCTTCCCGCCCCTTCATGGCCAGACAGGATCGTCCATCAGACAGGACCGGCCCCAGACCCAGGCATCAATTCCAGAGCAAATGGCCCTTCCGAGGGGGGGTCGTCCCTATAGAAGGTCCAAGTGACTCTCGAGCTGCTCCCCCCATAGGTGGCAGGCTGGTGCTCTTCCCACCAGTGGGAAGCCACCACCACAGATTCCTGGGTTTGCCAAACCATTCGATACGGCCTGTCCCTGGAATTCGTGTCCAGTCCCCCAGGGCGCTTCATTTCTTGCCCTCATCAAGGAACCCCGTCAAAAGCAGCCTCATGCGAGAGGCCATTTGACACCTCCTGGAGATAAAAGCCATAGAACAGGTGCCGGCCGGACAACTGGGGCGGGGATTCTACTCCATCCTCTTCGTGGTTCCCAAAGTCTCGGGGGGGGGGGATGGAGGGCAATTCTAGAGCTCAAAGGTCTGAATCATCATATCGCATATCGAAAGATGCAAACCCTTCACTCTATCTTGGGCAGCATAAGGAACGGGAATTTCCTGACATCCATAAACCTCATGGAAACGTACCTCCACATCCCCATCTTCCCCAACCACCGGCAGTTCCTCAGATTCTGCTAAGCGGGCCATCACTACCAAAACAGGGCCCTTCCGTTCGGCCTCTCATCAGCTCCAAGGGTGTTCACCAAGGTCCTGGCGATGTTGGCTGCACACCTACAAATGGTACCGGCGCGCCTCCAGTGTTACCTGGACGACATTCTCATTCAGTCATCCTCCCTTCAGGCCACCCGGTCGGACCTAACGTCGATCAAGGTCCTTCAGGAGCACAGGTTCTCGGTGAACTTTCAGAAAAGTCAGACCGTCCCCTCCACCCGACTCCTACACCTGGGTGCTGTCATAGACACACTCAGTTGTCAGGCCTACCTGTCACAGGAGCGTCGGGACAGCATCCGGACCCTGGCCCTCAGGGTTCGCAGGGAACAAGTAGTACCACTGGTCCTGATTTCCCAGCTCCTGGGAATGATGGTCTCGTGCATTGCAATAGTCCCTTGGGCCAGACTGTATTCCAGGGACCTCCAATGGTTCCTCCTCCCCTTCCAAAGGCTGGGCATCAGCTCTTCCAAACCAACGGGTAAGGGTCCCCCCCAAACCCTGTGTTCTCTCAGGTGGTGGTCCTCGCCAGCAGTAGCCAGAGGGTCACACTTCAAGGAACCCGCCCGGTTCACGCTTATGACGGACGCCAGTGTGTTTGGCTGGGGAGCACACCTGCAGTCTCAATTGGCCCAGGTACAATGGTCCCACGCAGATCTGAAACACAATATCAATTGATTGGACCTCAGAGCCATACACCTGGCCCTCCGCTACTTCCGCAACGGTGGTGATGCAACACATACTAGTCCTCATGGACAACGTGACGGCAAAGGCCCACGTGAACTGGCAAGGGGGGACCCAATCCAGGGCCCTCATGACCGAAGCCCAGGCATTGGGCTCCTGGGCAGAGACCAACCTGTCCTCCCTCAGGGCCGAACACATCTCGGGAGGCGAATCGACAAGTGGATTTTCTCAGCAGGTCGACTGTAGACCATTCGGAATGGCGCCTGCATCCGGACCTCTTCGTGGAAATAGCACAGAGGTTTGGACAACCAGTCATAGACTTGTTCGCTTCACTGGCCAATTCCCAACTTCCAAGGTTCTTCTCCCGGTTTCCATCCCCAGGGGTGGAGGGAGCGGACATTCTCAGATGCCCATGGCCGGGGGAACTGCTTTACGCGTTTCCACCCTCCCTCTGATTCCAGCAACCATCCGCAAGATGTTGCAGGAACGGGCAAAGGTCATACTTGTGGCCCCGCGTGAAGACCGTGGTTCGCCGACCTAGTGAACCTCTCCAGCTCCTCTCCATGGAGGATTCCCCCGGACTGCGTGTCTCTCAGCCAGGGAGTTCTACAACACCCAGAACCCCAGTGGCTGCAGTTAGCCGCCTGGCACTTGAGCACCGGATCCTGAGCAGGGAATCATACTCCACAAGAGTAATTTCCATGATTCAGGCCTCCTGCCGACAAATCGCATCTATGACTCCACATGGAGGAATTTTTGCAATTGGTGCAAGAGGCGGCTACTAGACGTCTTGGACCTGACAATCCCGAGAATCCTGGAATACTTGCTTGAGGGCCTAGACGGGTTTAGCGCCTAACACTGTCCGCAGGCAGGTTGCAGCCCTGTCCACCGTACTCACCTGCGCCAATTCAGTGCCTTTAACACAGTATCCCAGGATACGCTCCTTTCTCAAGGGCGCCACCAACACTAAACCACCCGTGGTACATAGGCACTCCTGGGAACTGCCATGGGTCCTGCGGGCCCTCACCAAATCACCGTTTGAGCCCATCAGGTCTTGCACCCTGAGGTCTCTGTCCCTCAAGGTCAATTTCCTGGTCGCTATCACGTCAGCCAGGCGCATGTCTGAGCTTGCGGCACTGTTGGTCAGGGAGGACCTCTGCACCTTTCACCAAAATCGGGTGGTCCTCCAATTGGACCCTACCTTCATCCCTAAGGTCAACACCCTTTTTCATAGGGCCCAAGAAATCATTTTGCCAGAATTCTGCCCTAACTCGTCTCATGCCTTGTAACAGCAGTGGCACGCACTGGACGTTCGCAGGGTGTTACGCTACTATATCAAGTGAACGGAGCCCTTCCGCAAATCTGAAGCCCTCTTTGTTTCCTTTCACCATGCCTCTAGCGGGCAGAAGGTGTCCGCTTCAACCATAGGCAGGTGGATCAAGGCTTGCATCGCGGAGGCGTACGGTCACTTTCCCTACCAGTGCCACGTCACGGCACATTCTACTCGCAGTGCTGCGACCTCTGTGGCATGGGCCACACAGGCCTCTATTGAGGAGGTCTGCAGGGCGGCGACATGGTCATCGCCCTCCCCATTCGTACGGCATTATAAGATAGACCGATTTGCATCTGCGGACGCTTCCTTTGGAAGGAGGGTCCTTCAACAGGTGACTACTGGGGACGTGGCTAGGGCCCCCGCTGTTTCCTCCCCATTGGGACAGTGAGGCTTTGGTATGTCCCATTGGTGGATTCTCCATCTCTGGTGCTGGAGAAAAGGGGCGTTGTCTTACCTGAACGCCTTTTCTCAGCATGGAGATGGAGAATCCACTCCCACCGTTATGCTCAGTTAGGCCATATTAGGGGTCCGGGAGCCAACACGTTGGACTGTCGTCAGCTGCTTTCGCCTTCATCAAGACTGGGAGTGGCTTATCCCAAGACAGGCGTGGCAAGTTTGGCTGACTTGGTCTAATGGGCAGGAAGGCAGAGCTAACCCATTGGTGGATTCTCCATCTCCATGCTGAGAAAAGGCGTTCAGGTAAGACAACGCCCCTTTTCACTGTTAAAAGAGAATTTTACAAGATAATGTTTCTACTATCGTAAAGAAAATTTATATCTAGCATGCAATTTGTCTCTAAATTAAAATTGTAATAAAATTTTGCCAAATGTTTTCTCTTACTTTAGCAACTTATTTTTAACCACTTTATTGCCAGCAGCTGACTTAATGGAATTGGATATGGCAATGGAGCCAGACCGAAAAGCAGCTGTCAGCCATTGGCAGCAACAGTCATACCTAGATTCTGGTATCCACTCTGGTGCCACAACCACAGCTCCCTCTCTGAGTGGCAAGGGAAACCCTGAAGAGGAAGATGTTGATACCACCCAAGTTCTATATGAATGGGAACAAGGATTCTCTCAGTCTTTCACTCAGGATCAGGTAGCTGGTAAGTAGAATTCTGTGATCGTATTAATCACTCAAATGCATATCAGTAGATTAAAAAGAGCTTATTCTTGTTCAGATATTGATGGACAATATGCTATGACTCGAGCACAGAGAGTGCGTGCTGCCATGTTCCCAGAAACATTGGATGAAGGCATGCAAATCCCATCCACACAGTTTGATGCTGCACATCCAACAAATGTACAGCGACTTGCCGAACCTTCCCAGATGTTAAAACATGCTGTGGTTAATTTGATAAACTACCAAGATGATGCAGAGCTTGCAACTCGTGCCATCCCAGAATTGACCAAATTGTTAAATGATGAGGACCAGGTATGTGCACATTGATTCAGCTTATGTTTATTGTGATTGCTAAGAGGCATCACTTCGTGGACTTACTTTTGGATTTTGAAAATATTAAATTTCATTGCATTTATTAGGTTGTGGTGAACAAAGCAGCAGTTATGGTTCATCAGTTGTCCAAAAAAGAAGCTTCTCGTCATGCTATCATGCGTTCTCCTCAAATGGTTTCTGCAATTGTGCGTACTATGCAGAATACAAATGATGTAGAAACAGCCCGTTGTACTGCAGGTACATTACATAACCTATCTCATCATCGTGAAGGCTTACTCGCAATCTTCAAATCGGGAGGTATTCCTGCTCTGGTTAAAATGCTCGGGTATGTAAATTAATTAATTTGATGTATCTATGCACTATATGTTGGCTTTGGGTAGGATATTTGTTAATTTGACTTTTCTCTGTAGGTCTCCAGTGGATTCTGTGCTTTTCTATGCGATTACTACTCTGCACAATCTTCTGTTGCATCAGGAAGGTGCTAAAATGGCTGTCCGTCTAGCTGGAGGTTTACAGAAAATGGTTGCCTTGCTCAACAAGACAAATGTTAAGTTTCTGGCAATTACAACAGATTGTCTTCAGATTCTTGCATATGGTAATCAAGAAAGCAAGGTAATACTAAATTATATTCTGCAGTGAATAAGTAGTAAGTTGGGAAATTATGGGACACATATAAAATATTTTACTAAGGTAATCCCATTCTCTATTCTTGTGTATATGATTTGAACTTCAAGAATAGTTACCTTCATGTCAGTAATAAAACACTAGTTTCACATACAAATGACCTCAACCTCATGCATACATAATATCATTAAATAGGATTAGAAAGAATTACTGTCATCGGTATTAGGAGATTAGCCAATGGTCTATAATATAAAATATTTATTTATTACATATATACCACCTGTATGAGATTCCAGGAGAAAATGCAGTTTTCTACTTTAGTATGTACAGATATGCTGACAACAGGAGAGCAGGAAGAAATTGCAGTTCCATCTTTAAAAAGATTATACTGCTTAGCCTATATTGCTCTTTTACTAAATCCTTTTTTTTTTTTTGGCAGCTAATTATTTTGGCAAGTGGTGGACCCCAGGCTCTAGTAAACATAATGAGGACCTACACCTATGAGAAATTATTGTGGACCACAAGTAGAGTCCTGAAAGTGCTATCAGTCTGTTCTAGTAACAAACCAGCAATTGTGGAAGCTGGTAAGTGCTTCAGTTTCATTAAATCAGGACTGCTTTTGTTTTGGACTTATGCAAAAATTACTAAAAATTATCTTTGCAGGGAATACGTAATAAAATGACTATACTGTATAGGGAATATTCTAAACTGGGCGGAATGTATCAATAACAAAAGGTATTTTTAACAAAAATATTGTCAGTTAAGTAAACTAAAAACTATTGATATAGCAGACATTTTCCCAAAAAATTTATTCTTGAAATTTTAATGACTGTTAAAAGGTATATCGTATATTTTTGGTGTTACTATTGCAGTTTTTGTTCTTAACATTTTTAATAATTTTGATCTGTCCAAATATTTGGGCTTTTGGAAAGATTAGGCTCATAATTTTGTAACTTCTTTTACCGTGGTCCAGTTAATGGATTAGTAGTTTGTCAAACGTGGAATGTGTTACAGTCAGAAGTGCATGTCTTATGGTGAGAACCTATTGCAAGTATACATGTGGAATTGCGAATCAAATTAGATCTTGAGGCTAATAACTGCTCTATACAGTTCCTTGAACATTGTATAGCTGGTATCCTTTAATTTCATCATGGTTACATGAATACAGACATGACAGTAACTGTCCTTGCAGTGAAGTAAGCACATTAACAGTATTTCCTTCATAATGAGAGGTTGGAATATTGATAGTAAATTCTAATTGATCTTTAGGTGGAATGCAAGCCTTGGGACTCCATCTTACAGATCCAAGCCAACGTCTTGTTCAGAATTGTCTCTGGACTCTTAGAAATCTCTCAGATGCTGCAACTAAGCAAGTAAGGGTTGGGAACTTTGAAAGATTATTAATATTTTATTATAAACTGGTCTTGGTATTTAAAATGTATTTTTATTACATTATAGTTGATATGATACTGTTATTGTGGTATTGCTCAAAACTGAAATTATGATCTTTTTAAAAAACATTTGAATTAATGGATAGTTCTAGGGAACAACTTAATGATAAATTCAGGCAGAATGCTAAATAAGATTTTCATCATAATTTTAGGTCTTGTAATTTCTTGTTTTCATGTTGAACCAGATTAATTAATTAAAAGACAAATTATAATTTTATGGATTTGATTGGAACTGCAAGACAAAAACATAAATGCTTAGTTATTCATAATAAAAAAATATCTTTGGGCTCAAGCCACATGGTTATGACATACTATCAGAACTTCATCCACATTGTACAATTGAGAATTGGGTATAAAGATATTAAATTATTAATATAAGGTTTTTGTTTTTGTTAAGTGAAAAGCGTAACTATCTGATTAATTTGAAATGTGTATGATCAGGGGAAACACATATATCAGTTTCCAGCTCTATGATCATTTTATTATTTGGAATCTATATGCCCTTATAAAAACAACTTCCATAATGATGTAAGCATTTCCGTAATATATATAAATTAGGTCTAAATGAATTTAAAATATTCTTTAAATAAGAGGCTTCCCATATTAATTTGTTCCAATCGTCTTAGAAATAAACTTTTACCTTTATGTTCTAAGTATTCCTCAATAATTCCTTATCCTTATACTAACCTCAAGGTACAAGAAAGCCCTTAATGTGCCTTTATTTAGAAAACATAATGAGGACTTATACCTATAAGAAATTATTGTTCCTTGAAGGACTGTTAACTGTGATGCTAATAAAACAAAACAAAAAAGCTATGTTCTTGTTAGAAGCCACAGGTGAGAGTATCTTTACCAAAACACCAATAATCTAGGGTAGATCAAACAAATCTGGAGTGTGGTAGAGAGTATACAGGTAGTCCTTGCTCTATGACCAATTGCTTAACAACTGTTCAAATTATGACAAACTTCAAAAAAGGTACTCCACAAAGTCACCACTACCACCAGTCTCACAGTCATGTGATTGCATTTCGGGTGCTTGGCAACTGGCTTACATTTACAATCAGTTTAATCATCCTGCAGACACATGACTGTGATTTCCCATGTTTTTTGCCATTTTCGAGCAGAAAATATCAACAAACATCCATTGGATATGCTGCTGATACACTTATTAACCATGTAATTCATTTAATAACCATGGCAACAAGACTTTATGATCATGTGACGACCCATTTAACAACGATTATAACTTAGAACCAAAATTCTACACTTAATTGTGTTCATAAGTCAAGGACTATCTATAATTGCATACATAATAGCATATGATCTTCCAGAAAGGTTGATATTAAATACACCTCTTCTTACAGGAAGGCATGGAAGGTCTTTTGGGAACACTTGTGCAGCTTTTAGGATCAGATGATATCAATGTTGTGACTTGTGCTGCTGGCATCCTTTCTAATCTTACTTGCAATAACTACAAGAATAAAATGATGGTGTGCCAAGTTGGTGGAATTGAAGCCCTTGTGCGCACAGTTCTCCGTGCTGGTGACAGGGAAGACATCACTGAGCCAGCTATCTGTGCCCTACGCCACCTCACCAGTCGGCATCAGGAAGCTGAAATGGCCCAAAATGCAGTGCGCCTTCATTATGGTCTACCAGTGGTGGTTAAACTCCTGCATCCACCATCCCACTGGCCTCTTATAAAGGTAAGGTGATTTGGTAATGGAACTGTCAGTATTATGCTAGATTTGAATTGGGGAGGATGAAGTACACAAAATCTAGAAGGCTTCTAAAAACATCTTATTAAAATGATACAATGAATTAAAATTACTTTTAAAGGTTTGAGTTGTGGAGCTAAATTCTGCAGTACTGTGTATCATGTCATTTCTTTCTAATTGTTTTCCTTACATTTACAGGCTACTGTTGGCTTGATTCGTAATCTTGCTCTCTGTCCAGCAAATCATGCTCCATTGCGCGAACAAGGGGCAATACCAAGATTAGTGCAGCTACTAGTTAGAGCACATCAAGATACTCAACGTCGAACTTCAATGGGGGGTACACAGCAGCAGTTTGTGGTATGTGATTCTTGAGGCAGAATGTCATTAATTAGTAATGCAGGGATTCGAGGTAGAAAAGATCTCAAATTCTATTTACTTTAGTCAGTCAAGTATTTTTCCCCCAGCCCTGGTTATTGATCCATTTGTTACAAATTAGTATTTCATGAAGTAAACTTTAGTACAGGGGTCTTCAAACCTGGCTGAGGAATTCTGGGAGTTGAAGTCCACCAGTCATAAAAGGGCCAAGTTTGAAGATCCCTGCTTTAGTATATAAATAAAAAATCTGTTACATTTAAAGCAGCTAAATCAGTCAGCTGATTGCCATTAGTGCCCTTCTTTGTGGCTTTCCTACAAAGTCAATAGGGAAGTGGCAGAAGGTTGCAAAGGTGAAACCCTTATTTAAAGTACTGATGTGATTTGCTTAACTGAGAATGGAAGTGCTGGAATTTCCATTGCTAAGCAGTGTGGTCATGTAACATTGCTGTGTAAAACTGCATCACTTAGTGATAGAAATCCTGGTCCCAATTTTCGTTGTTAAGTGAGGTCTACCTATCAGAATGACTTGCTTTATGATATGAGTAGCTATATAAATTTTAAAAAATAAATGTCATGTTATAAATACTGTAAAATCTAAGGGCTTGAGGCTTTTAGTACTCATTCCCATGTACTGTGTAAGATTTTTAAAATTATTTGGGTCATGATAATCTTAGATCACAATATCCTCAATCCATTTGACATCTCAGTAGGTGGATGGGGTTTATAAGTAGTTTCTATCCATCTGTTTCTAGTAAGCAGACAGTAATACAAGAAACGGGGGCTTTAAGTACCTAGGCTACAGAAATTCAGATGACCATCAGGTGACAGCAAAGAGAAAATATTTTTTTGTTATTGGGTACAGTTTTTCAGACTTTGTACAATAACACTACCAAAATTCATAAAATGATTTTGTGCAATTGGTTTATGCTGTTAATGTGTGAAGTTGTGTTCTGGCATGATCTTCATAATCTCCATGCTGTAATAAATATGTATACCCATTAGAATAATTTTGATATGTATTGTAGCCCTTAAAAACATGGTTGTTATTAAGGTTTGTTTCTTCATGCTTTAACTACAGTCTTACAGATTTGATAACTCAGTGCTTATTGCAAATTATTGCAAAGGTAAAATTAAAACCAGTTCAGATGGTTTCCTTTTCAGAACTTGATCTCATAAGAGTTAAACTAATAACTTTTACTTGTTAAAGTATTGGTAAACTGTTAATATTAATTCTCTATAGGCAACCAAGAACATTTAAGCAGTAAATTTCAGTAAAGATATAGACATGATGAGGATGAAGTTATTCCAAAGATTTGTACCCAGAGCATTGTAGGTTCCAGGTGATTTAAGTTCATTGCAATTGAATTCACAAGTTGTGTTGCAATGTGGGGAAAAACATCGATGTTTATTGGCTTAATGAACTATATTAGATAGAACCCCTGGGCTCTCTGTGAGGCCCAAAGCCATGTGCACATCTCCAAATTCCCCCAAATAGGGTAATAAAATTTTTGGATGAGTTATCTTATTTGTTTTGGGAATAAGAAGCTAAAAGACAGAATATTTATTAGATCTTGAAAATTCAATAATGTCATTAAACCATTAATAAATTCAGCTGATTTTTCCTCTTAAGGTTTTTAAGTAGAAAAATCAACCCCTCAACATTTCTGTCAACTCAAAGACTTCCCTTTTGTCTCTTAATTGTCCTCCTCCCAAATGTGAAAGATGGGAATTCTGAACAGGAATCCCTACCCATTGCTGTTGCAGTGTTGTTAGATATGTCCCTTGAAACCCTTAAAAAGGCAAAAACATGTGACTAACCAGGAAACCTATCTGATAATTAAATGTATGAGAGCAGCTGAGTAAGTGAAAATGTTTATCTGATGAGGAAGAACGTTAATGTTGTGATGTTAATAGTGATCAACCATTCTTGGCATGAATATTAAGTCTACTATGTTTTTGTACAGGAGGGTGTGCGTATGGAGGAAATAGTTGAGGGCTGCACTGGAGCTCTTCATATCCTAGCTAGAGATGTCCACAATCGGATTGTAATTAGGGGTCTAAACACCATTCCACTCTTTGTGCAGGTAAGTAAAGTATTATGACAGATATTAAAACTAGATATGATCTAATGAAAGTACATTGCATGTGTTTTTTAAAACCTGATCTGAGTTCAGAGATTGGTAGTCAATACATAAGTTGGTATTCCTTGTAAAATAATTTGAAAATATGCTTGAAATCTCCAGTGGAAATAGGTTCTCAGTAGAGTTTCCTAAGGATAAGTCCTTGACTTATGACCATAATTGAACCTGCAATTTTGGTCAAAAGTCATGATGGTCATTAAATGGATCTCATGTAATTGTGCCCTATTTTATCCTTTCTGCAGCAGTTGTTAAGTGAACAGTTAAGTGAACAGCTATAGGGCGGTTTTGCCAGAAACCAGTAAATACTGGTTTCCAGCAAAAACATTAATTGCAGTCACATGACTGGGAGGTGCTGCAAATAACTGCAAATTCAGGCAGTTTGCTGAGCACTCAAATGCACTCATGTGATGGGACAGCAATTAGGACTTCACATTTTAAGTAGTTTTTGGGGGTCCCTCATAATTTCAAGCAGCCATAAGTGACCAGTTATAAGTCAGGACTACCTGCAGGGGATGCATTATTTATGTGCTCCATTGCAACTATAGTGTAGTTGTAATATTCAGTGTGAAGGTTCCTACCACAACTTGGATTCCTGATAATAGCCAGACATCGAGTCCTAGTTACTAATAATTTGTGTTTTAAAAACACCCCCAAATTTATTATTTTTCTTCCTACTGCTAGTTGCTATATTCCCCTATTGAGAACATCCAGAGAGTAGCTGCAGGTGTACTATGTGAATTGGCTCAAGACAAAGAAGCAGCTGAGGCAATTGAAGCAGAGGGAGCTACAGCACCATTAACAGAACTACTACATTCTAGAAACGAGGGTGTGGGTAAGTGAAATAGATAGGGATTCACTTTGCTTTGATTTTATGTTTCTCTACTAACATTCTTTTTTCCTTGGACAGCAACATATGCAGCTGCAGTATTATTCAGAATGTCTGAAGATAAACCCCAGGATTATAAGAAACGTCTGTCAGTGGAACTGACCAGTTCTCTTTTTAGGACTGAACCAATGGCTTGGAATGAGGTGGGTTAGAGTGCTAAATTTTCTCCATCTGACTTTCTTCCCATTCATAGAATTCTCTTTGAATTTCATACTAAGTTTCAAATTAAACATTTGAATAGAATAGAATAGAATAGAATAGAATAGAATAGAATAGAATAGAATAGAATAGAATAGAATAGAATAGAATAGAATATGACCTTGGAGGTCTTCTAGTCCATCCCCCTGCTCAAGCAGAACCTATACCATCTCAGACAAGCAACTGTCTAGCCTCTTTTTTAAAATCTCCAGTGATGGAGCGCCCATGATTTCTGGGAGCAAGCTAGTCCACTGGTTAATTTTCCTGTCAGGAAGTGACCCCCCTCTTCTTTGTGGCAGCTCCTCAAATACTGGAATACTGCTATCATGTCTCCCCTATGTTTTCTTTTCTTTAGACTAGCCAAATCCAAATATTACAGATAAACAGCAAACTATTAATCAGGATTTAGATTGAGTTCCTAGTACTTATTTTCATCTGTCTTTGCCCTATTTGCCAGCTATTACTTTATATTCTGTGTGGATTAATCTTCAGTGCAAAGTTAAATCACTGGAATACTTTTCCAAATTGATGTGCCTATAAAAATGTTATATAAGAAAGCAATCCATCCAATATTTAACCTTAACAGTATGACAAATATCACAGGAACAATTTTGCATGGGAAAAGTAATGTAAAACTTTCTTTAAAAAGGCTTCATTATTCTAAGACTATGTGAAAAGTAACTGGAACTGTCCATTCTATGCCTACATAGAAATAACATGTTTTTTGAAATTGTGGACCTGTAAACCAGTTTATAAAACTAAGATACATTTAGTTCAGAGGTCATTTTTCATATCTTTACAGAGTGCTGATTTGGGACTTGACATTGGTGCTCAAGGAGAACCTCTTGGCTATCGCCCAGATGGTATGTATCAATTCTGTAGCTGACTTGACTCAATCAAAACATTGAATGTGTACTAGCTGATCTTATTATAATTAACTTAGTTATTTGTATTGTTTGATGAAACAATGATAAAAGCTAACTTTCATCAGTCAGTGGGGAAGCCAGTAGGATGTCACATGACTGCAACTTGCAACATCCTGCTGTCTTCTCTATTAATTTTGCTTGTCAGAAATGGAATGGAAATCACAAATGGTAATCACTTGACCATGGGGTACTGCAACCATCATAATTGTGTGACAATTGCCAACTACAAGCACTAGCCATAAGTTTCCTTTTTTATTGCTGTTCTATCTTTGAATAGTCTTTGAACAAGTGGTCGCTAATTGATGACTGTACAACATATGTTGAAACCTTAGTACTTCAAGGCAATGTTAGCTGTTTGTATTCTAACATGTGAAGAGTACAGATTTATTTATATCAGCAGCATATTTTTAGACATGTTAGTTTCACAAATGTTGAAGAACAAGCCATACACTTACCTGGTGGCATATTTAAAAGTCTGTATTTAAGGTTTGTGTACTAGGTTTACAGCAGTATGCAGGCCAATGGCTTGGCTGAAATTTGTTTATGCTTCTGATAGTAGCATGCTTTATCCATGTAAATCTGGTCTAGAAAATGACCAGTGTGACTAGGTTATGGAAGTCACAGCCTGATACCTGGAACTTCTGTTGCATCTAACATATTGACATGCTTTCCCCCTCCTTCTTTGCCACCTTAACTTTTTTAGATCCTAGCTATCGTTCTTTCCACTCTGGAGGATATGGTCAGGATACCTTGGGTATGGACCCAATGATGGAACATGAAATGGGTGGCCATCACCCTGGTGCTGACTACCCAGTTGATGGGCTACCAGATCTAGGACATGCCCAGGACCTTATGGATGGACTCCCTCCAGGTGACAGTAATCAGTTGGCCTGGTTTGATACTGATCTGTAAATCATCCTTTTAGGTAAGAAACTGTATCTACAATCTGAGAACTTGGCTGGCAGGGAGGAACTGCTTTGGGCTGGTTCATATTGATCAGAAATAAGTATCAAATTTGAGATATAAACATTATTAACATGAATACATTATGCTGCAAATTTAGTGCAATTTTTAACATGAGTATTCATAATAATTATTCTAACTTTTGTTTTCTTTTACACAGCTGTATTTTCTGATCTCGCATTGTGATTGGCCTGTAGAATTGCTGAGAGTGCTCGTGGGGTGGGCTGGTTATCTCAGAAAGTGCCTGACACACTAACCAAGCTGAGTTTCCTATGGGAACAACTGAAGTAAACTTTTTGTTCTGGTCCTTCTGGTCGAGGAGTAACAAATGGATTTGGGGAGTGACTCATGAAATAGAAGAATGCACAAGAATGAATCACAAAATGAAATTTATCAAACTCTAGCCTTGCTTGTTTAAAACTTTTTTTAATTTTTAAATAACTGTAATGGTACTGATCTTGCTTGCTTTCATAGTAGTTTTCTCTTTTGCAGTAATTGTAGGGTTTTTAAGTCTCTGTGTTTAAGTTATAGTGAACATGCTACAGCAATTTCTGATTTTTAAGGATTGAGTAATGGTGTAGAACACTAATTCATAATCACTCTGATTGTATTCGGAAAAATGTAACATTGTGTAGCCCTTTTGTATAAAAAAAGTTAGACAAATAGAAATGGTCCAATTAGTTTCCTTTTTAATATGCTTAAAATAAGCAGGTGGATCTATTTCCTGTTTTTGATCAAAAACTTTATCTGGAAATGCTGGATAGAGGCCAATAAAAACTGTTGTATGGAACCTTGTATTGGACAGTTTACCAGTTGCCTTTTATCCAATATTATAGCCTGCTGTGATACAGATGCTTCATGAAAACAGTTATACAGATGGTTCAAAATTAAAGTAAACTTTTAATTCATTTTGTCGTGTGAAAAAGTTATTTCAGTCATGTGCACTACGATCCGGTGAAGTGCAAATTCATATATTTTTGCCCTAATGATACTATGATTTCCTGTCAAACAACATTCAAGGAATGCTTCACACCTACAGATTAATTCCATTCACTCAAGTTTTCTCAGTAGAACATAATATTGAGTAAATATTTAACATGATAGGAGTGTGCAGTTCTTCACTGTTATAATTTTATGAGTCAAATCATATAATTTAAATAAGGTGGAGGGATTGTAGCCTTCTATTTATTTGATGTTTCTGCCTCCTTGAAAATATTGCCGAGCAAACATGTATTCACAATATATAGGAAAATCCTTAAAAGAAACACTTTGACATGAAATGTCTTTTCTATTTATATACATATAAACAGCATTGGGCCAAAAAGAGAGTCATGGGGAAATGGGAGGTAATGCTATAATAGAAGTATTCTTTTCAGGGCCATTCAAGAAAAAATGGGCTTTTCCATTCTTTTTTTAAGCAGAGACTGCCTAGCTGCTGCAGATATAGAATAGGTTCCTGCCACTAGGACAGCATTATTATTTTTTTCTTTTTAAGTGTTGCACTTACATGAGTGTTTTTACAGTGCATTCATGTGGCACTTCTGACCAGCCTTGTGCAAATCACAGAAGTAGCATCCTGTAATTTTACGCTAGACAGGCAACATATTGAGTGTTTTATTATGCACGCATCTTTGGAAGAGGTGTGAAACAGCGGCTAGAGTATGTGCTGTTTAGTCTCTCATTGTTAGAAGAGCTGGCTAACTTCCAAGTGAATCTAGACAGGTGTCCAGGAAACTAAATTGACAGGTACAACTTTGAGAGGACGAATTCTGCCCCAATTGTTTAATTATGCTATTCCGTATAATTGAGCTGTTTTAATAGGAGCAATGGTAATCACAAAACTATTGTCGAGTATCAGCCCTGGCTGTCACACCAGATCCCAAAGATGCTTTTGTACCAAACTGTTATAGTGTGTGGAGTATGTGTGTGATTTCCAAAAATGAATCCTGCAAACCAGAAGCACTTTGAGATGTTTAAACATAACTTGCTTCAGGGCCTGCCTACTCAATATGGTTTGAACTGCTGGGTTGAGATGGGTAGGTGGATTGCATGAGCTGAAGAAAAATGTAACATTCTGTAATAGTCCATTATCAGATTGATAAAATTTTGTAGTTGTATAATCCTCTACAATAAATAAGAAATAGCCCCAGCCAGTGGTTTCTTGTCATTCATACAATGTCCCTCGCCAATCACAATATAGTATAAAAAATTGTGTCCCATCATAACTTCTTATAAACAATATTTAGGCATCTTGAGAGCCAATTTGGTCCAGTGGTTAAATGGCGCCTTAATTTCTAGTTCTACTTAGTCATGAAAGCTAGCTTTGTGACCTTAGGCTAGTCACTGTCTCTTAGACCAACTCGCCTCACATGTGGGTTGTAGAGAAAAGAGGAAGGAGCATTAGTAGATGTGTTCACTGCCTTGACTTATTTGTAAAAATAAGGCAAGATATAAATGTTACTATATTGTTACTAAATTTTAATAGCCAGTGTTCTACCTAACCATTTTATGAGCCTCACAAAATATTTTATACTGCATTACATGATACAGATGCTGTGCTGTTAATGGTTTGAAAGACAATAATTGGCACTTTGAACTGGACTCAAAAGCCTAGTGGTAAAAAATGTGGCAATAATAAAACTAAGTGTTACTCCAGTCTAATAGAATTATGTTATATATCTAGCTGCTGCATTGTCTATTGGTAGTCTGGGCCAATCTGGAGCTGCTAACAAAATCCTTTGTGCAGTCCCGAAGCTCATGAGGTTCTGGATGGGCCAAAATAAATTCAGATTAAATCTTTCCAAGATATTGCTAGCTATCAGTAGATATTGAGGTGACCTAATTGCATTAGCTCCTGTACGGTAGTCTATATGGGTTCAGGCACTTTCCCTGAAAAGAGGAAGAAAAAAAGATCTGTTCCAGCTGTCCAAGGCAGCCTGATGGAGAGAATGTCCGGTAGACTGGTTAATCGTGCTCCAGGCATGAATTAATAGAGCATCTTGCTCAGGTGAACTTCCTGAAGCTGAAGATGGGCAAAGGCTTCCTAGTCATAGCTTCTACCTGCTGATTAAGAAGGATTTTTTTTCTTCCTTTTTTCAAGGAAGATTCCAAGTGAGATTATGAACTAGCAGAAGCATGTCAAACTGACGGACTGCGGGCCAGATGCATCATGCTGAAAGCCATGCCCACCCCATTGCTGGCAATGGAAAAGTCACGATATGTCACGTGACATCACATGACTTGAGTTTGACATGCCTGAACTAGCAAGATCAACTTCTATTTCATAATCAACTTTAAATCCTGACTGAAAAGGCCTAAGATAATCCATTATATTTGGGGTCTTCTGTAGTTGATTTGCAATCACCTTCTCATCCCACCTTTACATGGAAATTGGAAAAACAATATTTTTTTGGGGGGAGGGAATTCAGGTTCATGGTATACTACTGCCTCCTTAAACAAAAATATCATTACATATTTTTCCAGAAATACATTACTTCCCACAGCTAGCTTTGATCATCTACACAAACCATTGATCAAGTACACAAGTGGCAGCATTCAAACGGGACCTTAACTCAGATGCTACATGGATAAAAGAATTCAAATACAAAAGGCATTGCCTAGTTAACTACAGTGAAACATCCAACCTAGAATGGAACAGACAATTTGATCTGTTAAGGCAGGGGTCCCCAATCCTCAGTCTGTGGACCAGTACTGGGCTGCAGCATGCCAACAACCAGTCTGCACAAGCAAGCATAGCCCCATCTGCGAGATGCAGCAGCAGACAAAACCACGCCCCCCCTAGTCCACAGAAAAAGCACTCTCCATGTAACTGGTCCCTGGTGCCCAAAAGGTTGGGGACCTCTGTTAAGGAACCTGGCAATTCATCTGGTGTGCATGCAGGGATTGATTGTGTCCTGTTATCTTTATTCTGAAGAGAGTTGCCAGGAAACTGGACATCATAAGTGCAGAGAAATGACATTTTGCTGCTTTGACTGCTACTGTCTAGGCCAAGGGTAGGCAACCTTGGCTCTTTTATGACTCGTGGACTTCAACTCCCAGAATTCCTGAGTCTAGGCAAAAGCGCTTAACCAGGTTCTGCTTCTGGTTTTCTGCCATTGTTACTTTAGGCATCTTCTCAGATATTTCTCTCAAAACCATTTCCTTTTACAAATCCCCCAAGCTATAATCAGAGCAAATGCAGTGGCAGTCTACGTTGAAATGATACAGGATTTAAATCTAATAAGCCATACTTTTTTGAAGTCAATTTTTACAATTTTTTATGGAAATTGTCAAATCTTTATTTAGGTACACCTCCAATACTTAATTTAAATCAAATTGAAATCAAAAGGCCTTGCATGAGAAAAAAGTCTAACATTGAGCCTAAACATCATTTAAAAAGTTAACTTGTGCCCAACTGTTCAGCATGATGTTACTGAAATTGTAATGATTTATGTTTCAAATCTTAAATATTGATTCTAAGATTTAAATACAGGATGCATTCAGCTAACAGTAAATATTGCAGAGAAAGATAGACTGTTGTCTGCATGATGCATTGTGACAATTTCCTATTAGACTAGGGAGAATCCAGCCGTCTGTTACTGGAATTTCTTGACTTTATCTTTGTTTCTTGTTCCTTCCAAGGAGTTAGAATAACAAATCCAAATCATACACATGAAAGGCAGCATGTGGGCTATGTTACATAATTCCAGTTAGCACTACCACCTTATCTTCAAAATGTAGATGAGAAATAAATGAAACAAAATAAATTTTATTTAAAATCCAAAAGAAATATAGATGCACAACAGAATGCATGCTGCTAATAATCAATTTTCCTGAGGATTTCAGAAGCCAAGGAAGCAATAGCTTTATCAGGATGGATGCTGAGAGAGAGAGAAAGAGAAATGGTTATTGTAAATAAAAAACATGGAGAATTATTTATTGAAAAATACAGACCTCATTTTAGCCATTTATAAAACGATTTTTTTATATTTTCGCCTCATTCTGGATATAGATACCTTCATTACCTCCTTAATCTTGCCATTTATTTGTTGAGAATCATTGTTTATAGAGAGCCATTTGGCCCTTGGTTTCACATCAGAAATACTGTTCTTTTGCTCTATCAAGTTCATATACTCTACTGTAGGTCAATTTAGCAACATCTGCCTTTAAGTTGGCTGATATGCATACTGGAACCATGGCTGCCATTTAATTCACATTTTCAGTACAGTAGAATTTTACTTGGTTTCAATCCAAAATTGGTAATATACAGATTGATATATAATATATTATGCTTGCATCTAATCAGATCTAGGAATTTCCTTGTGGAAGATGGCAACCACATTAGTGCAAAAATCTGGCAAGTCATGACACAGGAGTAAATCACCAAACAACATTCCACACAAAAAACGAGCTTGAAGGAATCTAAGTTAAAGGCCACTATATATGATCAGCACCAAAACAAAATTACATAGTAGTCTTGATCGGCAAAATGTTCTGAAAAAGAGTCATTGCTATTGTAAGAATACCTGTTAACCAAAACTAAGAACTATGTGACATTTCAGATTACTTGTAGGAACCCAATAATGGAAACCTCCTTAAAACCAAAGAGCTTATGTTTTGAATTTTATGCTGAACTCTGGAACATCCTAGAATCATCATCCCAAATCTCTATACATACCATCATCTTGAATGATTAATTCAATATCAGATCATACAGTTATTGGCAATGAAAGTTTAAAAAAAGAATGTGACTGATTTGAAGTGAATAGAATAACAGTCTGTTATTCTACATTACACATCTGACATCAGCTACATTTAGATCATACTGAGAAGAAGCTATAGTTGCTATTTTGGAGGGTAAGCTTTGACAGGAAAGCTTTGTGGGAAGACAGTGGCAGAGCAAACAGCAAGCCTCAAATGTATATGTGGCTTGTATTGAAGCATAATGTAGTCTTTGGAAAGAAATGTAACCAAGAGTTTAGAGTCTGCCTGGTCAGATTAGGTATTTGGAAATGTTCCGAAGAGTGAGAAGGTTGGTAGAGATACTTCACAACGAAACTATTTTCTTACAAGAAGACCGAAGAGTCACCAAAGATGTCATTGTGATAACTTGATAAAGTAATCTCATAAAAGGTTCCCCCAAATAATTCAAAGTTGAATTTTTTAACCAGATACAAGGATGATGCAATATAGTCAGCTGAAAAAACATTTCATGCAGTTTAAGGAACACAACAGGATATCGGGGATGTTGCACAATGTTTCAAAATTCACTATATACATGATCTGAACCTAAAATGCAAGGCCCCTAAAAACAATGGCACACATGGTAAAATGAGTGATAGTGATACAAGTGATTTGGGTGATGTTCTTTCAAGATACATTTCAATAAGTTCAATTCCAAATACATGTTCATAACTAGCATGCCCATCCTTTTTTAAATGGTTTAATTTCTCTGCACTTATATCTAGTACTTCCTGTAACAGTGCCATGATAATAGTTTCTCCAAACTAAATAATCATTTACATTTCATAGTGATCTTGCAGTCATCTCCACAGAGGCATGAACTAATTCAAATAGTTCAAAATCTTTGCATCCAAGGCACAAAGAACAATAGAGAACAAGGTAGATGGCAGGGATATCTGGAACTTTTATGGACACAGAAAATATCTCCTAGGAAATTCTCCCTTGTCGGACCTGCCTTAGGCTTGAGCCTCTAAGAACGATCCTTAACACCACTGGGTTGAGAAAGGCAGAGTTTACTAGAAACCAAGTGAAATACAGTACTGCAAAGCCAGAACTGAAATTCACACACCAAAATCCCAAGTGTAACTTTTCCCTCCGAAAGGGGTCCCCCATAGTTGGTCCCCTCATGTCCAATCAAATTTAAAAGAATTTTTAGAACAGTCTCCTGAGGAATGCAGCTGTGCTCTGTTCCCAAGCAACTGACCTTGAGACCATATTTGGAAAGGAATGGTGAACTTTCATTCCCTTGAAGCATACTCCCCTCCTATCTGGCGCCCTGAGTTCATGGCAGACTTACCCAGAAAGAAGTTCTCGCAGTAGCGGAGTATTGAAAATTTGGGAATTTTTTATATCCTCTCCTGTCTCCCCCTTTTCCTCCTTTTCTCTTCAGGGCACCTCCAGCTTCCAAAACACCGATCAGCTAGAGCCCAGCGTTGATCCTGGAGCTTCTGCTGAGCCTCAACAGCCCTGCAGCTCCAGCTGTCTCTCCCTCAGGTTTGTGCAGCACTGTGGCCGCTTCAGCTCGTTCCTCCCCCCCCCGCTACCACTTCTCTAGGATGGTTGTGTACCACCTGCCAGGTGCCAAAGTACCACCGATGGTACGCGTACCACAGGTTGAAAAGCCCTGGTGTTCAGTATTCCTAAAAGCAGGGAATGACTAATAATGGTAGTTATTATGAGTAGAAATAGCCTGCATCAGTGTTAACAAAGCAGCTATCCAGGATTTTGGAGACAGTTGTGGAGATCCATGCTTTCAAATATTTTTCATAAACAGCCACTGGATACATCTTCCCTCTATTGTGTATTTGAAATAATCTATTTTTATCCATTACTTTTACTCATTTACTCCATTTTGCTGCCAATAGGCACAAGCACACAATGTGAGATGATACATTGGGAGAAAAAATGTGCCATAGAAATCTGGTATGCTATGTGAAGGGATCATACTGAAAGAATGCCAAATGGAGAAAGTGGAGAGGGAAAAGCTAGGAACTTAGAACAGAAGGAGCAACAGTGATAGAACAGTGCAGTGCAGTGTGGATTAGGAAATTAGAAAATTATACACAAGTCAACTATAGAGAGATGAAAGGGAGGAATGAGTGCAAAGATAGAAATTCCAGAAACCTAAGGGAACTCACCTGGATGCCTGGGCCAACTTCTCTAGCATTTGCACAAGAATTCCCCCATCATTCCTCAGGCTTTCACAATGTTTCTCATTTGAAGTTACCTGTTATCACAAGAAGAATTACCAAAAAATTAGAAAAATACTCATTTCTAACCAGTATAATCTCTCTACATCCCAGTAGTTCCACTACTGTATAATCTCTCTACATCCCAGTAGTTCCACTACTGTTTTAATCCAAATTCTCTGCAATCATTCCATCTCAAGTTTATATAATTATATAGTATGTTATATTTGGCCACAAGGATTTTTTAAATGCTAGACTAGATTATATTCTTTCTGAGCAAGATTAATTCAGGAATCAAATAATTCAAAGTAGAGGCGTGGGAAGTTGTTTATATTTTAATATGAATCAACCTATTTTGTATTTTATCAATTTGTCAGTTAGATGTATTCTATTCTTCTACAAATTTATAATGGAATTCTTGGTATTAAAGCAATGTATGCAAAAATGTATACTTTGTAGAAATATTTCTGTAGTGGTTAAGATACTGGATTAGAAACCAAGAGACTGTGAGTTCTTCTCCTCTATCGGACTAGGACTAGGTGATTTGGGGCAAGTCGCTCTTTCTGTCCTACTCCTTTCATAGAGCTTTGGTGTAGAGAAAATAGGGGGCAAAAGTATTATGTACACTGCCAGGAGTAGAAGGTGAAAGAGATACAGAATGCATTTGTGGAAAAAATGTTAATATAGCATAGGTATGTTCCATTTACAAAATACATGTGAATTATTAATGCATTTTTTACACCTAAGCTCATGTAGCAATGGAATAAAGTGAATTTATGCACAGTATATTTGAATCTGAACAAATTCAGATTTATCTATTCAGAGTTCAGAGTTCATTAGCTGAATACAAAAAAACAATTAAAATAGCAAAAAATCCCATGGCAGATTAACTTTTAAAATACAGTGTTTTTTTTACTAATGACAGAGAAAAAAAAACCTTAATAATTATTCAGCTTGGGAAAATTTACATGAACTCCACAGTAGTAATGTCTGCGTATAGAAGCTTTTATTAACAGGTTATTTAAAATTTATGCTGTTAAAAATGCATATAAAATGCTAGACTACCCCAGAACAACCCACTTCTCAGAAACATAGCCCCAGTTATCTTTCAATGTCATTAAAAGAAAGGTGTAATATGCTGAAACCTGTTTTCTCTGCAATGGATAAGTAATAGCTGATGTTATAAATCTTATGTATTTTGACTTTGCATTATTATAATGTACATGTGATTTTTTCTATACCTTTATAAAGTGTAATTTATGCTTTCCAATCATCAGACTTGATCCTAAATTCTCACTCTTTAGTAGATCAGATTTGATAATTATAAATAGTTCCAAAGAAACATCTCATTGTGTCATGCATCATTATTAATCATTTAAACAAAAAATAACTGGATTATTTTAAGATGGTATTTGAGTGTTTTGCTTTTAAAACGTAATTTCAGAAAGTGAATGAAAAAGATTTTGAGGTTTTTTTATACACATAATTTAAAAATATAGAGATTGCTTGAAATTCCTATAAGACATATATTAGAGGACAGATAATTGCTTGTGCAATTATTTTTTTGGGAAAAAAATAAATTAATATGTGACATTTTGTAAAATCACATTAAAGCACTTTTGATCAACTATGTGAATCAACCATGCTCAGAATGTTATAACACCTCTATGTACAATAAAATAAAGTTTAATTGTCCTTATACACAAGGTATCAAGTATTTATTGAAAAAGAGTTAACAAGATCAATAAAAATGAGAGGAAATACCTATTAAAGTACTAGTTTTTAGGCTGAAACAATATTTCAGAATTATTTCACACTTAAGAATTGTCTAGGAAACTGTATACTTTTGAGTCGCCAAAGCATTTTAAGAAATATACCTAGTTTTATTAACTAGGTTTGAGAGACTTGAACGAAGACATTAAAGACATTTTCAGATAAAATTTATATTCCAAAGATCACTCAGGACTAATCTGCCTTTATAGTACAAGAAACAGTAAACAGTAAATATTTATATCAGTGAACCAAACCTGAGGAGTTTTCTGCAGATTGGTACAAAATACTGCTTTGCTCCTATACTGCTGAAGATTGAAAATGATATTTCCTATTCCTTTTAAGATGTTTTTATAATTAATAATTTTGAAGGCTAGAGAGAGCTTGTGCATTCTTGTCTGATTTCACTGTTACAGGCTGATGCTAAAATGTTCACACTACATTGTTATAATGACTCCAACATTATTTTCCCCTACATAATGTTTTTTATAAAAGGACACTGAAAAACATCAGAATATTAACTAAGAAATTAGACATGTAGCTTGATGAACTAGACATGAAACTTCAGTGAACATTAAAAAACTGCCCAGTGAACTGAAAAAGAATAAGCTGAACCAAAATGGAGTTTCCAGAAATTCTCTCTTCAGTTTGAATCAAAGAAATAATCTGTACTTCTCTCAGTGCTGCTTATTCCAGCATATAAACCTTTATTAGTCAGAGTGAAACCTACAGTAAAGCAGGTGAGGGTTTGGACAGAGGGAGCTATAGAAAAGCATTACAAGACTGTTTTGAGTGCATGGATTGGGGCATGTTTAAAGAAGCAGCAACTGATAACCAACATATAAACGTTGAGGAGTATGCCACCACAGTGTCTGTAGATATCCAAAAGTGCACAGAGGATGTCAGTGTCCAAGCATTGTTGTGAGGACGAATGAAAAACCGGGCTGACTTATGAGGTCTGCAAGATGCCGAAAACATGAAATGTGGCTTTTAAATCCAGCAACATGTTGGCACTTAGAACAGCCAGAGCTAATTTGAAAAGTGCCATAAAAGGTGCAAAGCAAGCCCATTGCCAGAAAATTCAGAACTTTTTTCAGGACCCAACAAACACCAGGCGAATGTGGGAAGGGATCCAAGCCATTATGGATTATAAGGTGGCTCCATCGAGATACAGGGATGACACAGACTTTCTAAATGAGCTGAATACATTTTTGGGAAGTTTTGAGGCATCAAATAGCACTCCTGCTAGGAAAGCTGTGCCCCATCCTGACAAGCAAGTGCTTAGCTTTGATGTCACCTATGTCCGGAAAACACTGCAGACAGTTAACATTCGGAAAGCAGCAGGCCCAGATAACTATCCTCAGGGAATGTACCGAGGAGCTGGCTTCTGTTCTCACAGATATTTTCAACCTCTCATTGCAGCAGGCAGTGGTCCCATCGTGTTTTAAGACAGCCATCATTTTGCCAGTGTCAAAAAAGTCCACAATTACAGGCCTCAATGATTACCGTCTGGTTGCACTGACATCCATCATTATGAAATGCTTTGAGAAGCTGATAAAGGACATTATTGTATTTAGCCTCCCGCCAACATTTCACCTGCTTCAGTTTGCTTATCGACCAAATTGCTCTATGGGGGATGCTATTTCTTCTGTTCTCCATATGAGCTTCAAGCACTTAGAGGAAAGTAATATACATGTGCATTTGTTGTTCGTCGACTTCAGTTCGGCAGCATCTAGTAGACCAGTGATGGCGAACCTTTTAGAGACCGAGTGCCCAAAAACTGGCCCCATCCCCACTCTACCTCCCTGCTCCGCCCCCACTCTGCCCCTCCATCCCCTGCTCCGCCTGCCCACAGGACCACTCACCGCCTCCAGGGCCCGCCGCAGATCACCCAGGCAGCCCAGCAGCGCTATGGCGGCCACACCCTCTGCCCGCGTCCTGCAACATCAACTGCATGATGGGGTATGAGGGCAGAGTCTTGTCTACGCTGCCTGTCTGCCATGTCCTTGGCTGTGCTGCTCCATGTGGGTCACACTCGAGGGCGAATCTCCTTCAGAGGGGCTGCTGGAGAGGAGGGTGTCACGGGGGGAGGTAAGGCTGGAGCAACAGCATGTGTGCCCACAGAGAGGGCTCCGAGTGCCGCCTCTGGCACCCGTGCCATAGGTTCGCCACCACTGTAGTAGACAAACTGGGCCTTTTAGGCTTAAACACTCCTTTGTGCAACTGGATTCTTGATTTTCTTACTAACAGGCCCCAATATGTGCGAGCTGGAACAAGTATTTCTAACACCATTTTTTTGAGCAGTTTCTCCTCAGTGCTGCATCCTAAGTTGACCCATGACTGTAGTGCTAGGTTTGCCACCAACAATATGGTGAAGTTCACAGGTGATACAACAGTAGTGGGCCTTATTCATGATGACAATGACGGTGCTTACTGCAAGGAGCTTGAGGGTTTGGTGAACTGGTGTAAGAAAAACAACCTAGTTTTAAATACTGGAAAAACCAAAGAGATCATTGTCGATTTCAGAAAATGCAGGCACAGCCAGACCTCTCTGTGCATTAATGATTTACCTGTTGAGATGGTTACCAGCATCAAATTCCTGGGTGTGCAGTTAACAAGTAAGCTAGCTTGTTCCCTCAACAGTGAGACACTGGTGAAGCGGGCACAGCAGTGCCTGCATTTTCTGTGTTGCATGAGAAAAGCACATCTTCCTTCCCCTATCCTTACCACTTTCTACAGAAGGATGATAGAGAGCATCCTGTCATACAGAACCACAGTCTGGTTTAGAAGTATCAATGCTTCAGATAGGAAGGTGGTGCAGAGAGTGGTGAGGATGGCTGAAAAGATCATTGGCAATTCCCTCCCTTCCATCCAGGACATAGCACATAAGCGTTGCTTGAGCAGGGTCCACAAGATTGTCTGGGACACTACACATCCTCTTCGTGACCTGTTTTCCTTGTTACCTTCTGGGAGGAGGCCCCGTGGTATCCAAAGCAGAACATCCAGATTCAGTCACAGCTTTGTTCCATACAGTATTAACCTTGTAAACTCTAAAATTTCCTCCTTCCGTTATGTATTCAAGATGGACAGTGATTAATATTTATATGTTACTTATATGTAAGGGTGCAGCTCTATACATATGTTGTATATAGTATGTTTTAAATGTGTGTTATGTACAGTATGTGTACACTTTGAGAGGAAGCAACTAAATTTCATTTTTTTAACGTGTTCCACTGTGCCCACAGGAAAAAATGACAATAAATAAACACAAAAACAGTTTCCATATAAAATCAGAGTGCACTCTATGCATCTTTGCAATGTACAAATATAGTACTTGAGTGCTTGCCATAGACTGGAGATCCTGTCTATGCAAGGAACTCTGCCATTGTTATATTTTCTGCAGTGCATTCATTTTTACTGAAGTGTTTCTTCATCAAGAATTTTATTTCACATATATCTTATTTTCATCATAACCTTGCAATATCATCAAAATGTCTGACTGAAAAAGATTTTAAGGTCTTCATCTTACTTATACCTATTGTGGAATTTTTTACAACTGATACCTTTAATTAAAAATAAAATTAAATTTTAGAATAGTATCTACTTTGTGATTAAAAATTTCAAAATGACTATTTATGAAACTGATAAAACACAGAATAGCTTTCCCATAATTAATAGAATAACTATTATATTAATAATAAAGAATTCTTTTTCATAATACCTTAAATCTTTTTGAATGGCCATTCCTGCCCTGTCTCTTTTTATGCCTCAGCAAAAAGGCCAGGCAGCATTGTTGCCTTCATACAATTTCTCACACAGGAAAACCAATCACTAATCCTGCACTGATAAACGGGTAAGGCTGGAGGTTCAACAATTATTTTTTTAATTTACTTATTCAGCCTTCAGTGTTATTACTTTTGTACACTGCTTCTGCCAAGAGTTCAATTGTCCTATGAAAGCATTTCATAAATACTGCCTTCTAGAAGTCTAGCTTCCTGAAAGTTGAGAAATTTCTTCACCTTCAAGAAACAATCTAGTTGAGCGATTCGACAAGCTGAATTGAAATACAAAACAGAGAATCTCTCCATGCCATTAGGTCTCTGGATTCCTTTCTTCCTCCTGCAGACAATTTCTCCTATGAATTGTAGCTGGACAGATAGAGCCTCTTTTATCTCCCGCCTTCCTTCCCATAGCTGTATCACTTTCCCCACTTTGAGACTTCTCCAGTGTGTTTGTGTGCATACTCTGTCCTCAACGTATGCACACATGAAAGAGCAAGTTTTCAAACTGACAGATCTAACAGTCTCCTGGGAATTCAAAATTCCAAAGTAAAGAGAAAAAGAGCTGGTGTCCTAGTGGCCAGGTGAATTAGGGTTATTTCCACAGCAGAGAGAGTAAGTAAATAATAGTATGTGAATATTAGATGGTCTTAATTATTTTCAAGAGAGCCAGTTTTGCAGTGACTAAGGCACTACACTAGAAACCAGGAGACTATGATTTTTAGTCGTGTCTTAGGCATGAAGTCAGTTGTGCAATCTTGGGCCAGCCACTCTCTCTCAGCCCTAGAAAAGAGGCCATGGCAAACCACTTCAAAATTTGCTAAGAAAACTATAGGGACTTGTTCAGGCAGTAATCAGGAGTCAACACTAGCTTGAAGGCACACATATATGTATGTATATGTATATTCCCAAACAAAAACACATACAACTCAATTATTACAGAAGTAAAATTTCAATGAATTAAAAAGGAGATACAAAGCAGTGACTAAAAATATAAAGTGAGGGGTAGAAAAAAAATTATACATAGCATTTACAGAAAGAAGAAATAAGACTTCAGTAGTATTTAAAGATAGTAGCTAGAATAGCAGAAGGGGCAACAATCCAAAGAAAGGGTACTATTTGAAAGTCTATCTTTAATTATATGTGTCATGAAAAATTAATCAGTGGTTGAACCCTGTGGTACTTTTTCTGGTACTATACTGCAGTTTTATAATGAACCAACATTTGGCACCCACAAAATAATGGATTTCAAGCCATCTAATAGACATGCCACCCAGATTATAATTAACTAAAACCTGTTACTTAAGAGAAACATAGAATTTTCTCTCAACTCCTTTGTTGAAATCAAGTTATGTTATGTCTGTAGCTTGCCCATACCAGAATACAGTAGTGCTATGTTTTGGATTTGAAACTGGAATAAATAAACATAGGAGCATATGCCACACTGACAATGCTTTCTTAAATGTGTGCTTTTCCTGGGTAAGCATGGTACCACACAATAATATTGCAGTACCTGTTCCTTCTTCCCACTAGGAAAACCAGGAGCAATATCGCTCCTTCATCAAGAGATATTTAGAAAAAGGATTAAAAGCATCAAGGATGCCTCACTTCAGAGATAAATGAGAGTTAAAGAACACATATTCAGTTTCCAAGACTCTGTAATCTCTTGCAATAAATTTGATTAATACTATTCAGTGAGAATCTAACTATCTTGGTTGTGAACAGTTGCCTGGGTGATGAAAAGGATTATTAATTCTGCCACCCCCACCAACACACACAACCGTGAATTGAGCAGCAAATTGGAAATAACATCTGGCTCAACCTTGATCTCTGCTTTGACATGAAACTAAAGAGGGCTGTGGAGTGAATACCTTACCAGATACTGAATGTCTATGAAGATTCTCAGTCATCCAGGTCATGGTGATCCCAAAAATGCTTTTTCAGGAGGCAACTGGATTTTCTTGTTTTTCTTTAAAGACATTTTGCTTCTCATCCAAGAATCTTCTTCACCTCTGACCAGATAGTGGGGAATGGAAGGATTTATATTCCTTGCATACAGCTGGTCATTTGCATTCTTTTAGAGAGTTCTTGGGGTCATTTGGAGATTTTCTGTGTCTTGAGGGTCAATTGAGTAGTACAAATGTGTGTGGAGCTTTCTGGATGACCTGGATGACTGAGAATTTCCATAGATATTTAACTATACACTTTGGGATGAACACCCTTTGAATGGTGCGGGAGTATGTACGGATTTCCAGAAAACATTGCAGACTACAGAAAACATCCTGTAGCCAGGATGCACTAGTCAGGTGACCCTAAGGACACAGAAAACAATCAAATGACCCCAACAACTCTCTAAAAGAATGCAAATGACCAGCTGTCTGCAAAGAATATAAATCCTTCCATTCCCCACCATCTAGTCAGAGCTGAAGAAGCCTCTTGGATAAGAAGCGAAATGTTTTCAAAGAAAAACAAGAAAGTCCAATTGTCTCCTGAAAATGCACCTTTGGAACTTCCCAGATGCTGTTCAAATCTTTTACACCTCTCAGAGGCTCCAGAACTGGTGGCTTTAGCATATTCCTAGGGACACCTATGTTGAAGCACTGTCTCTCAGAATTCCATTAAGCCCTAACAGATTTCAACTGTTCACTGTAGTGTGATTCTTCCCATTCAGCATGCATTTTATTTTACAAGACTTAAAAACCAATACTTGAATTCTGCTTCAATATCTATCTCCTGTTGTGTTCATCGTTCATCGTTTCAGTCCTTCTGCTTTCTTTTGGGTCTGACATAAGGTCCTAGGAGCTAGCAGATCTCTTGAAAGATCTAGAGTTAATCTACAAAGATCAGGAAATTCACTTGATAGGAAATTTAGTTTTTTCTCACTGTGTTAGACTAACTTCTAGGAGCTTGAATTTCCCTTCCATACACAAGATCAAATGGGGAGAACCCAAGATTTGAAGGTGGTATTATCCTGAAGCAAATAAAAACATTAAGTCACAGTTGTTAGAGTATTCATTAATAATCTCACAAAGTTCTGTTAAATTTTTAACTACACCAACAGATCTACTTAGCCCATAGCTCCTGATATAAACTTCATGTTGGAATTCCTGCTAATGTCAAGACATACTGTTAATTTCTGTGTGTTATTGGATGAATTGACCACTAATTATTGCCTGTGAAGATGATATTTATTATCTGCAGGGCCTGAAAAAGAAATTTAACCTCATCCAGGCATCTTCCCATACACTAATGAAAGTGAGAAGATTTCTCATAGCCTTTCCATGATCTTATCATTAGAGGCTTTTGATCAGTCTGTAGCTGCTATCCATTCATATATCTAGTTAATTATAAACCAGACTGAGTAGGTGAAACTGAGTGGTCACCACAGGCCTCATATCCTTCCGTCTTCCCACTAGAGATATAGCATATTCTCTATATACAGTGAGGGGGAAAATTATTTAATCCCTTGCTGATTTTGTACTTTTGCCCACTGATAAACAAATGATCAGTCTATGATTTTAATGATAGGTTTATTTTAACAATGAGACAGAATAACAACAAAAACATCCAGAAAAGCACATTTCAAAAAAGTTATCAAACGTTATTTGCAAATAAGTATTTGACCCTTTCGCAAAACATGATGTAGTACTTGATGGGAAAACCCTTGTTGGCAATCACAGTGGTCAGAAGTTTCTTGTAGTTGGTCACCAGGTTTGCACACATCTCAGGAGGGATTTTGTCCCACTCCTTTTTGCAGATCCTCTCCAAGTCATTAAGGTTTCGAGGCTGATGTTCGCCAGCTTGAATTTTCAGCTCCCTCCACAGATTTTCTATGGGATTAAGGTCTGGAGACTGGCTAGGCCACTCCAAGACCTTAATGTGCTTCTTCTTGAGCCACTCCTTTGTTGGCCATGTGTTTTGGGTCATTGCCATGCTGGAATACCCATCCATGACCCATTTTTAATGCCCTAGCTGAGGGAAGGAATTCTCACCCAAGATTTGACAGTACATGGCCCCGTCCATCGTCCCTTTGATGCAGTGAAGTTGTCCTGTTCCCTTAGCAGAAAAACACCCCCAAAGCATAATGTTTCCACCTCCATGTTTGTCGGTAGGGATGGTGTTCTTGGGGTCATAGGCAGCATTTCTCCTCCTCCAAACACGGCAAGTTGAGTTGATGCCAAAGAGCTCAATTTTGGTCTCATCTAACCGCAATACGTTCCCCCAATTCTCCTCTGAATCATTCAGATGTTCATTGGCAAACTTCAGATGGGCCTGCACATGTGCTTTCTTGAGCAGAGGGACCTTGCAGATGCTGCAAGATTTCAATCCTTCACAGCGTAGTGTGTTACCAATTGTTTTCTTGGTGACTATGGTCTCAGATGCCTTGAGATCATTGACAAGACCCTGCTGTGTAATTCTGGGCTGATTCCTCACCGTTTTCATGATTGTTGAAACTTCACAAGGTGATATCTTGCATGGAGCCCCAGATCGAGGGAGACTGGCAGTTATTTTGTGTTTCTTCCATTTGCGAATAATCACACCAACTCTTGTCACCTTCTCACCAAACTGCTTGGCGATAGTCTTTTAGCCCATTCCAGTCTTGTGTAGGTCTACAATCTTGTCCCTGACATCCTTGGAAGCTCTTTGGTCTTGGCCATGGTGGAGAGTTTGGAATCTGATTGACTGCTTCTGTGGACAGGTGTTCTTTATACAGGTAACAAGCTGAGACTAGGAGTGCTCCCTTTAAGAGAGTGCTCCTGACTTCTGGTTTGACGTTATAGCATGACGGGCACAGGAAGACAGGGTTCAATTTCGCCCCGCTGGGGACCCCAAAAAGGGTTGAAAGTTGCCCCGAAGAGGCGACGGAGAAGGAGGACCCTCGTTGATCGTGGGAGGGCAGCGACCCTTCCATTTGATCCGAGAAAGCCCTTTAAACCAGCGGGGGAAAGACTGCCTACATTCGTGTGGCCAGTCAGAAGCTGAAGAAAATAAACATTAACCAGCAACTTTTGAGCAACGTGGTGTCATGACGACAGACAAAACTCTTCAAAAGAACTTCGAGGCATTGTTTACCTTAAAGAATCTTTTATTTGAGAAACAAAGTATCGGCACTATATAGTTAAAACCAAAAACTGAATTCCCCTCCCTGGGCACAAAATAGCAAAGCACAATTCCCTCCTCCAATTAACAGTCATAAACCACATTCCCCAATTAGCTTGAAGCACAGGCTTTCTCCCCAGCTCTCCAAATCTTTATCAACTCTGGGCACAATAACCTTGGATTCCCACAGCTGAGTTATTATTGTTATGACTAACTGGACTCTCATCCACATTCCCCCTCGCAGCATCAAGTAACTCTAAAAGCAAGAGTAAAATGCCTGCATTTCCATTTGTTGTCAAAGCAAGAACATCCAATGTTAGCAGCGTTGACACGTAGATGGAACTCGGTGAGACCTTATCCTTTCTTTATGACTTTAAGACTTTTTCCTGAGAAAAAACCACCCAAAGCAAAGATCCTCCCCGATCAGAAAGAGGGAAGGGGAATTTCCACCCCATTCCCTCAGGAAAATAAAAGTGGCAAATTAATTGCTTGTGGGGAAAACAGAGAAAATTACAAGATTAATTTGGAATCAATACACATATATAACTTTGAAATATGGGAACTAAAAGTGTTTTTTTTAAAGAGACTTAAAAAGCCTGTAATATAAGCTTGGATGTAAAAAGCTGGAAGACAGCATCAACAACATCTAATGGCGAACTACAGCACTACAATTTATTATGCCTAAAGGAAACTTGGCTGGAACTCCAGACTCAGATAAGACTCTTGTTGTTTTTAGAAACTTTCACTTTTGAAAACTGCAGCTGGGAAAAGGGGGGGGGGAAGCAAAAAACCTCTTGAGCTGCTTTTTTGTGTGGCAGAGACAATAAACTATTTCGAAACTGGCCTGCCTGGACTATGAATATAAATACTAATTGACTTTTAGAGCTGTGTCATGGAGCTATTTCCCTATAGAAGAAACATGCATTATTGATTGAGATGATGGAATACTTTGGACTATAAACCTTTGATTGATGAACAATTTTTAATTGCTCTTTTTTATCTGGACAGAAAGGATATGTTTTTTCATTGGACAGAAAAATTTGAACTTTACTTATAATTTGCTGAGGGGAGACTTGAGGACAGACTGATAGGCCGGGCTGGATAATTTGGAGTTCAGTGACAATTGGCTGAAACTTTTTAAATCCCTACATAGATTGGACTATAAAGACTACATACAAAAACAAAATGGATATTCAATACTTCACTTCATATGATAAAAATTCATCCCTAACACCTGTCCCCAAAGTTCCCAGCTTGACATACCAACAAGAAAATGTTGATGAATTTCAGAAATAAATTCTTTCTATGTTAAAATCAACACAAGAGACAATTACCTTGGCTCATGATGAGACTAAAAATAACACAAAGGAGATAAAAGAACAATTTTTTAATTTAAATCTACAAACTCAGAAAATGACTACAAAGAAGGAACTAGCTCCCAGAAAATAGAAGAAAAATCAGAGGAAGCAGATCCAAAGACGGAGGACCTAAAGAAAGGAACTAACAGACAGACTCAGACAAACAAAGAATTAGAAGACGTAGTGATAATTTCGGAAATGGAAAAAATACCTTACCTGTCAAGATCTCAGAACACACTTGAGGATAAGAAAGAAGAGCTGATTGAATGGAAGATAGAGCTATTAGGATAATTGTGTGAAATTAGAGAAGGAGGGAGGCTGTTTAATGAATATTAATGGGTGATACTTTAATCAAATTGTCTTTCTTATTCCAAACAATACACACAAAAATAGAGGAAGAATTACTTGATGATTCAAATGCATTGACTTGGAAAGTCAGTTGGCAAAGGAAGAAAGCTAGAATAAGACTGAAGAAAATAGAGATTTTGACCCATTAGATGGGATATTATACTATTAATGAGATGTTTGAACTTGGCTGAGAATAGATAATTGTTAGAAATAGAAGTATTATTATAACTAGAAAGATAGGATTTGTAATTAGAATATTATATTTTGGTATGAAAAGGGAAATATGAAAATGCTAAGAGGGTTTGAATAACGGAAGCTTTTGGTTACCCAAATATAACTTATTATGAGAAATTATAAGCAATAGAGACATTTTGAACACTGATGGGAAATTAAAAAAAAAAGCGGAAAAAACAGAATATTAATTGAACAAATGGATATTAAGTGCAAATGCAATTAAGATATATTTTGATTAGAAAAGATATTTTAAACTGACATTATTGATATTATTAGGGAAATGTAACAAAGATGTTTATATTCAATTGTATATGTATTAACAACAGTAAGAATTGTATTTGCCTAGTGTGGGGAAATGTGTAATACTGGAAGAAGAGAGAAAGCATTGGATGGTGTAATATTAGACTTAGATTGAAGAAGTTAATATGTACCACTGAATTACTAATGGACCCAGACAACACATTGTTTATTAAGTATTTATGATTGTAAAACTAGCAAATTAATAAAAATTTTATATATATAAAAAAAGAGAGTGCTCCTAATCTCAGCTCATTACCTGTATAAAAGACACCTGGGAGCCAGAAATCTTGCTGATTGATAGGGGATCAAATACTTATTTCATTCATTAAAATGCAAATCAATTTATAACTTTCTTGAAATGCATTTTTCAGGATTTTGTTGTTGTTATTCTGTCTCTGTCTCTGTTAAAATAAACCTGCCATTACAATTATAGACTGATCATTTCTTTGTCAGTGGGCAAACGTACAAAATCAGCAGAGGATCAAATAATTTTTTTCCTCATTGTAGCAGACCATTTTTAGTACAGGGAAAGCAGCTAGTCCTGAAAATGGTAGGGTAGAATTGAATTGCTAACAAAAATCAGATTGCTTACATCCTTCTCTGTCTTTGCTTCATTTTTTGCTGTCAGACTATTCTAGTTTGCTTTACCTAATGGACAAATGCTGCTGGAATACTTGTTGAGGATGCAAAACGTCCTCTGAGCAATTTTTGAGGAAAGGGCCAATCCTGATTCTCAAGACTTTCAAAACAGGTTATTATTGCCCACGTTGTTCACCTCAATGACTCTGGCCATTGAAGAACTTCCCTGCTCAGGTGTGTCTTCAGATAATCTATGTATGGTTCTTTGGAGGACTGAGCTGGGAGAAGTCCACAATGAAGCAGTTTCCGTCTCTATCCATTCCTGCTTAACATACTATCCTTTTTGAGGGCTGGTCTTAATTTGGCCTCTCCAGTGGCAGATTATTGCTTTGCCTCTGGAGCCCATTTTGCCTCTGTCTCTGTGTCTAGCTTTTGCCGTAAAATCTATATCTTGTTTAGTGGTCTCCACACCCTCAAGCAATTGCTACTGGAATTAATTTCACATTTTCTCCAGGTCTTCACATTGATCTCTTTGCCCTACTCTCAAGGTTGACATTTTGTATAATTTGTCTTCTATTAGTAACATGTACTTTCTTTTCTACTTTAGCGTTACCTTAACTGTCCTTTGTGAATTAGAGCTAAAGGAGAAAAGGGAAGAAAAAATATAGATCTGGCTGAAGACCTTTGTTTACAACTCGTTTCCCTTGCTTGAAAGTAAGAGAAAGGGAAAACAATTTAAGGATCTGATTTTAAAGAGAGAAATACCCAATTCAAAGAAATTTCCCAATTGATAAAGAGAATATTGCCATCCTCATGCATGGATGTCTGTCTTTAAGTGTTCAAATTACTATCCTCCACTACATTCTATTCTATCCCTCCTCTAGACACCACGGACAGATAATGTGTGTGGAAACCTTGATGCTCTCTGAGTTTGTTTTCTTGCAGATGTTTCATTATTAAACAAGGCAACATCATTAGTGCTAAAAGAAAAAGGGGGTTGCTTTCATTTTATAGACTAGTGGCCTCACAATTCAACCCTAACCTACAATATTTTCTTCTATCAACAAGGGTCTGCTTGCAATTGAACATACATCTGGAGAAACGATGGAATGAGTCCCTGGATCTTTTCAATGGGTCCCTAGAGCCTTCACTCACAATCTTCCTGCACCCATTACATGCCTGGGGAAAGTTTGTTCAGAATAATGCTACCATCCACTCTATACCATCACCACAGTTTCTTTGGATTAATTTTAAATAACAAGTAGTAAAGATGAAAAAAAATGACTTATTTTTCTTAATAACTTAGCTAGGTAAAATGTCTACTGAAGTTAAAGACCTCTCAGAATAAGTGATCTGATTCACTAAAGAAACATATTTATTATATAGATTAAGATAAAGGAATTAGTTTAGAGTTGAGGAAAAAAACAATGCTATTATGATTCTCATGGCCCTTAATGTAGATGATAACACACATTATGCCTGGTGGAATACACATCCACAAAATATATGTAGAACAAGTTGTGGCTAAAGTAACAAAGAAACAACTCAACTCAATCCATAGAATCAATAAAAGTATTCTTTTAGCTTCACATTTCTGTAAATGGCTGTTTTCTCCTGATTTTTCCATATGGGCTGTACTATCACTTTCCTTAGTGGGAGCCAGACTAATCAAAATGCCTTCTCTCATTGAGATGAAAAGCAAAAGAACAAAAGCAAAATGGAGTTTATCTACCTTCTTTTTGAAGTCCATCTGAGAATGGAAATTTACTACTCTGATTGGTTCTTTAGAGTTTGATTTTTCTGAGTTCTGATGGTCTCTGCCCACTCTCTCTATCAACAAAATATTTTCAACTCTTTAGTATCCAAATCTTGGGACGGGGGAGGGGAGGTTCACTATATCTTCCTTACTATTTCTCAAAGGTAATATATAGAATTCAGCACAATCAGCAAATTCTTCAATATTTTAATATTATAGTACTTATGATTACACTCAATTTATCCTACCACAAACAAATCCTGAAATTTTTATTCAACCCATTTAAATTCGTAATCTCTCCAAGTTTTCCAATTTTTAGAACATGTAACTCATCTCATGTCAGCACTAAACTACCATAAGAACAAAGATTATAATATCAAAAATCAATTCTTACAACAGTATTTCGTAACCTGTAATATTATTTCCTTTTCCTATTCTTTATCTGATTTTTATCCTGCTTTGAACTGAGGATTTCAACTTCAAGTTCATACATGCAATCTCTCCTATTTTTTTCAGAACCATCATCTAATGAGGTACAGGTAATCTTCAACCTATGGTTACAATTGGGACCAGAACTTCCATTGCTAAGCAAGGTGGTTGTTAAATGAATCATACCCAATATTACAACTTTTTTTGCAATGGGTGTTAAGCAAATCACTATAGTTGTTAAATGAATTGTGTGATATAATTAAGCAAATCTGTTTTCCCCCATTGACTTTGTTTGTTGGAAGCCAGCTGGGGTAGTTGCAAATGGTGAACACATGACCCTGGGATGTTGCAACCATTGTACATAACGGTTGTTAAGCACCTGAATTATGACCATAAGACTGTGACAATTCTGTAACACTTGTAATCATAAATCATAAATCACTTTTTCAATGCTGTTGTAACTTCAAACATTTGCTTAAATGAATGATTGTAAGTCAAGGACTTACATGTATGTTGGGCCAAAGTTACCTGGTAAGATACTCAGGTGACCTAAACTTGTGGATCATTCAAAGATGATAAAGATAAACATAAAGATACATGTTTCAGAGTCTGTCCAAAACCTTTTGCCCTAGCTAACTTTGTAGACCTGGTTGTCAGAGCCAGACTGTGTTTAATATTAATAAGTATGACTTCATAGGCATGCTTAGTACTTATTACTGGCTTAACTTTTTCACCTTCTGGAAAACTTATAAAACATCTTGAATAGAAAGACAGTATAAATACAGTGTGTTTTCAAGAGCAAAGCAAATTAAACAAGTTCAGCTGGTGTTGTCAATTGCTGGCTTGTACAAACAGGCCTGAACAGGGATGATGAGCTTTTTAAACCAGAATGAAATAGGATAAAAGCTGGAATATTCCAGGTGTCCTTTGGCATGTACCCCTATAGACATGTACAGATTAAGAAGGTTTTGTAATCTTCAGATCTTAACAGATATGTGTTATAACAAGTTGATACCCACCTCAGAGAAAAAAGTAAATAATAAAAGCCTACCTAGGAGAGCTTACATTTCAAACGCTAAACTTAATTTTTCTTTCTGATTTATGGAAGATATATCTTTTTAGGAGTTCAAAGTCATTTATGCATATAATTTGGCAAGCTCTGCTCTGCTTTAAAGGATCATTTTCAATGTACCTCTGATTGATATTTGACCTCAGTGCCTGCTCCATGTTCTCAATTTTGAATATGCACTTAACATTGATTAAAACATAAAGCAAGCATCTCTCTGATCTTTTTAGTTGAATATATAATCAAAGATTCATAATGAATCCATAGTTACACATATTCTTATTGACACATATTAATGTTTAAAGCATCTGGCCCAGAGGGCTATAAATGAAGACCCATTTTGAAGTCTTATACTTTCCCACCCCATCCTCAAATCTCTCAGAAATACCTGGGAAGTTGTATATCTGAGGATTTAAACAGCTACCTGCTATCCCCAAAAGAAGCAGGTTAAATGTCAGTTGTAGCATGTTTGCATGGAGCTTTTACTTGAAGGCACTCCCAACTTCAAATAGCTTAAAGTCAAGCTACTACAAGCTTTGACCATATTTTGCCCTTCCCAATGAGAAAGGAATTCAATAGCACAAAGTTAGCTCTCTTTAAATAGTTCTATAGGCAGGCAATGTTGATAAAAATGGATAGTGCTTGGGATTACTTTGTCCTTACCCTCATCTGGCAGAGAGGAGGTTGATAGTGAAAGGTCTCATATTTGGACCAGTTCCTAACAGATGGTGACATCTGGATTTAAATTCCTCCTATACATATGCTTATTCTTCCCCTTAGTTTTATAAATGTACAATATACCTATTTTTATTTCTTTCATTTCATTAATCCGTGCTCTTTAACATTTATTGATTGTCAACAAATACCCATTTGCTCACAAAATTACTCGTTATTTATAAGGCAGAAAAGTTAATTAACAATCTAAACAGTATGAAAGTTACAAGGATAATTATCAAGTAGGCACAACAAAACCTATATTTTCAAGAACATCTGGTGGTGTGAGATGGAATACATGAATAATTACTGAGGATTCATTTAGTGTTTAGATATAATATAAACTTATTCAGCTTTGAAAAAAAGGCATTTAAGCAGAAACAACAGAAGATCATTTTATAAGACTAATGCAACAAGTAAATCTGGGAAATAAATATGCTATATGTTAGGATGAATATTGTTTTTCTTATGAGTATCAGAATAGTACTGTGTTTCACTGAAAATAAGACCTACCCCAAAAATAATCCCTAGTTTCATTTTGGGGAGTAGGCCTAATATAAGCCCTGCCCCCAAAATAAGCCCTAGTTTTGGGGCGAGGTGCACGCCTAAAAATCAAGCTAGGGCAAGGGTCGGCCTCCCATGAATTAACATCTGCTTCACCTCGCCGGCCCACTTCTGTAGCTGCTTGCCACCGCTCATGCGCGTCGCCCTCAGTCTCGATTTCGCCATCAGAGACCTTAAGGAAATGCCTCTGCAGCTGAGAATGGAGCTCCAGGTTGAAGCATGCAGCACTCTCCCAGCCTCCATTTCACCATCAGAAGCCTTCCAGAAAGGCCTCTGCAGCCGAGAACCGAGAAGGGAATTAATGTTTGTATTTACATTCACTAGAGAGAAAAGGATTACAAGAAAGGAAGCAAGCACAGAATGGGGAACACACACTGAAAGAAAAAACCCTAGCATTAGGTTTTTCTCTAACATACTCCCAGCTGTAACTGCCAACTGCAGTAGTAAAAGTGCTCCCGTGAAATTGATTATGTTGTCAGTTTCAAGTAGCGTCAGCCTCTGAATCTAATAACCAAATAACAACATAGAGCTGAGATTGTGGTTAGCATGCACTACAGAGAAAAGCAGCATAGGAAGATATAGCTTGTGTAGGCGATGTCTCTACTCTGTGAGATGGGGTGGGGGGGCAGAGGTGAATGCCTACTAATTGATAATAATGGCAAACACATGACTGAGATACAAATCTTGCAAAGGTCATATATATAGGCACTAATTGCACATTACATTTTTATCATTGTTGTTAACTGCAAATCGTTACTGTCCAAGGTAGTTGCTAAATGAGGACAATTTGTATATCCATTAATAGAAGTCTAAACAAATTTAAGTAGGAGAGGCTCCCTTATATAAAACACCTCACACAGCAAGACTGATTTAGACATTAAGAATATAGCTTCTTGGATTTAAACAGAAAACAATGGCTAAGTTCAATGTAATACATCAAGTTTAAAGTATGGTTAAACTTTGGGAATGGAGAAATTGTATTATTAGAATGTCCTCTACGCCTTTTTTTTAAAAAAACCTGTGCTTAGTGGTTTTTCTTTGTTTCCTTTTTTTATTTTCTTTTGTATTCTATTATTTTCACAATAAAAATATTAAAAAAGAAAAAAAATCCTGAAATAAAGTGAATACAAATCATGTGTTGCTGCTAAAGGAACATACTTCACCAGCCAGAGGTTCCTTCTAATCACAGTGTTTAGATATTGGTAATCCAGTTCAAATTACAGGAATGTGTTAGGGGATAAACCTGAAAACTACTAGGGGATGAATCTGAAACTGCTCTGAATGGCACAGCTGGATTGTTAGCTAATTTCAGTCACTGGGTTTTTGTTTTCTGTCTAAAGAAACCAATTCATTAGTGATAACTTTGGATTATTAGAGCCCTGGTGGCACAGTGGTTAGAATGCAGTACTGCAGGTTACTTCTGCTGACTGCCAGCTGCCAGCAGTTTAGCAGTTTGATTCTCACCAGCTCAAGGTTGACTCATCCTTCCAAGGTCAGTAAAATAAGGACCCAGATTGTTGGGGTAATAAACTGCTTATAGAGGGCTGTAAAGCACTGTGAAGCTGTATATAAGTCTAAGTCAGTGGTTCTCAACCTTCCTAATGCCGTGACCCTTTAATACAGTTCCTCATGTTGTGGTGACCCCCAACCCCCCATCCAGCTGGCCAGGGAAGGCCGTTCCGCTGGCTCCACCCAGCCTGGTTGGAGAAGCGCCCAGGCGGGGAGAGGGAGAGAGGGAGAGGGAGAGAGAGAGAGAGCGCCAAGAGGGCGACAGCGCCGGCAGAGCTCACTTCAGCCTCCTCCGCGAAAAGGGCCGCGAAGCAGCGCAGCCTCCCTTAGGACAGGGGTAGGCAACCCAAAACACTCAAAGAGCCACTTGGGCACGTTTCCCACCGAAAACAAAACACTGGGAGCCGCAAAACCCTTGTGATATCTAAAATGAAAATAACACTGCATATATCCTTTTTTTACCTTTAATGTATGTATGTATGTATGTATGTATGTATGTATCTGTGTGTGTGTATATATAAAATAAAGGTAAACAGTCACTCATGCTCTGGTCACCTCCCGCCTGGACTACTGTAATGCTCTCTACATGGGGCTTCCCTTGAGGAGCACCCGGAGGCTCCAGCTAGTCCAAAATGCGGCCGCGCGGGCAGTGTTGGGAGGGACTCGTCGCTCCCATGTAACACCGCTGCTGCGCGAGCTGCATTGGCTGCCGGTGGCCTTCCGGGTGCGCTTCAAGGTGCTGACTATCATCTTTAAGGTGCTCCATGGCAGCGGACCGGGATACCTTCGAGACCGCCTTCTGCCACAGATTACCTCCCATCGGCCTGTACGCTCCCACAGGGTGGGTCNACAAGCGGGACTGGCCTAGGGCAATTTTTAGAGGGGTTTTAATCATATTTTAATTCGACTATATTTAAATATTTCTTTTTAATTAATTTTAATTCTGTAATTGTTTTGGTGTATTTTTAATCGATTGTCAGCCGCCCTGAGTCCGCAAGGAGAAGGGCGGGATATAAATTTAATAAATAAATAAATAAATAAATAAATATGCAGTGTTATCTTCATTTTAGATGTCAAAACGGTCTCTCTCTGTCTCTCTCTTTCTTCTCTTTCCTTTCTCTTTCCTCTCTCCCCTCCCTCTTTCCTCTCTCTCTCTTTCTTCTCTTTCCTTTCTCCCTTCCCTCTTTCCTCTCTCTCTTTCCTCTCCCTCTCTCTTTCCTCTTTTTTCTCTTTCCTCTCCCTCTCTTTCCTCTTTTTTCTTTCCTCTCTTTCTTTTTTTCCACTCTCTCTTACTCTCTCTCTTTCTCTGTTTCCTCCCTCTTTCTTTCTCTCTCTTTCTTCTCTCTCTTTCTCTCTCTCTTTCCTCTCTCTTTTCCTCTGTTTCTCTCTCTTTCCTCTCTCTCTTTCTCTCTCTCTCTCTTACGGCTGCATCGTCGGGGGTCCCTGCCGCCCCCGGCCTGGCCGCCCCCCCACTGGGACTCCGCGCTGCCCAGCCTCGCCCTCCACCCATCGATGGAGCCGTGGTGGGGACAGTGCCTGCCAGAGCTGCCTGGGGGGCAGCAGGAGGAAGGAGAGGAGGGCGAGGAAGCAGCCGCCCCATACGGGACTCTGCGCTGCCTGGCCTCGCCCTCTGCCCATTGATGGAGCCGCAGTGGGGGCTGGTGCCACGCGGCCCCTACCAGCCCCTCTGCCAGCCCAGCTGCTCCCCCCAGGCACCCCTTTTGTCCCAGCGCACGCCCGAGCCGCCCGGGGGGCACCAGGAGGGAGAGGAGGAGGGCAAGGAAACCGCCGTCGCCGCCCCAGCCAGGACTCCACCCATCCAATGGAGCCACGGTGGGGGCTGGTGCCGCGGAACCCCTGCCAGCCCCTCCGCCAGCCTGGCTGCTCCCCCCAGCCACCCCTCTTGTCCCGGCGCCCACCCGAGCCACCTGGGGGGCAGCAGGAGGAAGAAGGGGAGGAGGAAGAAGAGGGCAAGGAGATAGAGGAGCGGTGTCTCGGTTCCTAAGACCATCGGAAATATGTGTTTTCCGATGGTCTTAGGTGACCCCTGTGAAAAGGTCGTTCGACTCCCAAAGGGGTCCCGACCCACAGGTTGAGAACCACTGGTCTAAGTGCTATTTCTATTATAGTGCCTGTTTACCTTCTTTAGAGCAATTTTATTTTGGTTTCTATCCATATTCCTTTAACATTTTACTCAAACTAAAAATTCCCAGTTCGAGTTAAATAAATCCAGTAAAATAATTAAAATGCCAAATCTTAAAAGAAACTAGACTTCTAAAAATTGCTCAACTGTTGTTTCCTTAAATTTACTTTGATTTTTAGTTAAGTGAAATACAGGTAATCCTTGACCTACAACCATTATGATCACAAGTATTGATGTTAAGCAAGATTGCCTCACTTAATAACTCCGCATTCCTGCACTCCCTATGCATTAAAATTATTTAATCAATGATTTAACAACTGTGGGGATTGTTAAGTGGAGCATCAGGTGCCTCAGGGTGGGCAAGGCCAAAGGGGCCCTAGTGCAGGGATAGATCCCCTGCCATGGGTCTCCCAAGGTCTCCCCCAACCTGAGACACCCTGTGCTCTGCTTCCCTCCCCTCAGGGTCCCCATGGGCCAGGTCCCTGCAAGTCTTTCTCCCCTCCCCCCCAAGTCTCCACAGGCCTGGGGCTGCTTCTCACTCCACTGGGTCTCACACCCATTGTGCACTTACCTTTTAAAGAACTCCAGGGTTCCGGACTTATGGAACTGTGTCAGGTCTAAAAAGGCAGCCATCTCTGGGATGTAGTCTCATGCCCAGACACAAAGTGGTTCATTCTGCTTTCCTAATGCAGTCTATGCAGCACCGTGGAAACCCCGCAGCACTATGCAGACTGAATTAGGGAATCCAAATAGACCACTCTGTCTCTGGGCTGCTTACTGGAAACATCTACCATTTCAGTGCTGCCACAATTCCTTGTGGTCACTCAGAAAATGCTGCTTCTGAGACTCAGCTGTATAGCCCAGGGATACTGAGATACAGAATGACCTATCCTCCTTCCTCAACATGAGATACAGAGTTCCAGAGATCTTCCAAAGATTACTATGCAATGGGTGATGGGATGAGGAAGGGCCGAAGTCCTGCAGGAACTTGATGGGAGGGAAAAGCAGGTCCAGGGCAGGGATCTGGCAGTGCAGAGGAAGGGGAAGTGGCATGGGAGGCTGCTGCAGTGTCCCTATGGTCAGTTGTAAGGATGAACAGCAACAGGAGTGCTGTGATGTTTATAACTTCAAAATGGAATTGTAAGTAGCTCTTGGGAGATCTGTCATAACTTCTGTCATAAGTCAAGGAGTACCTGTATTGTTGAAAACATTTAAAATAGGACAATCATAGAAACTTTGCAGCAATATATAAATTACTGCAGTTTTACAAATGGTCACCTTCAGCTGAGAGTTCTCAAACTCTGTACTCCTGTAAATTAACAAATATATTTATGTGAACTAGTCCAGATAAAACTGAGGATTTCATTGGGTTGGAATTGACATGAAATTAGTGTATCTCTTCTTTTTGACAATTGCTCTTTAATCTATAATTTTTGATTCTTCTAATGTTGCTGAGTTGCAACTTAAAGCATCCCATCCAGAAATGCCAAGGGTAAGAAAAGGTGGGCACTGTAATTCGGCACTAATAGAATGACTACAAGCATCTGTGCAGACAGCACAGCTTTCAAAGGGAAGTTTCATTTTTTAAGAATATATTTTTCAGTTTCTTCCACCCCACCCCTATCCTTTTGTCCAGAAGTTTTGCTACTGAAGACAGAGATAAAATGAGTGTGATTCTCCCCCACCTTTCCTAATCCTTAGATAGGGAATTTTAGCCAGAACTGTTGCTCACTCTCCCTGTCATTCTTATCACAATGGGATCCCCAGAATAGAAAAGTAAAATCAAGTTAGTTGAGGAAAACTAAATCCAGATACCTTTTTTTCATCTCTTCTTATATATCTTTAATTTCATTTACTATTTATTAGCCTTCTTCCGTTTACCATTTCTCATTCTAATTTTTTCATAAACAAAATAACTTTTTATCCATTTTCAGATATATATAAAATAATGTAAAATAAAAATAATTTACCATACACAGAAAACTTTACAGAAGAAAATTCATAAAAACAAAGAACCACCAAACAAAACTCTCTAATTACAACCATATCCCAAGTTCACCTGCTTTTGTAAATCTTTAAAAACAAAAACTAACCTTTCTATTGTAGTCAAAAGATGGGGAGGGGTCAGGTGGTGAGTGTTCCTGCTAATCAGAAAACAGCCTCTATTGAAGTTCTAAAGATTTTGCATATCTGGAAGTACACTTCTAATTGGTTTGGACCAAGAATCATCAGTTTGCTGATGATGCATATATTCATCTCACATTTCATGTAATGGGGGTGGGGGTGTAATCATTCAAACAAGATGGCAGTTCTCTGATTATGAAATATTCTCATTGGGGTAAGAATGTAATTATTGCAGTCCTCCTCATCAGGAGCTTATGGTTGACTTTATTGAGAGAACAGTAGATGAAGTTGAAGCTTGGTAGCCTTTAATTGGTCCCGTATCTTATTTTAAACATTAGAGAGTTATTGTCCAGTACTTTTGAGTGACTCTCAATTGTAAGTCCTTTTAGAGGATGATGATAGATAAGTAAGTAAATAAAGAAGTGACACCCAGACATAGATCATCTGCCATTAGCTCTAAATTTTAAACTCTTTAATGATTCTATTCCTGATGAGACAGTGTTTAATTACAACACTGGGGCAACAATATTCAGATCAAGTGGAACAAACGTATGAACAGAGCAGCTACATAAATTCTTAATATATGCAGGTCTTTTTGGAAAAAAGTATTTTTGGGACTACTATGACCTGGATGATAAAGAATTTCCATAGACATTCTTCTTAATCTATGTATCTTCATTCATATAATGTGAATCTTATTCATTCTATCTATTTTGTTCATGCTGGTTACTCACTTTTCTACTCAATCCAACTTCAGTCAATATCATTCAATCTTGACTTGATCTCTTCATGTTTTACTACACATACTTAAATAGCTTGTTCCTACTGCTTTCAACTATAGTTTCTCCTGACATAACCAACTCCCATGCATACTCTTATATAGAAATATTTTCTTTTCATAAACACTTTTTCTTCCAATAGACAACTTATTACCTCTATCTTTCTACTAGTATTTGCATAGCTCAAAACTTTTTCCCAATCTTTAGTAAATATTTCATTAGAGGACACAACTTATTATGTTTCACTATTTGTTGTAAGCTACAATAAATTATTCAAGTTTGTTCAGTTAAGGTAATTTGATCTTCTATACATTAATTATCATAATGCTACACTGCATATTTTATCAAACACTCACTGCAAATTATTTATGTTCTCGGTAACACTGCATTCTGTCTTCATTCAAAAGTACGTATTTACACCACAAATATCCTACCTCTGATGTCACTGCAGGTACTATCTGCTTAGCAAGTATTACCTACTCAGTGTTAAAATGAACCACAGTTCCCAAATTTTCCCTGTAAATCAAATCTTGCCAAACTTTATTCCAAGTAATTACAAGTAATCTTAATGTAATTTTCACTCAATTGTCCTCTTTTTTGTTTTGCATGAATGAACAATAACAATATTCTTCCAATCATTAAACACAGCTGAAATGTATTGACAAGTTGCACAGATAATATATAAATTACAGCTATATTTTAATATTTCTGCATTTGCAATCTTGGAGCAGGGAGGATCATGATTTGGAGTATGAGAGGAATAGAAAGAGGATAGAAAGAAAGATGCTTGGAAAATCCAGGTATTGATGCATCAATGGAACATCAATAGTGACAACTGAGAGGAGGAAAAGAAGATGCCATTACATTTTATTTCTACTAAAATCTTGGCAGCTGTTGGATTAATAAATAGCAAAAAGTGCATTTCATTTTCTAGTTTGTAAGCAATAGATCTGTTTGGGTCCCATCAGGACATGGATTGGATTTTGATTCTAAATTGCATGAATACCTAATTTTATGTTATAATTGTACTTTAAAAATAGGTGCTAGAACATTATATTAGAAACCATAAGCCAGACATGTCAAACACAAGGTCCGCGGGCCAGATTTGGCCCCTCGGGGCTGTCCCAGAAATGGCAAGGGACCGGCCCCCGCTGCCCCAGCCCTGGCCCACCCCACCCCAGCTGGGCGCCCTGATGCACACACAGGAAACAACAAGCACTCAGGAGCTGGTAGTGTGCAGCAGCAGCTGCAGCTCATTTGTCTCAGCCTGCCCCGCCCCTCCCAGCTTAACCCCGTCACGCCCGGCCATGCCCCACTTTGCTGGGCTTCTCCTCGTGTGGCTCTGCTTTGCCAGGCCAGAATGAGTGAGAAGGAAGAGAAAGCAGGAAGGGTTTCTCTCTTTCTCTCTCTCTCTCTCTCTCTCTCTCTCTCTCTCTCTCTCTCTCTGTGTGTGTGTGTGTGAGAGAGAGAGAGAGAGAGAGAGACAGAGAGAGACAGAGACAGGAGTGGAAGAAGAGGAGGAGGAAGCCGAGGTGCTACAAAAAAGGAGAGCTTCCCCCATTCTTCCACCCCTTCTCTCTCTCTCTTTTTTAACTTCCTCCCACTCTGTTCAGGTGCAGCTGGAGGAAAAGGACGAGGAGAAAACAGGAAGGGTATGTGTGTGTGTGTAAGAGAGACAGAGACAGAGAGAGCTTAGGAGGGGAAGAGGAGGAGGAAACCGAGGTTTTACAAAAAAGGAGAGCTTCCACCTTTCTCCCCCCTCCTTCTCTTTTTTATTAACCTGTGTGTGTGCGCGCGCGGGTGTGTGTGTGTGTGTGTGTGTGAGAGAGAGAGAAATTGAGCCAGCAGGGAAGCAAAAGTGTGGAGAATGGGGAATGTTGCAGAGTAAGCAAACTTACAAAAAGGGGATCTCTCTGTCTCTCATACACATACATACACACACACACACACACACACGGGAAGGTAGTGTGCAGGCAGGCGAGAGAGCAAATTTGCAGATTAGCTTTGTAGTCTATTCTTCCCTCCTCCCCTCCCTAAAATTCAGGCAATAATAGAACTCTTTGGATTGAATGGGAAGTTAAGAGGAATTGGTATGAGTTGAAATTAAAAGCCCGAGTCAATTCCCCCCCCCCAATTATTTTGTTGGAGACAAAAATACTTCCCTTCATCTGCTCTTTTATAATTTAATCTAGCCTTACCCAAACTAATATATTTTGGGTGTCATGAACCACAGTTCCCATCAGTATGCGCCTAGGAAGCAGTAAATCTGTGAGATTTAGATGTATTTAAACATTTGTTTCTTCTGCCTAATTATTAAATCAACATCTAATTTGAAATTAAAAGTTTCTGAGAAATCCAGGGTGGTTTACAAGAAAACTCTCAAAGGCAGCTATTGTAAAGCATCACTAGCACTGCTTAAAACAATATTAAAAGTGTGTATTTTAAGAAAGAAAAATATTAGTAGTAATTTACTTAGTGCTGTTTGATCATAAAATGTGTTGTTGTTTTACATATGTCAGGCTGAACAGTGTGTTTGGAGATGCCTCTAAACGGGTGAGGGTTGCACTGTTCACATTTTCCTTGGGAGAAAGTTCTATAATGGGGGTGCTGTCTCTGAGAAGGCTCTGCTTGTGGCCACTGTTCTATAAACCAAACCAGGGGGACCATCTGGTCTAAATGGATGGTAAACATAGATGATTAGGGGGCTGGAGGCTAAAACGTATGACAAATATTTGTGGGAATTGGGTATGTCTAGCTTAGTGAAAAGGACTAGGGGTGGTGACATGATAGCAGTGTTCCAATATTTGATGGGTTGCCATAGAGAAGAAGGGGTCAACCTATTTTCCAAAGCATCAGAAGGCAAATAATAGATGGAAACTAATCAAGAAGAAAACCAGCCTAGAACTAAGGACTTGTGAAAACAACTAACCAGTGAAAAGGCTTGCATTCAGAAGTTGCATTCAGAAGTAGAGATTGGATATTCCATTGTCTGGAATGGTATACGTCTCCTGCTTGAGCAGGAGCTTGGACTAAAAACCTCAAGGTCTCTTCCAACTCTTATTCTTTGAGAGAAGTGCTGCCAACCTCTCCCCCTCCCCTTGTCCCTTCCTGGGCACAGAGAGAAGGAGGGAGGGAAGGAGGAGAGGGAAACAGAAAGAAAGTAAGGGAAGGAAGGAGTTGGGAATGAAAAGGAGGGAGGCAGGGAAGAAGGAGAGGAAGAAAGAAGAAAAGAAGGAAAGAAAGAGAAGAAAGGAAGGAAAGGAAAAAAGAAAGAAAGGAGGGAGGGAGGAGATTGGAATAAGAGGGAGGGAGGGAGGGTCTGAGGGAAGTCCTGCCTTAGCACTTGGTCACCAACAGCCCTGTTGCCCTTTTGCCATTCCCTGGTGGTCTCCCATCCTATTACTGAGGATGCTTTGGTTACAAAGCCAGGTTTCCTCGCATGGAGAGGGAGTGGGCCTCCCTCTGACCCATGCACTTTGTCCTCCTGCACCCACGAGCAACCTGGCCAAGGAGAGTGAGCACAGCAGCAGCAGCATTGAGGAGGTAAGTGCAACTGGGCACCCCCTCAGGGAAGTGCAGCTAGGCTCGGCAGGGTCCTGGTGCTGTGGGAGCTCAAGGGCCGGGCTGGGCGCTTGACGTCCGCTGCCCAGGACTCTGGGCAGTCCATGCCACTGTCCAGGGGCCCTGTGCACAGCCTGAAGCTCAGTGAGGCTCCTCCAGTGGACCATGCCCTGGGGCTGGCCCCGGTCCCAGCCACTCTTCCCCACCCTTGGATGCGCCCCAGTCCTGCCCAAGCCTGGACAGGTGCCCAATGTGAGTGACATCGAGCTGGCCATGCCCACCCAGTAGGCCATGCCCATGCCAGCCACACCCCACCCAGTAGGCCACGCCCATGCCAGCCACACCTACCCAGCCCCCAATGGCAACCACGATGCTGATGCGGCCCTCAATGAAATTGAGTTTGACACCCCTGCCATAAGCAGAATGTGGAATAGTTATTTTAAACCAGTTGTTTTGTAACAATTATTTTAAACAATTTCAAATTCAAATTGAATTTTATTTGTTTAATATATAACAGTGACAATATAATCAATTCAAGTATTTTTGATAGTTTACTATCAAGAGGTACCTTAGTATCTTCCCTCCCCCAAAAAACCCTACCAGAATTTTTTTTATGAAGTCTTATCTGAAATTAAATCAATTTCATTTCTTTATCAAAAAATTAAAAATATCTTTAATGTTATTGGTATTTAAATTTAGGGAGTAAAAAGGGAGAATATCTGAAACTGGAATTTCAGTGGATATAATTTTTAAAATGCTAAAATTTTTTAGAATTCAGGCTGAAATTAATTTACCAAAAGGTTTTTATTCCAGATTTATTGCATGTCCATCAAGAACAATCGACGCTATAGATTTGTTGTTGGCAATTTAAGAAATTTGAGGACAATTCAGAAATAAGTCATATGATTTGGTCTCACCCATTGTTGACTCCTTTTTGGAGTAATAGTCTAATATACTTAAGTGGATTTATGAATAAAGTTTTAAAGAAATATAATAATATTTTGAATTATATTCCAAAATCATGGAATTGATAGTTTTTGAGGAATTTTTATTACATCAGGCATTGGAAAAGAGATTAATATTGAGAACTTGGAAAAATACTATTCCCTTCAACTTGCAATCATTCCAAGTTATGACTGACCTGAAAAAGGGAATTTATAATCCGGATTCAAAGTTTTGACTTCCAGTTTTTGACAAAACTATACAATCACAGATTTGTTTAATGGCCATGGTGATTTCTTTAATGGCCAACACAAAAAAGGTTGTAAAATTGGATCTGTCACATGACCAAATTGTTCTATGTTACAGCAGGCTTCATTACAGTTATATGTTGAGGACCACCTTTACAGGAAAACGTATACAATTTCACATAAGTGGCTGTCCGGTCTCTATTTCAAAGCACCTACAACTTCTGAAGACAAGTCATTCGACTGGTTAATTGTTGTCAATGTTAGGAATTTTTTCTTTAGTTTCTCTCCTTGATTAGTTTCCATCCATTGTACAGGAGGAGATGTTGTGTTGGTACATATTGGGGGATAAGGGAGAAAAATGTAAAATCTTCCAGGATCTTTTCAGATTTTGTTTTTTCCAAGTCCTGGAAAAATCAGTTTCGTTTCTGCCCATTCATAACACCGTGAAATTACTCAGCAGAATTTCATTACACCAAAACCTAATTTGAATATGTTTTTTCTGTTTTTTTATCCAATGTTTTAATCATTATATTGCACTCTTTGTTTTTGGGAAAAGTAAAATATATTGCATAAGTTTAAGAAACATATAATATTTTATGATATTTTAATTAATTGAGAGTAAAAACTCCTATAAAACTTCTCTTCAGACATTATAAAAATGGAAGGAGTAACAAGATTATTTGTGCTAGTTTTCCATATTTATCAAAATAAGTTCTGAATGAATACATCTTTAAATCATACATATAATGAACAAATATTTGATGCAATTTTACAGTATAATATGAAGCATGTACTATTGTGCTACAGGGAAAAGTTGCAAATTTACTACTGTATGCTGTGAGAAAATAGATCCTATTTATATCACTATGCACACAGAAAGAGACATACATTTTTATAGATGCAAATTTAAATTGGGCATGATTTTATAGCCTCAGGATAGAAGTATTTTAGCACTATACTCAGGTCATCCTAAAGGGACCAAGAATGTAAGGGGTTAGGTGAACATTAACAGCAGGTGAAGTATGTGTAACAAAAATTCAGTCTCAAAGCTAAAATTGTTCCTGCTGTCAGTAGCAAACATGAACACTGAATAGAGGTCATGCTATTTTTTTCTAGATTTCTGGAGGAGAGTTATATTTTTATTTTAACAGTTATGGTGCTGTCACTTCTGTTCAGCAAAAAAGCTTAAATTGCTGAGGACATGGACATTTTCCTGTCATGGCTTGAAGCTTGAGATATTTTTGTACTTCAGTTGCTGTGGATTTTTCTTGCAATTTCTCAACCAAAATCTTGAAATTCCAGCATTTGAATAATATTTGGTTGACCTATTCTTGTTTATCTCCTATAACTGAATCATGTTTCCCACTATAAAATGCTGGTCTCTAAAGCAGGATGTATGTAGTGCCAGTCCTGATCATTGCTATCTTATAACCGGTGATAGATTCTAAATTACATTTATTATCTCTTGGACTGCTGTACAATGAATAAACATTGGGACATAGGGAGTTGAATCAAACTATGTTTGCATTCTGAACAGATCGCTAAAATTGATGTAATAAGTTAATACTAAGCAGCAAGATCTCTTTCTGTCAACTGATTATTTTTCAGGCAGAAGGGATAAAGAAAATATAGTATGAAACACTGACTTTGGCCAAAATAGATTGTATCAGTTATAGAGGTCCAAAACAATAAAATTGTTCAGATACACATTCCAATGTTAGCACAGATGCAAACCTTCCATATATGGTGTAAAAATAATTTCAGGGTAAGGATATTTATGTTCCTTGAAGGTAGGCTTGCCTTATGGCATTTTCATTATCCATTCTATTGTTTTTCTTCTTTGTGGATCAATATTACAGACAGTGTAATGTCTAGAATTGAAGACAGAACTCAGAACTGAAGAAGCTTCTTGGATGAGAAGCGAAACATCTTTAAAGAAAAAGAAAGTAAGTCCAGTTGCCTCTTAAAAAAGCACCTTTGGGACAAAGGAATGTAAGTATTTACATCTGACTGACTGAATGAATGAAAAAAAATGTAAAAAAATATATGCAGTACACTCATCAAAGTCCTGTTTATTTGAAGATTCCCAAGAAGTATAGTTTATAGTAATAGTAAACACTTTATTTTATTTGTAATTCATTTATAATATGGAACATCTCAGAATATGCATTATAATTAATAATTCATTTAAAAGTTTGGATATATTAGAATGTGTTTTGTGCAGATGCACTTAAATATATCCTCGTGTGTTGTTATACAGCTGGTGATTTTAGTTATTATGTTAATGTGTTTAACGCTGTGCCCTTCAGAAGCTTCCAAGGATATTTTACACAGTAAATAGCCTTGTGACGTGAATACAATGTGCAAGTAAAAGCATTCCATCAGTGATCTCTTAGATCATGTTGATTCTAGGCTTTTATCACCTCTCTTGAGACTCGGAAAATAGCACGGTTATAGATTATTCACAGAGCCCAAACTACATTATCCAATGTACCAAAGATAACTGTGATTCAGAACTGGCTCTAAATCAATCATGTGGAGATGACAGAAATGGTATTTTCATTAATAACTTGATGTACCTGAAAGATGGGAGGAACTTTTTTAAGAATTCTTTATATACTTGACTTTAGCTGTATCTCTGACATGATAAGACTTTTCCTGTTGCCATTCAATTTTTCAATAAACTCAGATAAGCCTCAAGCCTTGATCACAAAGGGTTTTTTTGAAATAGTAATTTTAGATTTTGTTTTCACATGTCTGATGATTTGCCAGAAAGTAAAACAAGTATTAAATATGAAGCTAATGCCTTAAAAAATAGAACTCTTAGCCAAATTTGATTGATGCTGATGCTCATTTTCTACATAACTGCTCTTTAATGTGAAAGATTATTTCTAACCTGATAGAAGTATTTCAAGTGTCTGAAATACCAAGACTAGGTTCACAGATCAGTTAAAGATTAGGGTGTGTTTAGTAATGGGAGAAATGATGTATCTTTACAAAAATCTTAAAAATAAAACACTGGTTTGGATCTAGACTTTCATCTAGATCTAGATCAGACTTCATGCTAGTTTAAGATACTGGGGCTTCAATTTTCTCCAGTTTTTCCTTTGCCAAGTCCTCTGAACTCAGAATAGTTTGAATCCAACTGATACTCCGCATTATTGTTAAAATTGTATAAATTTTTACACTTCTTGAATAGAAGATGCTTTCTTAAATATCTGGGAAACTTATATTGTAATCCAGGAATCATCTATGTGGTCCCTATTTTGTTGTTCATAACCCTTAGAGTATATATGTACTTAATAAATATTTTACCGCCAATGATATTATTTGATTGTAATTTTACTAATGCTGGTAAAATGGACACAATGTTTATTGTTATAATTGCACTATACAATTGTACATCTAATCAAAATAAAGCCAATGTTAATGAATTTGACAGGATTTGACAGGATTTTGCCATGTAGGATTTTGATGAGAGCATAGACAATGTGGTAGGCATTTCAATTAAGAGCAAAATATGTATTTCTATGTTATTAATCTACTTCATGTCACCTTCCTCCATTCACAGTTGAGGATATGCTATTATAATAATTTAGATTCCATATATTGTAACTACTTTTTAAGTCCTGGGTCATGTTTGGCCTTTAAAAGGCCTGCTAGAGGGTAGTGTCACTGGTTCATGTAAGTCTAAGCTTCTCCAGGGAAAAACCTATCCATGTGACTGCATTTTGGTGCTCAGCAACTAGCCAACATTTATGGCCATTTGCAGTGCCCCATGGTCACATGTTTATGATTTACAATTTTGCTGAAACACCCCTTAGCAAAGAATGGATTCACATAACTATCATGTTGTTTGCTTAGTAACTGCAGATTTGCTTAACAAGTGTGGTGATTAATTTCACAACCACTGGGAAAAAAAGTCATAAAATTGGGTTGGTCACATGGGTAATCCACTTTATGATTGTCACGACTTAAAAATCATAATGGGCATAATGGGCATAAGTTGAGGACTGCCTATATTGGGGTCATCTATTAGTGTAAATGCAGGTTCAGATGTTTTTTTTATCAGTACTGTATATGTGACCAAGCAAGTTTGGGGCTTTTGCTCTTGGCTAGCTTTAAAAATAACAAAATGATTTTTGAATCTTCTTTACTTGTTGACATTTCTTTGGGTAAATTTTCTGCTACAATATGAAATAAAATTATAGTAGAGTTTTTTTCTCTAATATTTTATTTCACTTATGTACCATAGTTAATTGACATTCTAAATGTATAACTTAAAGATAAAAGGAGTAACTGACTCACCAATCTTTTAATGATTCTCAATAAAAGCTTTTGATCTTTTACTTCCTTTTTGCACTGCAGTACTTCAGCCAAACTATCCATGTCTTCAGGTGACATGCTGTCCATAGCATCCCCACCATAGAGTTGAACTAGCAATGACAAGCACTGTGATGCATTCTCATAGATGTCATTTTCCTGACTAGGAAGCTTTAAAAAAACAGAAAGGGTTTTTTTTAATACCAGAACACAAAGTTTTTCTATTTTTAATGAGATAGTAATATCAACTTTCTAAATAAAAGTGGTAAGTTTCATTTAGGATCTCTTTCAATTTTGAGGTTTCTGTGACCCATTAACATGGCTGAGAAAAAAAAAGAGGATTGTAAAAGCACAATACAATTCTGTTATTGTACAAGCACAATAACAGAAAATAGCTTTTAAAGCAACTATTGCATTGGATGCGGTTTTTCTTTTACAAATTTCAGATAACTTCATCAAGGAAAAGAGCAAACAATATCTTATGTTTATAAAAAAGATATTGGTAGGAAACATCTTCTACTTAAGAAACAAAATAATAGATCAATAACTATAGAGAGTTTTTACCATTAAATAGAGATTTTATCTCATATAATTTCATTTAAAGAGAGAAGATTATTGTCAGAAATTTATAAGAGTGACAAGATATCTGCTGTTCCAATTATGAGTTTCTAATTGCTTCAACAAACTGACAAAATATTAGTTATATTGCTATTATACAGGTACATAAGTTTTATTTTTGTAAAATATTACTAAGGGTATGGGGGAGAATTCAGTAGCACGTATCTTATGACTTTTCTTTATACTATAAAGCCAAGCAAAATTTAAAATACATAGGAGTATAAATACAAATACTCAATACAATAGCAGTTTTTAAATTTTCTTTCCCTGCTAATGTGAATTCCTTATTACCGTTTAAAAACATAGCCAACATAATATTCTAGGATATATAGGTGATGGGTAGAAATTTTTTCCTTTCCCCAATACCTAAAGATGTCTGATAAATGCTATCAAGATTTCTTTCAGTCTGATATTTGCTAGCAATACAGTAAGGTAATGAGAACTCTTGCTCACTGATGGAGTTCACATTTTGTTTAAAAGATACAAATGTTTTTTTAAAAGACAGTGGGAAATTAGTAAAGAAAGAAAAGAAATGTTAAGGATGTTAACATATTTGCTTTCAAATAAAGTAGAAAAATATTTAAATATTTCTAAAATTTACAAAGTAATAAACCCTATCAGCTATTATGTCTATTAGATACATATGCTTCTGGTTTATACTTTAAAAAATCATTAGTTTCTCTTCTTGAGTACCATCCTTGTTTTAGCATTGATTTACTAAACAGTACACATTCCTGTTATTCTTACATCTTGTATTAATTTATATTATTTTTTTTCCAGCCAAACAACTTTTCAGTTAATTATGTTGACAGGGAATCTATGAAGTCCTAAATAATGTGATAAAATACTTTTGATGTAACAGTTTATCTACAGTATATGGGAAAGTGCATTGTCCTTTCGCTACTTAATCTCTCCATGGTTTTCAATACCATTAACCATGCTATCCTTCTAGGAAGGTCCCAGGAATTGGGAAGATGGACCACCTTGTTGCCTTAGTTCACTTCCTTCCTCAGATGCCATTTTCAGACAGTATTGATTGGGAGTGAGAGATCAGAATCTAGACTTTTGCTTTGTCATGTCAAGGTGAGATAAGCCATGCCAATATCACCCTTTCCCATTGCCTTGGTACTGTTGAGATCTGGATGGGAAGCAACAGAATAAAACTTAATGCTGGGTCGGAGCTCCCTGATTCTTGGAAAATTATCATTTTTGGTTGTGAATGAGGTTGTACTGCCCCAGGCAGATCTAATGTGTGTTCTGGGGGTTCTCCTGGATTCATGACTCCAGTTTAAGGTGCAGGAAGCAGTTGTGGCCAGCAGGATTGTGCCCCCGTTATACTCTTTTCTGGCTTTTCTATGATGGCTCCCTCCCTTTTAAAATATCATTCCCCTAGAAATAGGATTGGGCCCCCACACTGATATGTTTCCAAAAGGCCCTGAAGACATGGTTGTGTCAATGGGCATGGAAATTCTACACTGACATGGAGCTGAACAAGTAGCTGGTATGACAATCCATTGGGAGGTGGGGTGGAGTTTACGGGTTTTTATATTGTGGAATTTTAATGTTGTAAGCCACCCAAGTCATTGTGTGGAATTGGGCAGCCCTATAAATGTATTTAATAAACAAAAAATCATTTAAAGAATAAGAGGCTACCTATGTGGCAGAAAGGATGTAAAGCAAAATGCAAAATAATCTGATTAAACTTCAGAGAGCACTTTTGAAGAATGTGCAGTCGCCATTGCTTAGTTCAGTTAAAAATACCCTTGTAAAAAATCTAAAAGTACTTCTTGTTTTAAATAAATTATTTAATTACAGTATTCTTTTAACTAAATGATTCAATAACAGTATTATTTAATTTTTCAGTTGATGTTAATTTGTTTTTAGAAATTATTTAAGAATAGGCCATCTATTTTATCAGGAGTTGAGTGATTCTTCTTTATTTGATAATCTACATTTGTGGGTCCCAAGCTCGTCCTCAGAACCTTCTAAAACTCAATTTTACATGAAGAGCTTTCTACAGTTGTGGAGATGTTATAATTCTATATATTTTACTTTATTACATTTTATTCTTGCTCTTGTAATCTTAAGCAGAAAAGTCTCTTCTCATTTGATTTTATGTTACTCATGACTGGATTTGGTTTTAGAAAAGGATAAGACTATCTCCATATTTTTTCCCTTCTTGCTCAGCTGGAAGGGAAAATATCCCTCTCTGCTTTTTCTATTAGTATTCCAGTACATTCTCAACTTTACTGGATTTTTCTACACCACTGAAGAGATTAAATCTCTCAGATCAGTATGGCTGGCTGGGGAATTCTGAAAATTGAAGTCCGTGCATCTTAAAATTGCTGAGGTTGAGAAAGATTGTCTCAGATGGAGCTCAGATAAGATCAACCTGTACCTGACTGAAAGATTGAAAGATATCTAGTTTGGACTTCCGGTTTTGCGTGGTAGCGTCCGGTTGCGGGCTTGCGGATTCTCCACACCTCCATGGCTAATTTCGCCCTGCCAGGGGACCCTAAATGGGTCTAAGTCGCCCTGGAGAGGCGACAAAGAAAGAAGAGTGCCCCAGCGACACTGGAATGATGGCGGTTGTTCTGTTTGACTTGGGGAAAGCCTTCTAACCCGACAGGAGAAAGGCTGGCCATACTTCAGCAACCAGCCCAAGCTACTTGCAACCGAAGTCCAAAAGCACTAATCAGCACAACTGTGAATAGCGTGTTTGAAACTCCCAGAAGCACGAAGCTGAAGACACCAGCCTGAAGGTGACGAATGTGACTTCGACGAAACGTCGCCAAGACACTTCCAATTCTACGCGGGAGAGAACCCGAATGACCAAAGACCTATATATATATATATATATATATATATATAAAAATTCGACTCTTGGGAGTATTCATAACTCAATGTTTGCAAAAGAGGACATTTTGGGGAAAAGAGGAAATCAACTAAAACCATTATGTGGATTATGGATTATAGAAATCAATTGTTAGTGATTGTTTAAGAAATGTAAACCCAGACAACACACTGTTCACCAATTATTAAGCGATTTATGTTTAAAAAAATCAATAACATATATTACAAAAGGACGAAAGAAAGAAAGAAAGAAAGAAAGAAAGAAAGAAAGAAAGAAAGAAAGAAAGAAAGAAAGAAAGAAAGAAAGACTTCTAGTTTACACACTTCAAAATTTTTCTCACTTTGGTATTCTGAAACAATATGTATAGCTCTGATTCTTATTTCTGTTAATAGCTCAACATTTTGACCACTAAAGAATCCTTCTGTCATAATTTCTATGGTTTCTTCTCCTTTGCTTGAATTATCCCATTCATTTAAAGTTTATGTATAAAACAAAATATACGGGGGAATGTTGTAGAGAAAACAGATGTATTAAGCATGCTTGCCCTCTTGAGTTGACTAAATGTAAAAGGAGGGATAAAATAATAATATAATAATTCAATTGCAAAAGGCAGCTTTACTTGGAGCAGCTGTCTTGTGCTCCAAGTAAATGACAATACCTTTAACACCCACCAAACATCAACATCTCTCTATCCCAGATCTTTGAGAAGGACTCAATAAATGGATAACATTGCCAAATCCAGTCTAAACATCTGGCTGACTGTACAATAAACCAGTAATAATAATAATTTGACCACCATGTTAGCTGCTTCAAGAAGATCACACAGACTGATAATAAGCAACAGCATGACAAATTAGCAACAATGGTATATTGGAATATTTGCAAGAAATGACATTTGCCTGCAAACATGAACTGGTGTGACCAGAAAATAGATAAAGTAATAGAAAATGAAGAAGCTAAACTGCTCTGGAAATTTAGAATTCAAACGGCAGGCATCTGCCACATAACACCCCAGAATTAACAACTGTTCACTAACTTTGGGGATAGCTAAATTATATAGTCAAATAAAACATCTTTCTAACAGATATACAAAAAAGATATCTCTTACCAACTGAATAAGCAAACCAAACAAGTCAGTCAGAGATTTATTGATAAGGAGAAGATCTTCAGCAGTTTCAGTGTCCCCTCCAGTGCCAGATTTCTGTGCCTAAAGGAATTTAGGCAGAAAATACTGAAATTATAACCTATAATTTCATGATTAAAATAACCTAACCTCGCAGAACTTCTAAACTGGAAGCATAGTTAGAAAGCAGATCTCATTTTACATTTATCCACATCAAACTAGCATTTTTACATGCTATAGTACTTAATGATTAAGATGAAAATTAAACTTATGAAATGAATTTCACAGAGAAAAAAATGTTAAATAATTAAATGTATTTTTCAAAACTCTTTGCAATTGTATTAATTTTTCAACCAATACCATTTTCCATTTTTACATAAAAAGGTTCGTATGACAATCAAGTATAGTTATTAGGGATGCATATGATTTAAGCCATAAAAATACAAATTATATTTTAATGCAAATTATTATTTTTTCATTAAATTTATATGGCGGCCATCTTGCTAGTGAGAGTGTTTGTGCTCTATTTATGAATTCCTACTTGTAAAAACTGTTACTGACATTTCCTTCCCCCCCCCCAATTGGATTATTACATGGGAATCTAGTAATATTCAAAGGAAGGAGATTGAAGATCTGTACAAATATGTCCATTCTACCAGAAAACAGGCTCCATACCTGCAGTGTTAAGCGAACAATGTTAGCTGTATATGTCAACATACGATGCATTATATTGAGCAAGGAAACAATAAAAGTATTGGTTGTCTTCATGTTGTTTTTATCATCAACATCCAAGCACGTAGCTGCCGTTTCCATTAGGAGATTACATATATGATGAACTAGTCCTAAACAGATAGGCACAGAACAAAATATGCACAGGTGTAAGAAAATTCATATATTCCAAACTCTGCCATTAGAAAATAATTAAATATAGGTATGTATATATACACACACACACGTAATGGAAAATATGTGTGACCCTGGGGGATGAAGGGATGAGATGCTGCCTAGGAAATAAATCAGACGAGAAAGAGAAGAGCCCCAGTAGCTTAATAGTCAGAGAAAGATCCTCTAATTGATTGAGCAATTAAAAATGGTGGTGGCTCATCTGGTATCTGGTTTATGTGGGAGGGCTGACATAAACACATGTCCATATATAAACATAAAGACACATATATAAACATTTATACACACAAATACATGATTTAGAGCTTTTCCATTCATATTTTAAATGAAAAATAAAAACTTAAATTATTATAAAAACTTGTTACATTCACATTAAGGAAATACTTTCATTGTACCATTCAAAGTCATACAAATTGGAACAAATTACAAATTGACACATCCAATGAAGAACTCACCTCATCTATGGATAACAGCTCCATTACTAAATTGATCCTACCATTAGGAAGTTACCATCTTTCTACATCCTGTTCTCTAGAACAATGTTGAACAAATTTGGACTTCAGTATTTCTTTTTGACATTATTTCCAATATTTGAAAAGCTGGGATGGCAGCTTTACTAAACATTCCTAGTTCTTTCAAATTCATTCTTAGACATAGTTTCTGTTTCACTGATATGACTGTGAAATATAAAAATGTATTTGCTGTTCTTCTTTGAATCTATTTTGGATGTCTGAATCCTTCTTAGTGTAAAATCCAGAACTGGATATAATATTCAATTTGCAGAATATTTTACGTCCTGTGATTTGGGAACTATGTAGATGCAGTCTATAATGGCATTTTCCATTTTTGCAGCCACATTCAGTTTCAAATGAACTATTAAAATATTTTTTCACAAAGATTTTTATCAAGCCAAGTATCCTGTTAATGTATCTACGTACTTCTTTTTTGTTGCCCAAATGAAGAACTTTGCATTTCCTTCTATTACATTTCATTGTTACTTTTAGCTCATTTTTCTAACTTTTCATGATTGTGTTGAATTTTATTTTTTTCTAGCTATCCTAACAAATTTTTTATTTGTAAATCTGATAAGCATTCCCTCTACCGTTTCATCTATATCTTTATAAACAGTTAAATATTAATAAAATTAAAATGTGCATCTCCCTACATCCTTTTAATAATATCTTTTAAGACTCCTAGGGCTTTATATATGTGTAAAATATTTAAGAATTAATAAATTTTTTAAAATAAATATTTTCCTAAGCCAAAACACATTTGCTTTGCTTTTTTGTTATATTAAAGTTCTGATAGAACAAACTGATGAAGGACTCAGGACCTTCAATGGAACATATAAAGATATTTAATATGCAAATTTAATTTTTAATTGTTATACTTTCCTTGATTAAAGGTTAACTTCCAAACCATCAAGGATTAAACAGAGGTATTTTCACTGTCATTGTTTTGTACTGCCTATCTTGTTCAGAGACAATTCTGGGTGGCTCACAAACATTAAAACTACTACATATTAAAATAATAATGCAAAAAATAACAACAGTAATAAATATTGTTAAAGAAAGGGAAGGAAATGAACATGAAGTACGCAGAGAGAAATGGGATCTTTTCTAATACTATAATAGCCACTTCCAAAAGAGTGTACCCCATTGGGGCCCCAGGTCAGCTGGCAGAGCCAGCTGGAGATTTTTTATGAAAGGTCAAAAGGGTGGGTAAAGATCTCATGCGGGGGGGGGGGAAGGGAAATGTTCCAAAGGAAAGGAGGCATGGCAGAAAAGGCTCTTCTCCTGGACCCCAACAACTGAAATTCCTTGACCAACTGGGTCCACAGCATGCCCCCTCTATCAACATTATCCTCAACATGAGGAGACAGGCAAATCCCATTGGATGAAATGATTCTTCAGATAACCTGTATCCGTGCCATGAAGGGCTTTAAAGATGATAACCAATACCTTGAATTGCATTTGGAAGCAAACAAGCAGCCAATGAAGAAGAACAGAGAACATAGGCCACTCTAGGGGAGCCAGGAAATACCCATGTCAATGCATTCTGTAGCTTTCGAATACACTTCAAAAGTAGCCCCATGTACAGCACATTGCAATAGTCCAGGCATGAGATGATTAGGGCTTGAGTAATTAAGCAGGGACTCCCAATCCAAGAAAGGTCGCAACTGGTCTCTCCTAGAGTCTCTTAGTACCTTATAAATTGACTTAAGTATCATAATCAAAATCATAATAAATATACCAGGCTACAACTAAATAAAAATATAGCCGTACTGTAAAATATTTAAAATGCAATATTTCTGGAAGAAGACAACTGTTTGGGGACGAAAGGGAAACCAATTAACAGAGGATATCTATGGAATTCTATTAGGATGAGCAAAGTCATGTTGGAAAATAGTTGAAAAAGCAGAGATAAGGAAGCTCAGAACAAATAGTTGTTAAAATGTTATGTTAAAGGTGAAGGAAGAATAAAAAGCTTAATATAGTATTTCAACTAGGGAACATGTGAGATTTTCATTGAGAGATCAGCTACTATGGAATAGCAATTGAATAAACTGACAGTAAAAATATAACATATTGTATTGGAAAGACCACTTGTTCCTTCATATTCTTATCTGATCTCAGACATGATTATTGGAAAACTTCATTTGAGCACAGATAGTCCTCCACTTACAACAGTTCGTTTAGTGACGTTCAAAGTAAAAGTTCAAAAAAAGTAGAGAAGGGAACTAGGGGATCAGCCATATTGGACTTAATTCTTACTAACAGAGATGAAATGATAGAAGATGTTGAAGAAGCTACAGGAACCTTGGTGGGGAGTGATCATGCAATATTGGAATTCAACATTATGCAAGCACAAGCAATAGAACATAGTCAAAATAGAATCTTGGACTTTAAGAGAACTATGTTTAATAAACTTAGAGACAGCTTGGGAAGGATTCCATGGATGAGAATCCTCAAGGGGTGAAATTATAAACACCTAGTCTAGCACAATACCAATGAAGAAGAAAAATAACAGCTCTCAAAAGAAACCAGCACTTTCTTCAAAAAAGAAAAAAAAATAGATCTAGGAAACTACAAACCTATCAGCCTGGTCTCAATACCTGGGAAGATTCTGGAAAAGATAATCAAGCAACAAATCAGAGAACATCTGGAGACAAAGTCATAACCAAAAGCCAATATGGGTTTGTCAAAAACAGATCATGCGAACTGGTTTGGCATTGTGATGAGACAGACGCAGGAAGGCAGAGCCTTCTGCGCCCGATTTCGCTCTGCTGGGGGCCCTAAAAGGGCCTAAAGTCGCCCCGAAGAGGCGATGAAGGAGGGATGCCTCACTGATCACGGAGAGACGGCGATTGATCCGTTTGATCCGAGGAAAGCCCTCCAAACCGGCAGGGGAAAGACTGGCCGTTAGCCACTGACAACCGAAGAAGAAGAGCACTAACTAGCAGATCGTAAACAGCATGTTTGGAACTGGGTGAGAATATTGATCCTTTCTTTACTACTTTACAACTGAATTTCCCAAGAAGCAAAAAATCTTTGAATGTGAGAAGGAAGGGGATTGTAGCCCACCCTTCCAGAGGAATAGAAGTGGCATTTTAATTTCTTTTATGGGGGACAGAAATGCATAATACTGAAGTGGAAGTAACATAAAGCTACAGTTTTGATAAATTTGAGAACTGAGATAATTTCTCTTTGGGAAAAAAACATTGAGGTGAAATATAAAAAATCAACCCTTTGTCTTAAGAGTGGGAAATGGATTCTTTTTTTTTTTTTTTTAAAGAAAATTTTATTAATTTTTATAATTGAACATTAAGTAGTATGATGCATTTATAACACAAACATACACAAAAAAACCACAATCCAATTCAATACATTATCAGAAACGCTCAGAGGTTCCCGACCTGCCTCCGCCCTCATCCACTTACCTTTCCTTCCTACCTCTAACCCACAACCTCTCCTCCTTCCTCCTTCCCCTTCTACATCCCCCCTCTTCCTGACCACCTCAACGAGTGCAAGCCGGGATACCAACCGAGTGCTTCCTCTTATCAAAACAATTATAACATATGAATACATCACTTTTTTTTTCAATACTTCTAACCCCCCCCCCCCCCCCCCGAGCTTCCCGGAATCAAATACAGGACTTAAAACAAATCTTTCCAAATCTAACTTACAATTTAACTAAACAGATATAATACTAACAATATATACCTACTTTAACTCTAATAAGGCAATTATTAATTAAAATTGATTAAAAACCAATATGACTACTCAAAAGCTATATATATTTTATATACATCTAATATAATCTATCCAT
>NW_015386253.1:1981305-1999394 GCF_001527695.2 Protobothrops mucrosquamatus | reverse complement strand
TAGGAGGTATTTCTTTCAAAAGTATAATATCTTGTGCGGCAATTTGAAACTTCTGCTGGTAAAAAAGCTGTATAATTTCATTACGACGTATTCTTGTAGTAAAATGGACAACCACATCTCTAGGTAAATTTCTTTGACGTGCAACCCAGGAGTTCACTCTAAAAAATTTTTCTATTTCTCCATATATCAGCTCTGGATTATAATTCAATGCCAGGGCCAACGCTGCCACAACTTCCTCTTTAAGTTTTTCTTGTGGATTCTCAGCAAGACCCCTAATTCTCAGGGCAAATTCTAATTGTTTGTACTGCATCAATAATATATCATTTTGAAAAATTTCCACTCCCTCCTCTACCTTTTCAAGTCTGTCCTCCGTTCCCTCCACTTTCTCCACTAACTCGTCCACTCGTCCCTCTACTCGATCAATATGAGTGACAAGTCCTTGAAAAATTTGTGATAAATTTTCACAAAGTTCCTGATTTTTCTTATCCAAAAGTTCTTCTGTTTGTTTCAAAGTCTGCAGTGAGGACTTGGCTAGAACCTCTTGTAAATCTTTAAGTGTAATGGAGGGAGGAGGTGTTGGTGGGGGAGATCTAGGTTTTTGTTGTTGAGTTTGCACCACAGGAGAAGAAATAGCTGTTTTAGACAATGCAGGAACAGTACGTTTTGAAGCCATTCTGCCAAAGTATTTTTCTTTTCTTTTCTTTTAAAAGTCACAGCAAATATAAACTTAAAAAACTTGCTTTTAAATTGAAAAAAAATTAAAATCCATTAAAATCCACACCCGGAAAGAAAGTGAAAGTTTTTTTTTTGTTAAGAAGAAAGGAATGCTTCCGCGGCCATTTTCTTGTCACTTTCACTTATAGCAGGCAATAAAATCCCAATAAATCTTCGAGTTAAAGTCACTTTTTAACTAAAATAAAGATCCCCTGTCAGATTCCGTCTGTTTCAAAAGTTACTCACAAGCAGCTACATTGTAACAGCAGTGGCAGCGACGTCTGGCTTCGCTCCAAGGAACGAAAGCACACCGAGCTGCAGAGAAGAGGCTAGGACTCCGGGGGAATTCTCACCTAAACCCCCTCAGGAACGCTCCTGGGGGGATTAGGGAACTCAACCCCTATCCCAGCCAAACTCACTTTCTCCCCTTTGCCCGGGGAGAAAGTTCCGAGCCGCAAAACAGCTGATCCACGCTGTTTTGACGGCTTTGACGCAGTCCCGGGCTGGAGGCTCAGGAAAAAGCCTCCTCCGGCGGCGCCTAGCCACAGGAAGCTCGGAAAATGGATTCTGAATGACATCTAGTGGTGGACTTGAGTATAGCACTACAACTAGCTTCCTGGCTGCTTGGTGACTCCTAGCTTAATAGAGAATGGCTGGCAATAAAGGAAAATATTTTGGCATACTTATCACCCTAACCTTCTTGGACTATAAACACCTACTAAGCTTGGACTTTTAATTTTAAGAACTATTGGGAGAAAAAGAAAAAAATGACTTTTGACTAAATCTGGCTGGAAGAGACTTTTGAACTGTCTTCAGGGTAGTTGAACATTTTGAACACTTTGAACATTGTGGATTACAACTTTGCCTGACCGACAGTTCTTGGATGCCTGAGACAAAGGATCACTAAAAATATTGCTTTTAGGACTGGACTCATATTCTGGAACTTATTGGATTATAAAGGCTACATATAAAAACTAGATTAAACTTTGTTCTACTCTTATTAAGATTGGTGATACATAAAAGCTTTTGACAGATTATCTGGAGGAGGGAAACAAAATGGATGTTTCACACTCAGCTAAAAGTGGTAAGAAAATATACCTTGCACCTCCATTTGAAGCCCCCACCCAGGCTAATCAAGGATCTTCAGGAATGATGCCTCAAGAAAAAATAAACACCTTGCAGAAGGAAATATACTCTATGCTACAACTAATTCACCAAATAATTGTTGCACACAAAGAGGACACAAAAAGAAACCATAATGAGACTAAAAACAATTCAGTTAACATAAACGAGCAAATCTCCAAATTAAATCTACAATTAGGAAATTCCCAGATGACTATAAAATATGAACAAATAAACCAGAAATCAGAAGATGAAAGAGAGGAAATTGACCCAGAGATGGAAGAGATAAAAGAAAGAAAATATAAACTACCATATACAAATAAAATATTGCAAGACTTAGCAATAATAACAAAAATAGAAAAGGTGCTTTACCCCTTAGGTCTGCAAAATAAATCTGATGATAAGGAAGAAGACTTTTAAAAATGGAATATAGAGCTGTCAGGGGAAATTTCAGAACTTGGGAGACAAAAAATGAAAAGAGAAATTGAGGGAGAAGGAAAGTGGGAGCTGCTTAAGGAATATAAATGGGCGGAATCCCCCCCCCCCCCCATAATATACCCTTCCTAAATTGTCCTCCTCATTCCAAGTAACTTTTACAAAAACAGAAAGAAAATTTCTGGGCAATTTAATTGCCTTGGCCTGGAAAGCTATTTGGCAAAGAAAGAAAGTGAGAATTAGACTTAAAAAACAGAAGATTTGACCTATTAGAGGGGGCATTATATGATTAAATATCTGTTTGAATATGATTTAAAAATGGATGACCCCTAGATATAATTAGACTTCTGTTAAAGATATGAAAATTCTCGAACTCTGGGATAGATAAAACCAGCTGTTTATTGTTAAAAGCAACAGAAGCAAAAACAATAAAAACAACCGTTCGTAAAAACAAATATCTACTACTGTCTTAGCTTTCGCCGGTCCTCTGCCGGCGTCATCAGAGTAAGCGCTGGAAGCTGGAGAGTCTGCCTGTAAGCCTAATTAGACTTCTATAATAAAAGATAGATTTAGAATTAAAATAGCATTTTTAAAAAAATATGGGAAATATGAAAATAAGAGAATAACTGGTATGAATAAAATTCTTAGCTATATAAATGTAATTAATATTGAGAAAATCATAACTGACAAAGATATTTTAAATATTGATATAGGAAATCAAACTTTAATGAAGAGCATGAAAAACAGGATATTGATTTACAAGTTGATATTATTATTTGTATAATATTAGTAAAATATGATGAGGATGTTTATATTTAACTTTGTATACATCAACAATAGCAAGAATTGTAACTGTGTAATGTGGGAAAAATGGAAAAAATAAGGGGAAGGAGGATCAGGGAAAAAACACTGGATTGTGCAGTACTGAACAGATTTATATTGAAGAATATAAATGTTAAATATATGAACTCAGACAAGTTGTTTACTAAGCACTAAAGAGTGTAATTGTTAAAAATCAATAAAACATTTTTTTAAAAATCATGGCAGACAAATCTTATTCCATTCTTCGACAAGGTGACAAAATTAGTGGACCAGAGGAATACTGTGGCTATAATTTACGTGGATTTCAGTAAGGTATTTGATAAAATAGACCACAACCTACTACTTGATAAGATAGAAAAACATGGGTTAGACAGCATCACCACCAGATGGATTCATAACTGGCTGACCAACTGCACTCAATGTGTAACCCTCAATGGAACTGCATCTACATGGAGAAATGTATGCAGTGGGGTACCCCAAGGCTGTTTTAGGCCCAGTACTCTTCAGCATCTTCATCAATGATTTGGATGCAGGGATAGATGGAGAACTCATCAAATGTGCAGATGACACCAAGTTGGCAGTAATAGCCAACACTTCAGAAGATAGTCTTAAGATACAGAAAGATCTTGACAGACTTGAACATTGGGCGCTTTCTAATAAAATGAAATTCAATGGTGAAAAAAGTAAGTTCTACATTTAGGGAAGAAAAACCAAATGCACAGGTACAGTATAGGTGGTACCTCGCTCAATAGTAGTAATTGTGAGAGGGACTTGGAATAGTAGTGGACAATCATTTAAATATGAGCCAGCAGTGTGCTGCAGCTGCCAAAAAAGCCAACACAGTGCTAGGCTGCATTAACAGGGGGACAGAATCAAGATCACAGGAAGTGTTAATACCACTTTATAATGCCTTGGTAAGACCACACTTGGAATACTGCATCCAGTTTTAGTCACCACAAAGTTAAAAAGATGTTGAGACCCTAGAAAGAGTGCAGAGAAGAGCAACAAAGATGATTAGGGGACTGGAGGCTAAAACATATAAAGAACAGTTGCTGAAATTGGTCATGTCTAGATTAATGAAAAGAAGGAATAGAGATGACATGATAACAGTGTTCCAATATCTCAGGGGTTGCCACAAAGAAAAGGGAGTCAAGCTATTCTCCAAAGCACCTGAAGGCAGGACAAGAAGCAATGGATGGAAACTAATCAAGGAGAGAAGCAACCTAGAACTAAGAAGAAATTTTTTAGAACAATTAACCAGTGGAACAACTTGCCTACAGAAGTTGTGAATGAAAAACTGATTAAGAAATTGTATAACTTTTTATTGAATTTGAAAATGGAAGATGAACAAGTGAAAGAAACAATGATAATACGGGCAAACATTTTTGGATATAACATAGAATTAGAGAAATGGCAAAATCTTTGGGAAAGAAACTAAAAATTGACAATGGCAATTTCGTATAAAGAAAACTTATATAAAATGTTTTATTGATGGCATCTTCCACCTGTTAGATTAGCAAAAATGTTTAAAAATATGTCTAGTAAATGCTGGAAGTGTAATCAAAATCCTGGTACATATTATCACCTGTGGTGGACATGTGTAAAACAAAAAGAATTTGGACAAAAATACATACATGGTTAGAAAAGATGTTAGGGAAACGTAGATTTTAAACATGAACTTTTTTATTAGGTATAATTCCAGAAAAAATTGATAAACAAAGTGTACATTTAACATTACATGTATTAACAGCAATGAGGATTGTATTTGCTTAGCACTGGAAAAATGAAAAAATTGGATGAAGAGATAATTGGATGAAAAGATAATCAAGAGAATACTGCACTGGTGCTGAAATGGATAGACTTACACTGAGAATCAAAGAAAAAGAAGACACAGAATATTTTCAAACATGGAACTTATTTTATCAATGGCTGGAAAAACAGGATAGAGAATAAGAACTTAACTTGTATTACTAAGCAAAACAAATCAAACCAGACATGTTGTTCATTAAGCACTAATGAATTGTAATAATAGAAAATTAATAAAATACTTAAAAAAACCCAATGGTGTTGAATTCAACAATAAAATTGAATTGCCTCCATTTGTACATGTTCTTCTTGACAGCTGGAGTTCAAACACTTTGGAAATAGTTTTGTAATCATTTCTAGCCTGGTGAGCATCAACAATTGTTTTTCAAAGGTCCTCAGAAATTTCCTTTGTTCCAGCCGTGAATACCTACAAATAAGGCAGAATTTCCCCCATTCACACCTGATTATCTTATTTCCCTTTAACTAATAATCCTAAAGGTTCATATACTTTTATCACATACAAATATGTAGCTTGGGATCATTTTCATCAATAAATAAATGTTTTTGATTCATTTCTTTAATTTGGTCCTCTTTACCTGGCTTTAGGATTTGCACAAAAAGCAGATAATATTTTAGATTATATATATTGAAAATTCAAGAATCTACAACTTTTAAACACCGTTATTGTTACACATTATTGATAATTGAAATCAATCCCCAGAAGTAAATTAAGGGCTATTATACTTTAAAAATGATATGCTAACACAGGTTTATATTATCATTTTCTTTATATATAACTTTTATTTCTTTATAATTTTGGATACCAAAATGACATGAGCAAAATGAAACATCCTGAATTATTTTCTGTTCCTTTTGCTGTTTTTCTCAACTGAAAACCAATAGTTAAATAAACTTACTGAACTTCCCGTCAAATCTTCAACCTTCTAAAGAAAGTATAACAAAATGAAAACAATATAGAGTTATGGGCACAGTTGCTACAAGCATTAATTTTGGCTTGGCAAGCTCAACAGCAAATGCAAAAGGGCTTCACAGAATGAGAAAATGGAGGAAAAAAACATCTTTCATTTTCTAGTGAGTAAACTTTGAATCTTAACAATAATTTAAAATTCAACTAGAACAATTCTATTTTTTTAAAAAAAAATCAAACCTATCTAAGTATCATTTCTCTAAATCTATGTATATGTTGAGCTGTTAATGCAAACTCTTTTTTTGAAAAAAGTGGTCCAAATCTCCTTAAAGAAAATGGCATATTTTATTAGAAACTAATTAAGAAACTGTGCTCTAAATAGTACATATTTAATTTCTAATCCTTTCCCAGTTTATTGTGCATGAATATTATATTTCAGGATAACACTTACAAGGTAAAACAGGATATTCCATCCAAGAGACATTTTGCCTACATCAATTTCATTGAGGGCCGCATCAGCATTGTGGTTGCCCTTGGGGAGCCGGGTGGATGTGGCCAGGGTGGGTATGGCCTACTGGGTGGGTGTGGCCAGCTCTACATCGTTCGCGTCAAGGGTGCCTGTGGGTGCCTGGGCAGGAATGGGACAGATCTGAGGGTCTCTGGCAGAAGGGGGTAGGACCAGGGCAAGCACCAAGACATGGTGCATTTCTTCATTCCTCACAAAGGGTGACACCTCCCCAGCATACACCCAGGGGGTGGGGGCGACGCTGCAGGAACTGGTTCCTCACTGTTTCTGGAAGGCCTTGTGGAGCTAAGACTTAATGCATTTCAGCATAGATGGCAACCACAAAATTGTACATTGGCTCCCTCCCGGCCGGCCTGGGCCAGGGCCAAGGCAGCGGGGGCCGTTCCCTCACTGTTTCAAGGATGGCTTCGCGGGCCACATGAAACCACTTCGCGGGCCGCATCCGGCCCCTGGGCCTTGTGTTTGACATGTCTGGCCTACATCATAATACAACCAAGAATGTTGTTGGCATGTAATGACAAGAAATCAAAAATTTCAAGCCCAGTTCATTTATCTGAAAAAGTGCATATTCAATGTTTTGACCCTCTTTAGAAGATTTGATGGGAGAAAAGACTGGACCAACAAACATGCACTTTAGACTCAAGTCTTTACTTTGATTAAAAACCCCAAGCTACTATGCTTCCCATTAATTATAAGTGTAAAACATTAAATAGTGATTTTTTTTCCTGGGTAACAAAATATATTTGATAATTTTTTAGTTTCCTTACCATAGAAAATAATCTAAAATCAACTAAATTTCCAGGACTTACAACGTTTTAGCCTATAAAAAAGTAACACGTCAAGATTACAGTGAAAATATGGATTTTTTTTTCTTTTAAAGAGGACTATCAATATCTTTTAATTTTTTGTAGAATTAGAAATAATTTTCAGGGAGAATTTACTCTTTATGGGGAAAGAATTTTGTCAAATTTCACATGATTAGGTTCAAAAGATTTGATTGTTATTCAAAAGCCACCAAACCAAATATTGGAATGGTTGATGACAAATGCTGCCAAGTGGCCAATGCTAAATGATAAAAAAAACTGTTTTGCAATGTTCCTTTTTTAAAAATAATAACAAAAACATTTTTGTTTAATGGAATACTGTGACAGTTTTCATTTTATTCCTTTTGATTTCTGTATCAGAATAATGAAAACAAATCATTTCCATTTGCAGCCCTTATGCCAATGAAATAATCCTCACATGTGTTTTGAAACTTCTGGTTTAACGGACAAAATGGATGCACTAAGCCTTGAGACTCAAGACACTAATGTTATACCTCAAATGTCTATTGGGGCCACTTCTGAAAGAGGTACGATTTCGGAATATAACTGAAATTATTCTCAAGATTAAGACTGTTATTCTTGAATAAAGCAATAGAAAATTATGTAATGTTTTGTTAAAATTATATTTATATGCTTGCTTCAGTCATTTTCCAAATAGTGATAGATAAAACATTACCTAAGGAAACAATAGGCCAGCCTTCTGAGTCTAATCACATTTGGCCAAATAAAGTATTCTATTCTGTTCTGTCCGTTCTATCCCACCACACAAGTTTATACTTTTTTCATTTTTGCCTTCAATCTCCATAAATCAACATCACTGTTGCATATTTTGTTATTTGAGTTCCCCTATTTCTGGAATGTGGTTACTAGCATTTAGAGTACTCTGAATAAATAACAGTGTAAACAGATATAGTTAGATACACTACTTTCCACAAAATAAAGCCACATACTGGGTCTATAATTACAGTACATGCCTCTACTCTTCAGAATCTGTTCTCAGTTTTCTTTGCACCAGATCAAATTTACCAAGTCAACATAAACAATCCAGTATAAACTGATGCCTATCAAATGTACATTTCAAACTATCTGAAGATTCTATACACTATGACTTATAAATTCGCTATGATTATGCTGCTCCACTTGTTGGAATTCTGTTTCTTCACCTTGCTATTTTGTGATATGAAATTTCTCATCTTTCTACCAATTTGGACTTGAAAAGAGATATTTATCCTGTGTAATTGTGTCCAGGAGACATAATATTAGAAATATTGCGAACTTATTTTGTTCTCCATACTGGAAAAAAAAAGGAAGTGAGACATACTCTTTTGATGTGCAGCAACTGATCAGCTCAGAACACCTATGCCATCTAGTGTTTAAAAATGCCCCAGCTGAAAGTCAAGGAAAGGCAATTTAGTTAGTTGGCTGCAGAAAAAAAGGCAAGGTTTCTACAACCAACCAAGTCCTAAATTTATCCGTTTAATTATAAGTTTTTTTAGTTATCTGGAAACAAAGATCCAGTTTGGAGCTACAAAATGGAGCGGAGGTCCTTGTCTCTGTTATAGTAAATACCCTAAATCTTGTAGTGTAAGAATTCCGACTACTTTTGTCTGAGGCATCAAAGGTGGATTTGAAGAAAGAGAACACTGATGAAAAAGCCCATGTATATTTAGGTGTAAACCAACTTCTAAGTGGGACTCTGTAAAGACAACTATATGATGTGGGCAAAAAGAAGGATTCTCTTGTCATCGCCCATTAGTTTCTTTCTGTACTAACAAAGAACAACACTTGGTAACTTCTGCCTCTAGATAGATGGCAGAGTGACAGACTATAAATCCTGTGAATTAGATCATTGCAAAGAATACTTTTTTAAGTTCCTAAAGCATCAATATAAAGTTCATATGACATGATTCTATTTTGATGGCAGCAATGGATGTAAAGCTCATAAGACATTTTAAATACGACCTTATGCACCATATATGAGAAGGATACATATATGAGGATGATATGGAGTGGAACCAAATATTTTATATAATTTGTTAGAGAATTAATTTTTATTAAAGTAAACAATTCTATAATTTTTAAATTAACCCATGAGGAATAACTGGTAATAAATATGGTGCATTTAATTGACCAATTTAACACTTTAATACTCTTGCATCTATTTCTCCCTACTTATCAACTATTAAAAAAAAATAAAAGTAATTCTAAATCTTTATATGCCAATATATAAAGGTACAGATTTAAATATTTATGACATTTTAAAGAAAAAATACTTTCCATTCAAATTCTTCAACCAAATGTTAGCCCTTTCAGTGATTATTCCCAATTAATTTATTTTCCAGTTACATTGATCTACAAATTTGGGGAAATTATTGACTTTCGAGATAAAATGTGTTAATTCTTACATATTTTGATTAGATGAATTAGAAAATAGGTGATAAAGGTGCTGGTTGGCTAAAGTTTTCATGATATTTTACAATAAAGATTTATTATACACAGGTGAGTATATTTGCCTACAAGAGAGGGAGGTGTCTAATGTTCATGATGCCTCTAACTTCTCGACAAAGTACCGTAGAACAATGAAAATGGTACCACGTGGAAGTGTATAAATTTATCTTCACTTTGAGACTAAAGATTATTACCTAACTGTAATTTATTGTTCTTTTATTGCAAGGCACATTTGTCTTGGTCAGATCTAAGTATCATATAGTTACATCTGTACAAATGTAGTTCACATTAAATTAACTTCGTTACACAAATCATTTGGTCCAGTGACATCAGTAGTCTACACATATTTATATTCATCAGAGCTTTTCCCAACTCAGAAATCAAATTTGCAAGCAGGTCCTGCCTATTATTAATTGGAATTAAAAAAAACCCTCATTTCTAAAATTTCCTCCAAAGCTTTCTTTCTTTTATCAGAGAACATATCCTTAATTTTATAAATTCTAATGTTCATATTTTTAGTATAGTAGCTGCTGATAACCCTAGGACTATCAGTTTATTTATGATTTATTAAAAGTAATTATATATTTAGCCATAGGGCATGATTTTCAAGAGCAATTTAAAAAGGAAAACATAAAAATACAATATAATTGGCAACATTTTTCAGATCAGGCAATATTAAACCCAACATTAAAATTAATTGATTAACACTGCAGTTCTTTTGACTGTATTTGTTGATTCTCTGGACTTGATATTGACCCAAAAAAGTCAGTTCCAGGCAAATCTCTATAAAAACGAATTTTATTGTTGAAGGCTACTACTAAAATGTCAGATGAAGCATATATTATACAAGTATATGGGGTATAATGAGATACGATACAGTTATGTGAAAAAGTAAGTTCATCCTACATAAAAAGTTCCTTGTTTGATGTATCAATATTTCATCATAACTCAAATAATACATAAAGATAAAGATGGTGTATGAAAATTGTCTTTGTAATCATTTATTCAATAAAAAATAACACGTCATGTCTTTTTGTGGAAAAAAGTAACCCTTGGCTCCAACACTTGATATTGTCTCCTTTATAAGAAACAACCTCAAGTATCTGTTTCTTATAACTATCTACCAGTGTCTGATATTGACTGAGAAATCTGGCTCTAGGAAGCAGTGTCTGACTCTAGGAAGCAGTGCTCATCATCTTCATTTCTTGATTGAGGGAGCCAGTGTTGTCTAAAAACACTTCTGTGGTCTTGTGGCTAGCATGACTATATGCCAAGGTGCATGGAACACTATTGCCTTCCCATCAAAGTGGTATCTCTTAATTTACTTGCGTTTTCATGCTTTCAAACTGCTAGGTGGGCAGAAGCTGGGGCAAGTAATGGGAGCTCACTCCGCTGCACAGCACTCAAATCTCGAACCTGCGCTATCAGCTTTCCAGCTGACAAACTCAGCATTGTTAACCACTAAATTCAATTATCTTTCCAACATCCAATTATCACAACCATATCTTGAAAAGGAGAGAACAAAAGTTCACCAATCAAGCAGGAGATCCAAGTTGACTATTGCCCCATAAATCTAGGAAAGCCTGGGTGGCTCTTCAGGAGATTGTGACTTTTGTCAGTAGTAGAATGTCTTATCATTACAAGTTTCCAAAAACAATTCAGATCTATCAGATAACAATTGTACCCTGGATAATTCAAGTACCGGTAATTAAAATGTTATCATTTGAAACATTCAGAATAGTTTGTTATTACTCTTATTTATATTGACCATGAAATCATGCTTTAGTTATTTAGTGGCTCACCTGACATCTCCTTTAACCTGGGTTGCTTATGGGACTGAGTCACCCTAGTGGTATGTATCTGTTCTGTTAGATCCAGCAGGAGACTCATGTTCCAGGTCCCATCCATAAGAGAATGTTATCTGGTGGGACCAAGCAAGGCTTATTCTGCCACAGTGCACTCCCTTTAAAATTTAATACCCCAAAGATAAGTTTTGCCTCACCCTGTTGGCCTTTTGCAAGGCATTAAATACTTAGCCTTGCTATCAAGCCAGGGGCCCACATAGTGTGGATGAACCTGTAGTATGGTTATACAAATTACACAGTATTTGATTATTATGAACTGATGTTCTGTGCTGTTTTAAGTTATTTGTGTATTTAATTACTGGTTACCTTTTACTTTGTTTTTATTTGTTAGTTAAACAACTGGCCATCTAGAGTCATGTACATGAGATGGACGCCCATATATATTTACTAAATAACTAAATAAATAGCAATAATATTCCAACAGTATGGTTCTTCCCATAAAGCACTGGCTCAATCATTTTACTTTATGAGGAAGAAAAAAATAATGGGAAACTGCTATTTCCCCTTCCTCTGACCAGCTGAACTGGAGACCCCTCCTCACAATGGCTATCAAAACCAACTACCTTATAAGAAAAAAAATAAGAGTAAGTAATCAGCTCTGAAACTGATATTATAATCTTAGCTGCTCCAACAGTTATTAATGAAGAATTGAATCTAAGTTATCATATTTTCCTTTTGTTATCTCATTTTCTTTTCCTGTTATTTTGTGTTTATTTATATAGTAAACCTGAATATGGGGGCCTTCTGTTTTTTAATTATTGATTAAGAAGGCTTCAAGTTGAAGGACAATCATTAATGTTTTAATTAATAAATTTTGCATGGAATAGTAAATAGTAAATGTCTTCAACTTAGAGATTACATATTTTACATAAATAATTGTAACTTATAAATATTAATGTATAATTACTATATCAGATTTCAAAAAATTGAGCATATTAAATTATAGTTAACTATTGCATTTGTAATTTAGTTCTAAGAAAGAATTCTATCAAAGCTAAATTATTTACCAAGTAAATAATATATGTGATTGTAATCAACATTATTATTGTAAGTTTGTATATTGAATGGCATGTTAGAGATACAAAATTGAGTATTAAAAATTATATTTCAGTTTTGTACTAGGACAAAAGCTAGTTATTTCATGCTGACTTATGAGTGATTCTTCTATTTCACAAGCAAGATATGCGATGAAAACAGTATTTGAAACTTGCAGAATTGTATTGCAGCCGAGAATCTATAGCTTTCCGTCAGTTCTGTTGACCAGACAAAACATATAACTGTATATCCTCTCTTCCTTTCAAAACAATATATCAATGCCACTTCCCTTGGCACTGGTATTTGAAGATATCCCTAAAGCAGGGGTAGGCAACCTTGGCTCTTTTATGACTCGTGGACTTCAACTCCCAGAATTCGAGCCAGCCATGCTGGCTCAGGAATTTTGGGAGTTGAAGTCCACAAATCATAAAAGAACCAAGGTTGCCTACCCCTGCCCTAAAGAAATGATGCTCAGTCTCCTTCACTAGTGTTTTTCAAAAAGAGGACCACAGAGTAGAACATTCCTCTAAGGACTTTAACTTGAACATCCTTCTGAGTAGGAATTAATACCAATATTTTCTTTTGGCGTTTTATCTGATTTGATGATGCACTGCTAGGCTTCCCTAGCCAATCTGACTATGCAGCAATTAAATATACTCCCAGCCTTTCTCTGAAGTTTAGAGATGGAGATAAGAATAGATGTACTTCGTGTGACCATCCCCACTCAGTTCTGCAACTATATATAGATAGTCCTAACTTAGTGATTGTTCATTTAGCAACCATTCAAAAGTATTGATGGCAGTAAATAAAATTTATAGCTGTATGCTGAGGCCATCACAGCATCCCTGTGCATGTGATCATGACTGCAACCAGCACTAATTATGATGGTCACAGAATTCCAATCACAATTTGCGACCTTCCCTTCTAGCTTTCCACAATGGGAAACTGGCAGGAAGTTGTATGATAGTTATATGACATAATTAACGATCAGATGTGATTTGCTTAACAGCCAGAATTGCCATTTTAAATTGGCATGTCACTTTTTGCTTTATGACAGCATCACTTAGTGATAGTTTTTAATCCCAATTATAGTTGTTAAGGAGGATTATCTGCAGCTAAAAGAAAAAGTGCCTATCATATTTGCTAGAGTGCAACAAATGTAGCAACTAGAAATACTAAATTCTGATGTGAGACAATTTCTTCTACAAAGTTTTCTTTAAAATTATGAATAGTATTCATAATCAAGTTTACCAAATTTATTACAGAACAAGAACAAAAGAATTGTACAGAAAAAGAACAGTGAATATAAGATGATAAAATTACATACCTTGTTCATAAAGTAATGCCATGTTCACATTTTTATACGATATCAAATAATTTATGACTGCAACTGCACTCTGTACTGTATTTCCCAACAGTGCACCCTGATGCTCCTGTAATTAAATACATTTTAAGAAAAAAAGTTATTTCAGGTATAAACTAGGTCAACTCATTTCAAAGAAGGCCCCTCTGAGGCAATCTTGGAATCCTAAATTGGTGAATAGATAAAACCAATGAAGAAAGAATGAGATGATTTTCATAGTTGCAAGATAACTAGAACTCAATAAAGAAACTGGATACACATTTTACTTTTAAGTGCTTACCATTCTAACTGAATTAGGGTCAGGCTAATCCTAAATTACAGCAGGAGGCAACAACTGATCTCCATTAAGTTTCTAGGTTCAAATATTGCCCATCTCTTATTATTTCTCTAACATATTAGCAGCAAAAACAAACAAATAAACTATCAGTGGACTTAACATTAATTTTAAGAATATCAATACAGACTGTAAAAAATAATTGCTATTATTTTATGTAATATTCTGTCAGACAATACAATTTACCAAACTTCCTTATATAAATTAAATTATTAAATTAAATTATTAAATTAAAATCTTTGATCTGCTCACATTACAAATTCAATATCATTCCTTGGTAGCTATAATAAAGCTTTTGATTGTTAGATCTTGTCAAGAAATGGCTAGTATCTGTGTCAGGATATCTACTTTTTGGGGGCGGGAATTCTCCCCAAGAGAGCTGGGGGTGACCCCTCTCCAAGATCGCTGCTGTAGGGTGAGAATTTTTCTTTCTCTTACCCACGATCTGTTGTGTTTGCTGCCAGAGCTGGCTCGTTGGAAGCCCTGTCCCCTGGATTTGAATGGGGGCACTTAGGAATGACCCAAGAAAACTTTTGGACCACTGTGGACACACCCAGAAGGGGGAATCTTGAAGATTGCAACTTCTTGTGGGAGTAACTGGAAAATCAAGTGACTTTTACATTTCTTCCTACTGGCAGAGCATTTTCATACGCAAGCTTGAGACTTTCAACCTCACTTTTTGAACTTTTGTTTTTGTTTGTATCTTTAAATGTTAATTGGCTGGCTGAATGTTGATTTATTTCAACCCCCTATGGACTTTACCTGCTCTTTCTGCTTTCTCTTTGATTTATTTGGTTGCTCTTATTAATTTCTATATTTTCATATGAAAATACAGCATGCATTTCTGGATGGTGAAAATTACTATATTTTGGCTATATTTTACTGAATATTCACTGTAAGGAATCTGTATTTTGTTAACTTGGATCAAAACAGTCAGGAGCTATCCTTATTTCTTTATTATCTACTTCACTAAGTAACAACATATCAGATTACAGAAAAGGAGGATGCTGATACTGGGAGGAAGGTGGGGAGACTGCTCAGCAACATGCAATCTTTAGTCAAATTTGTTTTTCAAAGGTGATGAACTCATAAAGTCCATGGAAAACATTTTGAAGAAAACAACTCTAAATATTTTAAACTCACGAAAGGAATCTGTTTTTAAAATAGCAGATGAATTGGAAAACAGTATAGACCCAGAAACAACAAAGACTGTGGAAAATCAAAGCCAAGAGGAGTGTGACTTTCCAGTAACAAAGTGGCCAGGAAAAAACAGATCTGGAAATAACAGTCAACTTTATACATCTTACTGAAGCTCAATCCTGTGTTTTCATATAGCAAAGGATTAATAATAATAATAATAATAATAATAATAATAATAATAATAATAATAAGTTGGAAGGGACCTTGAAGGTCATCTAGTCCAACCCCCTGCTCAGGCAGGAAACCCTATACCATTTCAGACAAATGGCTGTCCAGTCTCTTCTTAAAAACTTCCAGTGTTGGAGCATTCACCACTTCTGGAGGCAGGTTGTTCCACTGGTTAATTGTTCTAACTATCAGGAAGTTTCTCCTTAGTTCTAGGTTGCTTCTCTCTTTGGTTAGTTTCCATCCTTTGCTTCTTGTCCTGCCTTCAGGGGCTTTGGAGAATAGCTTGACTCCCTCTTCTTTGTGGAAGCCCCTGAGATATTGGAATACTGCTATCATGTCCCCCCTCATCCTTCTCTTCATTAAACTATTTATGCCTCTACTTTCTGATTTAGAAAGAATGTTGGCTGCAATTGAAGCAGATCATCATCCTGTGAGCTGTCCATTCTCTGAACAGAAGAGAAAAGCCCCAGAGCCATGTCTCAAGTTAGGCAATACACAGTGTGGCAAAGTGAGAATTAAATTACTTCTACTAAGATAACATTGTTCCAATTTATAAGCAGATCAAGGAGATGCAAGGCTTTTGACTTTAAAAAAGTACTGGAAGGTAGAATTATTCAGCAAATATCTCAGTTGGGTTACTCTCCGTTGTGCTACTGTTCTGTATTGTTCCACATGCAATCATGAGCATATTTAAATAATGATTGCTACATAAACTAGATGTACTGTTAGGGCATGTTTGGATACTGATTCTCTAAAGGAAATCAAAAGAATATCAACTACAATCAAATTAGTTATGGAGGAAAATACGCACTATATTAAGCACAGTTTACAAAGCTGTCAGACTAAATACAAGTAACACTAACAACAAACTGACATTTCATTTTTTACTCTCAGCTGAGGTACTATTTTTTTTATTTCAGCTGGGATTTTGTTTTCCTTTCTAAATTTTATTCATCTGTCATTTCTTAATACATCTGTGGACTTCAAACTATATCAAGAGGGCAACATCAAAATTAGCCACAGAAGGGACCAAAAAGAGGACTCAGAACTCTCAGAACTCCTGACAATGTAAACAATTAACCAGTTTGAATGGCTTGACTTCAGAAGTGTGGGTGTCCTATCACTGGAGGTTTTTGAAAGGAGATTGGATAGCCATTTGTTCAAAATAGTATAGGTCCCTTCAACTCTGTTACTCTATTATTCTAGAAGACTAACATCTAAGAATTGAAATTTCAGTTTACATTTTCTTTTTTAAAAAATCTTCTAAATTTTGAGAATTATGAAAATAAACTTCTAGAACTTTTTTAAAAAATTGGGAAAAAACATCTTTTGACAAGGTGGCCCTGTGTTCCAACTGAGAGATGGCACAGCTGACAGGTTGCCCAGCATGCCAGCAGAGAGACAGCCCAGCAGCTCAGCTGAAAGATAGAGAGAAGGCCCAGCCAACCCAGCCTGGCAGCGGAGTGGAGGCAGTGAGGTGCAAGGAAGCCACTGAGCAGAGGTGAAATGAAAATAGGTGGCAGACCAGCAGCTGAGAGCAGCCCGGTGGACCCTGAGCAACAGCTGTGCAGAGGTAAGTGGCAAAGGAGCGGAATACCCAGAACAGCGGCTGAGACCAGTGTGGCAGACCAACTGAGCAGCGGCGGTGCAGAGCTAAGTATGACAGCAGGTAGGAGTGCCCACAGCTGTGGCTGAGAGCAGTGCAGCAGAGCAGATGAGCAGCAACTAAGCACTCAGATTAACACATCATACCTGAAAACCAGTGGTCAGGCAACGGAAAAAAAACCAGTACACCCAAATTGAACACAACAGGGAACAAACAACTTTTGAAAAAATTGACTCTATATATGAACTTAAAAAAGAAGATTGATGGAAACATGTCACTTTTAGAAGAAAAGAGCAACCAAGAGCAAAGTCCCTTCTATATACCTTAGGCCACTCCAGTGAAGCCCCTCTGGAGCTGAACAATTGCTTTTATAGCTTCCCCCTGGAAGAAAATATGCAAACACCTATAAAAGATCAGTCATCAATAATTTCTAAAAAGGAGACACAACCCAGTATCCCTATCACAGGAAGAATAGTACCCCAGATTTTCCTATGAAAAAAGAGACAAATATTGATGATAGAAGATTCAATTCTTTGGGAACAGAAACTATAGTCAGCAGAACGAACAGTCAATCTAGGGAGGTATGTTGTCTCCAAAATCATGGCATCTGGCCCTCTCAATTCCTGGCAAATAGATGGGGAAGAAATGGAGGTAGTGACAGATTTTATTTTCCTGGGCTCCAAGATCACCTCAAATGGGGACTGCAGCCAAGAAATTAAAAGACGCTTGCTCCTGGGGAGGAAAGCTATGGCAAATCTAGACAGCATACTAAAAAGCAGAGACATCACCCTGCCAACAAAAGTGCATATAGTCAAGGCCATGGTTTTCCCAGTTGCAATGTATGGATGTGAAAGTTGGACCATAAGAAAGGCTGAGCGACAAAGAATTGAGGC
>NW_015386253.1:1959020-1981205 GCF_001527695.2 Protobothrops mucrosquamatus | reverse complement strand
AGAGTCCCTTGGACTGCAAGGCGTTCAAACCGGTCAGTCCTAGAAGAGATCAACCCCGACTGCTCTTTAGAAGGCTAGATCCTGAAGTTGAAACTCAAATACTTTGGCCACATAATGAGAAGGAAGGACTCACTGGAGAAGAGCCTAATGCTGGGAAAGATTGAGGGCAATAGAAAAAAGGGACGACAGAGAATAAGGTGGCTGGATGGAGTCACTGAAGCAGTAGGTGTGAACTTAAATGGACTCCAGAAGATGGTAGAGGACAGGAAGACATGGAGGAACGTTGTCCATGGGGTCGCGATGGGTCGAACATGACTTTGTAATTAACAGCAACAACAATGTTGTCTCCCTGGAACAAAAATCAAAGACGTAACTGAGAAACTTACTAAAATAAGCAACCCCGCAGATTACTACCCCTTTCTTCTCCTACACATGGGGACCAATGACACAATGAATCTAAAAACAATAACAAACAAAAGATTACAAACAGCTAGGGAAGAAAGTTAAAGAATTAGGAGCTCAAGTGGTGCTTTCATCTATATTTCCAACAAAAGGCCAAAATCCAATGAGAAAGCAAAGGATTTTAGAAACAAACCACTGGCTTAAAAATTGGTGTCATCAAGACAAGAGAACTTCGGTTTCCTAGACCATGGTCTGCATTGCCTATATGAAGAACTACTGGCAAGGGATGGAGTGAACTTCACAAGAACTGTAAAGAATATATTCAGAAAATAACTGGCTCATTTTATCAGGAGGGCTTTAAACTAAAGTTGAACTTTAGAACCTGATTCCAAGCAAAAATCACTAAATAACCAATCATATAAGGAGGTAGGAAGTAGAGAAAGAAGAAAAAAAAGGAAAGTGAAGTAGAAGATGATGGAAAGAATGAAAAATCCAGATACAAAGTAGGAGATATAAGAAACATACCCATAAGACACAAATACCTGTACACGAATGCTCAAAGTTTAGGGAATAAACAGGGTGAACTTGAAATACCTGTACATGAAGATCAATATTATATAGTTGCCATTACTGAAACATGGTGGGATGAAACTCATGACTGGAATGTACTGATAGAAGTATACAAATTGTTCAAAAAAACCAGATCTAACAGAAGAGGAGGTGGAGTTGCATTATATATAAAAGATCACTACATCTTACACAAATCCACAAAACCAAGGATGAAAAGCTCTTTAAATCCATATGAGTCAATATAAAAGGAAAAAAGAATGACAGTGCTAAAGGTGTATACTACAGGTCACCCAACCAAGCAGCTGAAATTTAACTCAGATGCCTCCCATTTCTCTTGTTTGTTACTGACCTGTTTCTACACATTGACTGGAGTCTATCTGTGGTAAATTAAATTGATTGGATATGATTTGGAAAGGCACACAGTTGACAATGCATACTGTAGCAGAGCAAAAGCTATGAGGTCAAAGGAACTGCTTGCAGAGCTCAGACACAGTATTATTGCAAGGCACAAATCTGGGGAAGGCTACAGTAAAATGTCTGCTGCACTGAAGGTTCTAAGAGCACAGTGGCCTCCATAATTCTCAAATGGAAGAAGTTTGGCACAACCAGGACTCTTCCAAGAGCTGGTCACCCAGTCAAATTGAGCAATCATGGCAGAATGGTCTTAGTAAGGGAGATGACCAAGACCTTGATGGTCACTGTGACTGAGCTCCAGAGATCCTGTGTGGAGACAGGACAGAGTTCCAAAAGGACACCCATTACTGCAGCCCTCCACCGATCTGGGCTTTATGGCAGAGTGACAGAAGCCTCTGCTCAGTGTAAAACACATGAAAGCCCACTTGCAGTTTGCAAAAAAGCACCTGAAGGACTCTCAGACTGGAAGAAACAAGATTCTTTGGTCTGATGAAACCTAGATTGAACTGTTTGACCTCAATTCTAAATGTTATGTCTGGAGGAAATCAGGCTTCTTTCATCACCTGCCCAATATCATCCCAACAATGAAGCCTGATGGTGGCAGCATCGTGCTGTGGGGGGGGGGGGTGTTTCAGCAGCAGGCACTGGGAGACTGGCCAGAGTGGAGGGAAAGCTGAATGGAGCAAAGTACGGAGATATCCTCAATGAAAACCTGTTCCACAGCACTCAGGATCTCAGATTGGGTCGAAGGTTCACTTTCCAACATGACAACAATCCTAAGCACACACCCAAGACAAGACAATAGTGCTTTGGTACAACTCTATGAATGTCCTAGAACAGGGCTTTTCAACCTTTTCACCAATTGTACCACGTTTAGGATATGGCAATATTCAAGTACCACCTAGCAAGGTGTCAAAAACTTGATGACCCAAACAAAAACCTGTTTAAAGTTGCAATTGCACTGAAATGACTTATGACTATTTTTCACACTTATGACCATTGTAGCATGCCCAGGGTCATGTGATTTATATTTGGATGCTTGACAACTGATTCATATTTATGATGGTCAGTGTCCCAGGGTCATGTGATCCCCTTTTGCAATCTTTTGACAAGCAAAGTCAATGGCATGGCTGCTGGTGGCCAAGTGCTAAGGCGAGACTTCCCTCCCTCCCTGCCTCCCTCTTTCTCATGTCCACCTCCTTCTGAAGGAAGAATTTGACCCCCCCATATTTTCTCTCTTCCATATATTCATCAAACAAGGAAAAGCCTCCAGAGACAGAAAAGACAAGCTGCTGAGTGAACTAGCTTAAAAAGGCACATTCCCCTTTAAGAATTAGCTACTGGCTAGAAAGGAAAGTTAAGGAGCACAGCCGGCACTTAAGGAAGAAAAAAAAATGTATTGGCTGCCGGTTAAGGCAGCCTCTGCAAATGGTTTCAATTAACATAAATAATACTAATTTAGACTAATATTCAACTTGACTCAGTATAGGAAAGCTTCCTATTTTTATTTTACAAAACCCTAAATTTTTATAGATTCATATTTTCAGCTCTACCTATTATCCATACTATTCTGATTTCATGATATCTTAGGAAACAAAAGCATCAAGGAAAAAAATCCTCCTCCTGGTTCCTTGCCTGAAGTTTAAAGATACATTCCTTAAATGTGCATGCAGTGAACCTATAAATGTCCTTGCTTTGTTAAGGTGTAGATCATATATAATGGAATAATATGATATGATTTACTAGGAATCAGGGGAAATACATATAATTAGCACTAGTGATTCCTTATGAATTTATCTGAAACTCTTTTATCTTGGACACCAAGATGTCAAATGAAATTTCTTACAGATATTAGGCCACAAATAGCATACCAGCCAGAAAACTTAAATGTTTTCAGAAAAAAGTCAGAAAATATTTAAAAGATAATCAATGCAATATACTAAGTATGGTGTGCTGCTACTGAAGTATAAGTATAAAAGGGGAAAAGATAAATATTGGTCAAGAGCATTTTTAATAATTGCTGTGGCTTAAAATTTCTCCCTGCAAGTTTGCTTTTAATTTCCTCATAAATTATTAAAAAAGAAAAATTCAAGTATCATTAATAGTAATAATATTATTAGTTTGGGGGCATGGACCTGCTCTGCATACTTCCACATATGTTCCTATAGTCCATTCCCTTTCCAGCTTTTTTTCAAATCTTCTGAGAGTCCAGAATATGATTCATCTATTCCTGTATGATAAATGTTGAGAAGGGAATGGAAAAAAGTGAGAACTGACAACATGGGACTGAGGATGAATTAACAAAAATCTATGGAAGACAAGGTGGATTTGTAGTGACAAAGGGTAGAGAGTAACAAAGTAACATTTCAGGGGAAATGTTAAAAAGGTTGGTGATGGTCACAGTTGCAAACGAACTGAAAAACTAGTAGTCTTGCTTCTTCAATAATTGTAAAGCCATATAATATGTTGAGACACATACTGAAATCATCAATTTCCAAAATGCTATCAGGTTGCCCATGTCATTATGCAAAGTATTACATGCCTTATAGGTACTTTGCTTGTAGAATGTGACACAGAAAATGAAGTTCTTGCAATAGTTGTCTATCAGTGTAACTGGAGATTTGGGATATGAAGACTGGAAAAAATATGAGCAGTATCAAAAGTGTGCAAAAATAATGGGTTTTCAAGGTAAGACATCATTGCTGATGAGTTACGCTGAAGTTATACCCAGAAACTGGAGCTTTTGAATCCATTTGCTTCCCCTGCTCCCATCCAACAAGATTATATATTGCCTTTGATTTAGCTTATGTTACACTATTTTTGTGAGATGTTGATTCAATTCTATAAGAACCATCAGGTTTCTTTTCTTTTTTTGTGAGAGTTTTATTGATTTTTTACAATAACAACCTTAGTGCCTGGTGTACAGCGTGTTGTCTTGGTTCTTGAATTTTTTAAAAAATATATACAATCAATAATAGTTAATTAACAGTCAATAATAATTAATTTTTATATTTCCATAATTAGTATATCAATTGATAATATATTTCCTTGATCCTCTCTTCTCCCAATAGTATTCTCCTTCTTCAGCATTAAACAAATATAATTTTTGATATATGATATTTTCCATATATAAATGATTAAACAAAAACATTTTCTTATATATTTATACCAACAAAATAGTGTCAATATATAGCATTTTTTATTGTAAATTTAAATTAGAAGTGTATTCATTTATGTTATCAAAATTATGTTTAATTTCCTCTTGGTTTAGAGCTATTGTGATTTGTATCTGTCGTAGCACTGCAGAAATTTTTCTTGGAAAGTATTTGTCTTGACTTGAAATGTTGCTTCTAGAAGTCTTTGATCTTTCCAGCTGAATCCTTCAAGAGTAGATATTGTGTGGTTTTCTATCATTTTTTTTGATGAATATGTCATATCCCTGTTATTTCCCCCTTTCGAGTAATCCGTCATACGTGCCACAGTCTCTGTAATTACCCTTGTCAAGCTGGCCAAAACTCAAAATCCAAACAGTCCTATTTTGTATATTTCTTCTCTTTATATATAATTTTTATAATCCAGTATAATTTTCAATTGTCAAGGTTTCAGTAAAATTGATGTTTTATAACAGTTCTTTTTTTCACGAGTCAATTGTCAACCAGTCAGAATTGCAATTCAGTATATTTAGCCACTTTAAATCCTGCCTGTAACTTTCCCTCTCAAAAATTAGTCATAGATCAAAGTTTTTAAACAGTTCATAAATTTAGACCACAATCAAAGTATTTCTTTTCCTTCAGTTTCCAATCTTATAGCTGGCCCAGTATACAATCTCTTCGTTGTTCCCTGCCAACTATCCTCAAAGGTTATTAGAGTTCATGGGAACAGATTTTTCTTTGTTTCTGGGCATTGTCTTTGATGTGCTATATTCTAAATGTCCACTAGATGTCAGCAAATATTTGTTTACCAGCTCTTTCAGACAAGAAGTTTTTATTATTTTTCTTTTTTATATATAATTTCATCAAAATTCTTTAGAATATAATCTTAGCAGTTTGTTTTAGTTTTGAAGTTTGATCATGTTGTAGTATTTTAAATTTAATTTCAATATGTTTCTTTCCTCCTTAAAGGTTAATTCGCCACTTCCGTCTATGGGGGAATGGGAATGTAGTCCCCTCCTCTCATTTTCAGAGGTTTTTTGCTTTAGGGATCTTTCCCAGGGACTTAGTTGCAAAATAAGGGAGAGAAGATAAAATAGTCTCACCAATTCCAAGCACGCTGTTCACCGTTGTTCTGGTTAGTGCTCTTGGACTTCGGCTGCATGTAGCTTGGGCTAGACGCTGGCATGCGGCTAGCCTTTCTCCTGACGGGTTCGGAGGGCTTCCCCCAGATCAAACGAAGTGATTGCCGTTGCTTCGTAATCAATGGAGCACCACTCCTTCAGAGTCACCACTTCAGGGCGACTTCGGACCTATCTAGGGTCCCCCTGGCAGGATGAAACTAGCCATGGGGAGCGGAGGTCCGTTCTCGCACGGCCATGCACTATGAGTGCAAAACCAGAAATCCAGAACCATCAGGTTTCAATTGCCAAGTGACCCTTTTCCTAAATAATATTGTGCTGTTTAGAAACGGCTTTTCTTGAGATAGGAACATAAAGGCAAAGACTGGGAGTTGTCCATGGTTTATAAAGCATGTGTCCTACTGCCAACTCTGACACAACCATTTCTACATTAAAGCAGTATATGGGAATAGAATATGATGGGTGGGTAAAAAGCCTTCTTTTAAGTTTTCAAAGACAGCAGCACCCCTTGAACAGCTTACTGTTCATAGATATTAAGCTGGACTGGATTCTATTTTTTCTGGATTTGGATTTCTATGGGAAGTCACTTTAAGGATGGAATGAGGGCAAATACTGTATTATTTGTCCAACTTCTTATTTTATGTCTGAATGAATCGGGCAATAATGCTACAGGAAAATTATGATAATTATGGACAGACAGAAGTATGGTTATTCCTTCATTGCAATTGCTATACTACATTATCCTCTGGCCTATACAGTAAGTATTACTGCAAAATGGCACCATAATAATAATGACTCAATAGGTGGACTAAAATGCAAACCCAATCTGAACATCTGGCTGATTGTGAGACAAACCATAATAACAATACAATTAATGTACAGCACAGCTGCAGTTATAACTGAATTCCTGAAATGCAAAATGAACAAAGAAGAAAAAAGATCAAACACTGCACCACCAAAATGGTAGATCAAGATGAAAAATAAAATCAGCTAGCTAAAATTAGATGTAAGCAAGTTGGAACAAATGAAAGAAAAGAAGCTGAAGAACAAGAAGACCAAAGAATAGCTGATAAAGAAATATTACTTAGAAACAAGGAAGATTAAGGAAGCTCTTGAAATAATAAAGCAGCAAATAACAGCTATAGTGAAGAAGATCACCAGATAGTTTTTCTAATTGCACTCTATAGGCATAATCTCCCATTTCAGTAAAATCACAAATGCTTCTACCATGGAGACAGTGCAGTGAACCAGCCAACATCTGACAAAAAATAAACAGTGCCATTCTGGTTGCAGCTATGGGACAATCCATAAAAATATAAAAATGCAGCTTACCTAAAGGAGATGGATGAGAAATTGAAATGAAAGGGCTTGTAATAACATCAGAAATTGTGAAGGGGAAAAAGATAAAAAAAAAAGTGGTCAGCGCCAAGTGAAGATGCACAAGGTTTTTTTTTTATTAAAGCAGGGAATGATCTACATCCACTTATTATCAAGCAGTTTAATAATATATTAAAAGGAGATTGGTTAACATTAAAACCTACCTGTTAAGAAAAATTCCAGCAAAAGTATACTAGTATGGCTAGTATATATTAAAAAAGGCAAAGTTAAGAGTAGGCTAAGGCAATGGCTAAGAGCAAGAAACTTTAAGAAAGAGGAGCTAATTCTGGCTGAACAAGAACAAGCCTTAAGAACCAAGGCATACAAAGCCAGAATTGAGAAGACAACAGATAGCAAATGCTGCCTTTCCACAGAAGCTGAAGAAACAACGGACCACCTAGTTAGCTGCTGTAAGATCATACAAACTGATACAAATAATGGCATGACAAAGTAGTAACAATGATGCATTAGAAGATATAGAAGAAATATCATTTGCCTGTAAGCAAGGACTGGTGGGACCATATGATACACAGATAACAGAAAATGATGAAACTAAAATGAGACTTTAGAATTCAAGCAGACAAGCATCTGTGACATTACAGGCCAGACTTAACAACTATTGATAAGAAAGACATAAAAGTCTGATTAGTGGACATACCAGTACCTGGAGACAGTAGAATAGAAGAGAAAGAACTGGAAAAAAAATCGTAAGATATAAAGACTTAAAAATAGAAGCAGAACGACTGCAGGAAAAGAAAGCAAAGAGTATCAATGGTAGTAGGTGCCTTGGGGGTAATCCTAGAGCAATACTTGAACAAAATCACATCAGGTAATTGCAAAAAGCAGCTTTGTTTGGAACAGCTTACATCCTGCAACAATACTTTTAATACCATCAAACAACAACATCTACTTATCTCAGGTCATCAGAAAGGACTTGAAAGGCAGATAAAAATGCCAAATCCAGGGTAAACATTTGGCTGTCTTTGTGACATACCATAATAATAATTAGCTGCTGTAAGAAAATTGCACAGATTGACTACAAAGTAGCAATAATAGTGCATTGAAAGATCTTCAAGAAAAATCATTTCCTTGCAAGAAGTACTGATGGGACCACAAAGCAGAACAAATAACAGAAAACGAAGAAGCTAAAGTACTTTGAGACTTTTAGAATTTAAACAGACAGGCATCTGCCATGTAACACCTTAGTCTTAACTACTGTTCATAAGACAGACAAAGAAATTTGGATAACATGTATCAGTACTTGGGGACAGCAAAAGAAGAGAAAGAACAAGAGAAAAATCACAAAATACAAAGACATGCAACAGAAGTAGAAAGACTGTGACAAAAGAAAGCAAAAGTAGCAACAATAGTAAATAGATGCCTTGGAGGTAATCCTGGAATTACACTTGAACACTATCAGCATTGTCAAATTCACACCAGTCAACTGCAAAAGACAACTTTAGTTGGAATATCTTACATCCTACAATAATATCTTTAATACCATCAAAGAACATCTGCCTATCCCAAGTCCTTGGGAAGCACTCGATAGCTAGATTAAAATGCCAAATCCAGTTTAAATATATGGCTAACTCTGCAAGAAAGGGGAATAATAAAATCTCTATCATCCATGACTGGATTGTGGATGAAAACATTGACCTAGTGTACATTTCCAAGCCAAAGGTATCAGCTATTATTCTTTCTCAGCTGTACCTTCCAGATATTCTTAAATGCAAATACATTACCTAAATTAAATTATAATATGGTTCAATGTTTGCTAAAAATCTGCTAGAATTTCCATAACTTAATTTTTTGTGTGAAACAAAATCACTTATTCAAGTCTTTATTTAAAGGGTAAACAACACTGTACAGATATTTTGGACTATCTGTCTGTCTGTCTATTTATATCCAACATTTATTATTTTTACAAGTAATAATTTAAGAGCTGTGATGTTAAAGATGAAACTGACATTTCCTAGGTTCAAGAGAGTCATTGTATTAATAGAGGTAGTTCTTTATTAATGACAATTTGTTTAGTGACCATTTTGAAATTGCAATGGCACTGAACAAGTTGTACTTAAATTTCTAGCCATTGCGGTGACCCTATAGTCCTATGATTGAGATTTGGGACTTAACACCCAATTCACAGTTACAATAGTTGTAGCATCCTACAGTCATGTGATCACCATTTGTGTCTTTCACTGCTGGCTTCCCACAAGTTATATCAGTGGGGAAGCTGGCATGGATGATCACAAGTCGCTCAAGTAAATCTCAGTTCTTTTGTCTCTTTGAATATCATAGAATACATCCTTGGTTTAGAGAGCTTGGCACCAGGCAGAATTTCAATAGCACAGTCCATAGCCTGGTGAGGGGGGAGGATGTCACATTCCTTCTCACTAAATGTTTTTGCCAAATCAGTGAGGACATGTTGAATCCCCGGCAGCTTTTCAGCTAAGTCTTTAGGGTTTTCCAGGGCTCCCCTGGCATCGCGCAGATGGCTAGTGTCTTTGTTTTATTGTCAGTGTCAGGTGGGAGGGGTCCAGTCCCCAGTCTTAATTTCTGCATTCTCTCCTCCCACCAGATGTTAAGACGCCATTTATCCAACCATGTTAGCCCTAAAATTACTGCTTTGGACATCTTTAGAACCACCACAAAACAGATGATTTCCCAATGCCCATTTCAAAACACACAGGTTCGGTTAGGTGCGTGGCAGGTGCACCTCCAATGAGGGACCTGTCGGCCTGCTCAAATCTCATGGGCATGGGCAATACAGTTTTAGCACAGTGGGTAAGTTATTTAAGCACCAAGTGCAGTCCGAGTCTATTAGGACCTTCAATCTCATGTGAGCCCGGGTTTGGGGCACTATCAGCCTGGCGGGAATGGCAAAAGAGGGAATGGGCTGACTCACCATGGGGTCCTCATCTTCCTAGTCACTGTTGTATGGTGCCGGCATTTGCTGTGGCTCGGATTGGGATTTGGCTTTGAGCTCAGTGGGAGGTAAGGCTTTGACACCCAGTTGTTCTTCTCTCTTTCCAATCTGGGAATTCTTTGCGGTTTCGCAGCTGCAACTGGCGCACTCCTGGGTTGAGGGTGAGGAGCTGGGCACTCCACAGCATGGTGACCCATCTGACCGCACCAGTAGCACTTGATTGGAGCCCTGGCTGGTGCTTGGGAGACATTGGTGCCTGCTGAGGCTTGGGGATGTCGACCATAGGGGCGTTTTTCTTGGATGCGTGGCGGCTGGGGTCCGGTGGTGCTTGACTTTCAGGGGTGCTTGGAGCAAATCGTGATCCAAGTAGTTGATCAGTGATTGCTCAGGCCACTGCCCCTGCCAGCAAATCTTCTGAATTCACAGACATACTCCTTTGTGGGGCAACTTCTTTGCTTCAGGCAGTGGATTTCTTTCTTGACCAGTAAGACTCGGGATTCATCTTCAAAGTGACCCCGCAGTTGCTCCATGAATAATGTTGTACAATTCAGGACCCCCTTCATCATGGAGGTTGGTCACCCAGTTGGCCACTTCTCCTTCTAAATTTGTTGCCACAGTATTCACCATCATAGCCCCATCCATGTAGGCATACGCATAGTGATCTCAATGAGCCCACACCTGGTTTAAGAAGGTCTTGCTGGGAGCCAGCTCGAATCTCGGCAGAGCCACCTGCACCTGCTGCTGAGCTTAGGTGGCTTGCTGGGCTTGGGCGACTTGTTGAGCTTGGGCGGCTCGTTGGTCCTGGGGATGTGGCCGAACCACTCTCTGGACTTCTCTTGCCTGGACTCTGGGACTGGCATTCTGAGGTTGTGGCAACAAACATGGCTGGGACACCGGGCTTGGTATCACAGCTGGTGGGGGGAATGGGTGAAGCAGTACAGACTCCGGCAGTTGGGCTGGAGCTCCGGCAATGGGGGGGAAGAGATGTGTAGTTCTTGGCATTTCGCCCCATGTCACCCACCTCCTTGGCAACAGGGATCATATCCCTCACCTCCAATTGGCCAAACTTCTCCTTCAGCTGTTCGAGTGAGGGGCTATGGACTGAGGACTGAAATCTCCACTCACTGGAATCGTCCCATCCCATCGACCCCTTTCCTTTCTTGCCATCCGTAGATGAAGAACCCTGGGATGGCAGCAATAGGAGTTCCTCTCCAGCGGTTACAGGAGTGCTTCTGTGTTGAGGGGCCGCCTTGGTTTGGAAGAGGTCCACTAGGGCTGTAGCTCCTTCCTGCGGTACCAGCTTCCCAGGTTGGATCACCCCGCTTTTCGGTCCAGTCCCTGCCAGTGACTCCTCCTTGATGGCTGGAGTGCCTGCCTGCGCTTGGACAGCCTGAGTCCTGTTGCGACTAGCAGCAATTTCAATTTTCTCCTCCATCTCAAGTCTTCGCCGAGTCTTTACTGCTCTCCCAAAAGTGAGTGGGTAGGTGGTTGGAGCCCAGCACTCCGAGAAAACGAAGTTTTAAGAGACTTGGTTTAATGTCATGGTTCCAATAGAGATAAGTAAAGTAGAACTCCGAGGCTTGGAAATTCCTCAAAGAACATGTTTATTAGTTACAAAGTATCGGCACGTCAAAAGTGAAACCAAGTCTGAAGACACACGTAACAATTTCCCAATACAAAGTTAAGAAATCCCACCTCTAAAGCTATGCAAGCAACTATGTTCCACAATACATCTTCTTGGTGGGCTTTGCACCAAATGCCCAACCAGCAGTCTCGGGAGCAGTCGATGATCTTGGTTCCCATGGGACTAAAGATTATTTTGACAAGTGAAGCACCTGGCCATCCCCCCTCCCCCCTTCAAAGTGTTAACCGAAAATGAATAGGGAAAAAGGCCACAACCATGCTCATTTTCAAAGTTGACAGCTTGCCAATTTGCTTGTGACCTGCCTAGGACTTCCAATAAGAAGTTTCCTATCTGGTTGCCCCATTGACTTTGGTTGTTGGAAACCAGCAGGAAGTTCTGAGGAAGTCCTCGCTTAGTGACCTGTAATCCTTGCTTAATGAGGCAATGGTGGTTTAGGACTGCATTGCAAAGTGAAGCGGTCTTATGATCTCATGCTTTACAATCACATTGCTAACCATTTCTGGTCTTAATTACTGTTGTTAAGTGAGGACTACCTGTAACTGTCAATTGCCCTCTGCCAGCTTTGAAGAGAATGGAAAAATTCCTGGAAAAATTCCTATTAGCTTGGAAAAGAAGGAAGACAACTAGAACTCAGAATTCTGTAGTATATATTGTATACACACACACACACACACACACACAAACACATATTACTATGACTTGCAGTAGGTAGAATTTGCATTTCATGACAATATGTCCTAGTTTGCAATAAAGAACTTAATCTAGTTGAGTTGTGTCTGTGAACACAAATTTTGGGAACAACAGACCACTGAACAAGAAAGTTGAGATTTTCAATTCTGCTTGGGGAGAACCCTGGTAAGTAGGTGTTCTACAATTCAAAACATTTGGAAAGTAAACGTTTATATTAAGCAAGCCCAGGAGGTTAGTCCTTGTCAGTCATCTAAAAAAGACACCACTGATTTCTGTATGGTAAATCCTCAGTTTGAAAAATGCAGAACTTTTCTCCTTAGTTGATTACATACATAAACATTCTTATTTTAACATATATTTTAGTTATTATTAAAGCTATTATTCAGTTTAGAGAGTTAAATTGGTAAAACTTATTTTTTCAGTAATTAACATTAATTATACTAGCAGGAAAAATGTATTCTGAGACAAAATTAAAAATTGATCCAAAATCACATACATTTACATATATACAAATACATGGTGAAATCTATAATTTTTTTATGACTATGGAGAAATAGTTAATGTATTTTATTTGAAGATACTCATTTCTAAATGAAATTGAATTAATACTTTGTTTTCCTTATTAACAAGTAAATTGTTAATAAAAATGAATACAAGGAGTCTTGGATAATTACTCCATCTAAAGTTTAAAAATTAATAAAGCAAGAACAGGCACATCTGTAAGATTTAGACTTCTTTCTGGAAATTGACATTAACATTGTATTTTTCTGTCATCCATCTTTCCCAGTCTAACAACTCATACATATTAATTTCACTTCTCAGAAGAAATTCAGTAAATTTAGCATGAGCTATGCTGCTGATATAAACTAGAATGAATTAGCCATGAAGGTTGCTAATGTAAAAAAGGTTATAACATGAATACTATTGAAAACATTATCTTTTATCAAAAACTGTTAGACAAAATTTAACAGAACCTATATCTTCATCATTTTTCAGATTATTAATGAGTGCAATTACATCAGATCCTGATTCATAAATTCTGCACATTTCTACATTATTAAGATGAATGTACTGCTATTCATTTTACTTAGCCAAAAATTAGAGATATAAACTTTTCCTTTGAGAAAAGGAAAAGAAGAAAAGGAAATAGAAGTCTCCAAAGATAATTACTTTCCTCGGGTGTCCAGATTCACAATGCATCCAAGGACTGATCCCTGAATGTGGGTAGAACAGTTCTTACATAGAGGTCCCAAAGCATTTTCCTATATATTTTTTTCTTGAAATGGTACAGAAACTCCATTTCAAAATGGAACTACCAACATATAGAAATAGAAGAAAATATATGTAGTTCAGGGTTGAACTGTGGAGTTCTTGGTGATTGTTTCAGCTTGGTGGTCTGCTTGCAGAAATTTCATTACCCAACTAGGTAATACGCTGATGATGTTACCTGGTTGGGTAATGAAAAGTTTGCAAGCAAACCACCAAGCTCAAACACCGCCAAGGACTACACAAATATATAGAAAATCTACAATACTTGTATAAATCCCATAAAACCAAATCTTTAATTCCTCTGATTTTCAGTCAATGTATACAATTCATGGTATGTTATTTGTATTTTTTGAAATAATATTTTAGACCATCTAATTTAATCTGATTTTTACAGGGTTGCCGTATCCAATTCTTTCTCAAGATGTTTATCAGAGGATCTCTGCAAAACTCAAGAGAACTGGAGCCACTATTATATTACTTCCTGGGGTTATACAATTTTAGATTTGACTTGGAAAATGCTGTTGCCCCATAGAAACTGAGTAATCCTGGAAAAAATGCAGCTTCTTTATTGAGTTGCAGACAATATATTTAAATGCACAGATTCCAAAACATGTATTTGCATAAGCAGCTATATATTTCTCAGTGTTCTTTTTTTACTGGTGAGCTAGGCATATACCAAAGGCTGAGATTTTATATGATTTTTTTTAATTTTATACCACTGTATAAAAAAGTGGCATGTATTTTAGTAAAATTAAAGTTCTGATAAGAATATGTAGAAATGTTTCATTAGTTCAAATCAAGCTGAAAACAAATCCCGAAGGAATTGTAATTTCTATAGAAAATAACACTATGAAATTAATCCAATAAGGCACAGGTGTCAAACTTGATATGTCACATGATGTGTTGTATTGTGACTTTTTTCGCATTGCCGGAGCTGGGGTGGGCACAGCCTCTGCATGATGCAACCAGCCTGCGGGCCGACAGTTTGACACCCCTGTGATAAGGCTTCCCAATCACAGGAGAAAGCAGAACACAGTAAGTACTCTTTTAAAATTATTTTAAAATCGCAAGCTTAAAAATTTATACTTACCAGGATAACTTGAAAAATTGTTGGAACAAGGTGGATTTCTTCAACTAACCTATGAGAACACCAAAAATAGATAATTAAATAATTAAGCAGCAAGCAATGAGAACAAGTTTGCTTCTGTAGGTAGCTGTTCTTACTGACCCCCTTGTTCAGTGACTTTTCAAATTTATGATACCAATGAAAAAGTATTTTAATGATCAGTCTTTGAAGTTGTGGCTGTTGCAGCATCTCATTGGTCACATGATCATAATTCGGGTGCTTGGAAATTGATGTACGTTTACAACATTTGCAACTTTTACAGCTACCTTGCCACAAGCAACGCAATGGGGAAACTGGCAGGAAGTCACATGCTGCAATCATTTGAAGTCATGTTTAACCACCCATGATGATTCACTTAACAACCATGGCCAGAACTGATAGTCACTACAGTCACATGATGTCATGCTCAACGAACATGCCACTTAGTGACAGAAATGCTATTAGGACTAGCAAATAATAAAAGGATAACAAATAGTAAAAGGATTACCATTGTGTATTACAAATATAAATCATTGAAATAATATACAAGATATAAGATAGATATACAACATATGTCACATTATAAGGTATTGCACATAAGATCATAAAAAATTGTGTCCCAGAATCTTAGGCTATGACTGCATTTTGGTTAAACAAGTTTCATCAAATCTACAGGTAATCCTTGAGTTACAAATATAATGGAGCTTGCCAATTACATTTGTAAATCGAGAAGATGTTAAGTGAACAAGTCCCCGTCCTGGTTCCCCCTCCCCAATGCATTTGGTAAATGAATGGTGATTTAAGTGGCAATGGAGTGCCTCAAGGGTTGGGAAGACCATGTGGGGCCTAGTACAGGAACAAAATCATCTTTCTGCAGCCTCCCCTCACCCACTGAAATATTCCATGCTCCATTTCCCATCCCTTGGGGTCCCCACAACTGCTTGGGCATCCTCTGCACCCATCCTTTGCATCTATCTCCCCACCCATCACTGATCACTCACTTATCTTTCGAAGGTCTCCAGAGTTCAGGATGTTGGGGTAGGAAAGGAGGACAGGCTGCTCCATTGCTAGGCCACATGGCAGAAAAGTGGCTTTTTCTGAGATGCTGGAAAAACCTCTCTATTTTCCTTTGTTGCTATACACTAGCCTTCCATTCCACAGTGAAAGCAAATAGTGAAGAGGAGAAATCTTCCTTCCCTTCCTTGTTGTTTGCAGCTAATGGTCAATTTTCTGGCTGCTTCCATGTTTTCCCTCCGCCCACCATTAGATGTACATGTGTTAGTTTGCAGAGACCAGTATCTAGCAGAAGCTTATTCTAAAGGAAGAGATTTCTAGCTACTTCCATGTTTTCCCTCCACTTGATATTAGCAAAGGACCAAAAGCAAACAGCAAGGAAGGGAAGAAAGATTTTTCTTCCTCGCCATTTTGCTTTTTCTGGGAACAGAAGGCTAGTGTCTAGCAACAAAAACAAAACAGAAAGGTTTTTCCAATATCTCAGAAAAAGATGGTCACTTTTTTGCCACATGGCCTAGCAATGAAACAATCTTTCCTCCTCTCCTATCCCAACATTCTGAGCTCTAGAGATCTTTGTAAAGTAAGCAATCATTGACGGAGTGGGGGGAACCCGGTGGGGAAGGATAGGGGAGAAATAGGCAGGGGGGGCCTGTTGCAGAGTCTGCAGTCAGTCGTAAAGGTGAATGACCATGGGTTCTACAATATACGTAACGTCGGAACTGGATCATTAAGTACTTTTGCGGGGGGCGATCATAACTTTGAACCATCACTAAGTGACCTGTTGTAAGTCAAAGACTACCTGTATTAAAATATAAGAAATGCTATGTTTCTTTGGAAAGTATTCCATGGTTTTACATCACTGTCATGAAGCAAGTTAATGGGAAGTACATAAATTAATACAAAAATATTAAATTAATAATTAATTTACTTAATTACAAACCATCACATGGGCAATATAGTCGATAAAAATCAAACCAAAATTAATGCTAAAATTGCACATACTAAAATAGTAAAGTTCCATGAGTTAGTCATCTAAAAAATCTTTGTCTGGAAAGAAAAAGACACTATTAAAGTTCCATGTAGATTTTGTTCTCCACTTTGCCTGGGGAAGTCTGCAATAAATTTGCTTAGGCAAATTTAGAGAGTTTGACAGTTGCTCTACTATACAATAATGCTGTCAAAATCCTATGTAGACTTGCCCAAAGTGGAATACCAAAGAAGGCTTTTCATCTCTATGGGTTGGGCTTCAATTAGTTCAAACCAGTAATTAAGTGAAATATTAATATTGTAATGTGTGAACTCAACCACATTTATGCAATGGAACTGAATCTATCAAATACATTCTTACCATTTTGTCAGGCAGACTTTTAATTATAAAGTCCCAGAAATAAAAGGTATTTGCCATAAACCTATAGACTAGTTCACATTATTTAAGGAAATAGATTTGAGTCCATGAAAGCTTCTGTCATAATTAACCTGCTGATTCAGGAGATGATCAGGCTGAGCTTGAGGGCAGGGACAAATGCATCATCAGTCTGGTGTTTCTATGTCCACAGAAGAGACCTTGGAAGTTAATTGACTCTTATCTGGTGCCAATTTGTCTTGACCATTAATAGATCAGACACTTGTGTATACTGTAGGTTGCATGGAATAAAAATCGTAGTGCTTTTGAACTCTATCCTGGCTCATAGTTTCCTAAGCCTAACATTAGGTCTTCTAGATACCATAAGATGCTGTCATTTGTGATGCAATATGCTAATATTGTTATTTTTCAGGAAAATTTAATTACGAATCATGAAAAAACAATAACATTTCAATGTGTTACAGTAAAACTGTGTACAAAAATTGGGAAAATATTCTATCATCTCAAATTACATTTTTTATTTAATATTAACAGTTTCAGCTATTCTACTTGTGGGAAAGATGGCCAATTGACGATATGCCAAGGAGGACTCCCTAGGGCACCCTGAAGGAGTTTTCTTTGGACTGTCACTTTTTCAACTTACTAACAGAAAGAGTTGGGTTTCCTTTAGTTTATATGACTTTCCTGGGGTCAGGGAGAGTCCCAGAATTACCCAACAAGATTCTCCATACAGCAAGGGTCTGCAAGTAACTTCAGAATGAGCTGGTGAGCCATTCAGCTGGGGGACCAGGGCTGCAATCACTTCATTATTGAAAAAGCAGCTGTTTTGGAATTTATTTTTCAAACTGACATTGAGTTATACCAGTGGTGGCAAACCTATGGCACGGGTGCCAGAGGCGGCACTCAGAGCCCTCTCTGTGGGCACGCGCGCCGTCACCCCAGTCCTAGGCCTTCAAACCTTTTCGCTTTAGGCCTCCGCTGCCGTCTGCAAAAAAAAAAAGGTTCAATCAGTCAATTTCAACTTCTTGCAGGAAAAAAAACGATCTTGCAAAGTTGGAATTGATTGATTGAACTTTTTAGTCCCACCCAGTCTGCCATTACCACCGCAGCCACGCCCAGCCAATGGGCCACACCCAGCCAATGGGCTACGCCCAGCCAATGGGCCACACCCACCCGGCACTCGACGATGCGTAAGTGGATTTTGGGTTGCAGTTTGGGCACTCAGTCTCTAAAAGGTTCGCCATCACTGAGTTATACCTTTCATTTCTTAATCACTCTTAAGAATTTTTATCTTTCTTAAGCTAAAAGACGCTTTCTTTGGTCACAGACTATTACTGCTTTTTGAAGAGCTGCACCATTTTGAGGACTTCTTTATTGTTAAATAACAAGAAAAAGATTGCTGAAAGCAAGTTTAAGTAAGGAAGCATAGAGTATCTTTTTTAAAAAAAACTTTGATGGAGAAATATAAAGGTAGAAAGTTGTGGCTTTTATTTTATTATTTTTAACTAATTTGTGGTTTGGCCTGCTTTGCTGCGAGTGGCTAAAACTTTCCTATTTTTATGAATTCTGATTAGCCAGCAATTCTTAAGTGACTTTCAAAAAATCTACTCTTTGACCACAAGAGGGAGCTAAGAAGATGGAGCATGCACTTGAACAAGTTATCAAGTTAACAGAGATGTGTTTGAAAAAATTCTTAAATAAGTTTATAGATCAGCTGTTTTTTAAGGATGTTATAAAAACTACTCAAACTACTTCAGAGATGCAATTATGTGTAGAAAGTTACCAAACCACTGAGGCAATTACACAAGTAGCTGACAATGTAAAGAACTCAACCGCAAGTTTGGAATATAAACCTGACATCAATCTTTATTACATTGATTTAAATATAAATCTCCCAATACAATTGAAAGAAGAGTTTCAAGAAAACCTGTAAATTTTAAGAGGACATGTTTGGGATTTTTTTCTTCATGCATATGAATAAGGTTGAAAAATCCTTGAGAAAAAGAGAAGTTTATAATTATTTGACAGACATTCCAGAGAAGAAAAAGGTTTTATTCTATGAAGCTGGAAGGAGTGACAATCTTAATTAGTTGATTGGAATTAGTATGGATTTTTATAAATCCAATATGTAATCTGAAAAAAGATTTAATGTAAAATGAGTTTTTTTTCTTTATATATTGCTTAAGCCTTAAGTGATCCCTAAAGCTTTTAAAATATTTGAAAGTATCTGTTAAGAGGAAGTTTAAAAAAGGTGTATTACTGATTTTACAAATATTCTTAAAGAAAAGTTTAGAGTTTGAAAATGAATGTAAACAAGAAGAAAAATTTTATTCTATGAAGATAACTTGGAGGAAGTGACTTAATTTAATGAATTAATTAGTTAATTAGATTTTATTATCTGATGTGTGTAATCAAAAGAAAGCTTTATTGCAGTTCTGCATTTAATTTTCATAAAGGGGGTTTGAAAATGGGTTTTTCATATATAATTTTTGATTAATTTTCAAAGCCTGCGAAATATTATTGAAAGTGAATTTTAAAGTATGTATATTAAGAGGATTTTTAAAAAAAGATGTAGTACAACTTAATAGTTTAGAAATGTTTTTCAAGAAAAGTTTAATATTTTAAAATGAATATAAAATTTTTTTCCATTAAAGTTAAAGAATCTGAAAGAATATAGTGAATTTTGTTAATATAAATGATGATAGTTTATAAAGATTAATAAGTGCAAACAGAAATATATAATATATTTCCATAGCAAGGAAGAAAAAGCAGAGATGGTTAAATTGATTGCTTTATTCAAAGGGAAGAATATATCTAATTATGTTTCTGTTTGGAAATTGCTTCTTGATTTTGTGCTTGTAAAAAAAAGGAACTTTTATTTTGGTTTTGCTGATTGGATAGATTTGTTGCTGTAGAAATGGCTAGTTATATACTAATGTGTAAAAATAAAAAGTTGAGGTTTTAATGTTGCTACTGTGCTAAAGAGAGTCCAATATCAATGCCTTTTCTTTCTTTTTCCCCTTCTACCTCACATTTTTTCTTTCCTTCAATTTTTTTTCCTTCTTCTATTTTCCCATTATTTTTATTTTCCTTTGTATTTTATATTTTGTAATATAAATATAAATTTGGAAACTTAACAGTCTAAGTTTAACTTAACAGTTTCCAAATTGCCTCTATCTGTTCAAAATACACTGCTATAATCAGGAATCCAATCATATTCAATATGCTTTCTCTTTGGTAAACATATTTAAGATTGAATAAATAATGAAAGTATATTTGATTCCCAGGATCCCAAGTATGCCCTAAAGATTTTGAATTTATAAGATTTTAGGTACGTTTTCCTCAACACAGCAATTTCCTGGAAATCTACTTATGAGGCTGAGGAACCCAAGTAGTATCTGGTCCTAAGACAAGCAGAGGGTGATTTTTTTCAAAAAAAAGAATGGATTTTCAAAAATTCCATCAAGATCATTAAATCTAAGTGACTCTCTGTACTATGATTAATAAAATGACAAGTTTACTTACCCTATAAAAGCAGGGTTGTATTCTGTAATCGAAATCAGCAGCTTCAGTGCATAAGCTGGCAATGGGTCAGGTTCCATTAAAATCAGTTCAAATCTAACTCAAAAGGAAACATCTGATAAAAAGATAAGCTTTTCAAATATAATTTTACATGAGAAAAATTGTTAATACTACTCTGTTGCAAAGTGTAAAACTCTAATATCTTTCCATCTCAGGTTGAAATCCTGTCACTTTTACTTGATTGATAAGGGGATAGAGTACGCCTGGTGCACCAGTTGCGGCCTTTTCTGGACCGGGATGCCTTGCGCACAGTCACCCATGCCCTTGTCACCTCCCGCCTGGACTACTGTAATGCTCTCTACATGGGGCTTCCCTTGAGGAGCACTCGGAGGCTCCAGTTAGTCCAGAATGCGGCCGCGCGGGCGGTGATGGGAGCGACTCGTCGCTCCCATGTAANAGGTGTTGATTATCATCTTTAAAGCGCACCATGGCATTGGACCTGGTTACCTCCGAGACCGCCTTCTGCCACAGATCACCTCCCACCGGCCGATACGCTCCCACAGAGAGGGCCTCCTCAGGGTGCCGTCAACCAGACAGTGTCGGCTGGCGACCCCCAGGGGGAGAGCCTTCTCTGTCGGAGCACCCACCCTCTGGAATGAGCTGCCCCCAGAGATCCGGGTGATTCCGGATCTCCCCTCCTTCCGCCGCGCCCTCAAGACTTGGTTATTTCAGCGGGCAGGACTGGCCTAGGGGTATTTTAAATTGGTTTTAACAAAAAATTTTAGTAGAAGCGGCCTAGTTAAATATTTATTTTTAATCACTTTTAAATTTTGTATTGTATTGTATTATTGTTTTTAAACTGGCTGTAAGCCGCCCTGAGTCCTCCAGGAGAAGGGCGGGGTATAAATTTAATAAAACTAAAACTAAAACTAAACCAACCAGTGAACTATTATGATTCATTTTTATATCTATTTTAAGTCAGATACACACATTATATCTAACAGCTTCTCAGGATGGTGTCAGAATGCTGAAGAAATGCACGAAATATTGTAAATCATTAAAAAATTCTTTAATCTTTAATGTAATAGCAATTGTGCAAAAAGAATGCAGCAAAAATAAAAATATAAACTAAACATAAATACAGTTAGAAATATTATTTGCAGCATCAAAAATAATGAAACATTGTTCCCAGTTCCAATCAACTTGAAAAAAAAATAGCTTCTGGTTCATCACTAAGAAATAGATTTGTCTACCCTGTATATGGTAAAGAAATATCTTACATAAAAACAGATCTGCATAATGATATTTGCATTATAACAGGGCAAAATTATTCTAGTGGGATGACAAAAACATTCTTATAAAGGCAGCACTGTTACTATTTTTTTTATATTTTTTTATTTTATAATAAGACTTATATGCCGCCCTTCTCCTCCATGGGACTCAGGGCGGCTCACAGCATATTAAAAACAATACAAAACATTTCCCTATAAAAGCCAATTAAAAACCAAATATTTGTAGCTGTGTCTTGTTTAAAATCATTAAAAATTGTCCCTATTTAAAAATTCACCCTAGGTCAGTCCCGCTTGCTGAAAAAGCC
>NW_015386253.1:1945029-1958707 GCF_001527695.2 Protobothrops mucrosquamatus | reverse complement strand
ACCACAGCCACTCGGTCTTGGAAGGGTTGAGTCTGAGTCTGTTCCTCCCCATCCAGACCCGTACGGCCTCCAGGCAACGGGTCATCACGTCAAGGGCATCGTTGGGGTGACCTGGGGTGGAGATGTACAGCTGAGTATCATCAGCGTACTGATGGAACTCCACCCCAAAGCCCCGAATGATCTCTCCCAGCGGCTTCACTATCTGCTAATGTTTACAAGGAACTTTTCAATATATGAATATACCTCTATCTATACATCTATCCATCAGTCCATTCATCTTGTCTCTCAATCTTTGCCCATAAATGCACTAAATATATAAGTAAGGTGAAAAGGTCCTATCAACTTCTTACATTATGACCAGCATGAAAATATGCTATACCTCATCACAATTAGCATCTGTCATACTTTTGCCATAAAAACCAAGCTATATTTTTAGAAAAGCATAGGTATATTCGATAGGTGACTGCATACAATCAGGTTTAATTTGGTACTTACTGAGGCAACAATGAGTTCCTAATGAGGCATAGAAGTTTGTTGTTTGAGTTAAGATTCTCTTTCTCTTCAGTGACGACCTTGTGGCTTAGAAGAAGCGAAGTAGTTTCTGTGAGCAACCGCAAGCTGAAAAGTCTCCATTCCACTAGAAAAGTCAATGTAAAAACACACCACACATCACAATTGTATCTAATTAAAGCAAAAGGAGTGTCTTAATTGATGTGTCTGTATATTTACCATTTTGACTGAAGACCAAATAAATTAAAGGTGGCAGGACATAATCCATAATCTAAAGAGAAACATAATGAACGTCTGACTTAGATTACTCATACATTTTAAAAAATTGAAATCTTAAACTTGCAATCTCTATTCAGTTCCCCATTATAAACTTTATAAAGCTATCAGTCATACTTAATCATATCTATAAGAAAAATTAACCTACTTTGCTTTTTATGAAATAAAGTAACAATATAAAAGTTAATAGATAAGTTGTACAGATGGATTCTTTCTATATTAAAGAAAACATGTGATTTTCATTCTGAACATGTATCTCTGTTATGCATTTTATTTTTTTATTTTCAGTATTAGTACAAAATATTTTTCATATTTTATTATGCTTACATAATTTACATTATTTATTCAAATAAAATGGGGGCTATAAGTTCTTGTCTGATGAAATTTTCCCTAGATCAGTAACTGAGGCATAATATGGCCATGAGGATCAAAGACTTATTTTTTAATAAACTGAAAATGCCTATCATAGCTTTTCAGATCTTTGAGGATTCCAACTATGGCTCATTTTTCCACTTATCCTGACTGAATTCATAACAAATTATTTTACAAACATAATGGCTGAAGTAAAAAAAAAAGATTTTAAAAAAGATTGTTGAACTTAGCAAAATGATATCTTGGGAAGTAAAATTCTTTATTGCTTAAATCAAAAGCATAGCAGCTGTGATAAGAAAATAAATAAATATTATAAAATGGTGTGAATATACTTGTCAGCTCTCTTGATAAAAATCAACAGTGATGTAAAAAAAATTTTTTCTCATGAAAGTATACCCAAGGACTCTAAATTTCTTAATCCCTGTTTTGACAGGATGATTTCACTGCTGATCAAGATTGTGATCTAGAGTTATGTATTTTGAAATAGCTCATTTCAACTTTGCATATAATATCAAGTGATACACAATATACACAAACTAAACATCTTTTTATGAAATAAAATCATTTACTGAAGCCAAAAGTCCAGAAAAAGTATACCTTCAAACCTGAGGAAATTATTTTTTGTCATATGAGTTATGCTCAATATATTTCAACTGCGTCTTATTTCCAAATATTATGTTTTTAAATATTTTACTTGTTTGTCATCATCACTGTTGTATGGGGTACATTGTCATTGTGGGAACTGATACCAGGAAAATTAAAGTTAGTAAGTCAAATTAATTCAAATAACCTTTACGGGCTCATAATTTTCAGTCCACATTTTCCAATCTATTAGATATTTGCTAATTATTGTCAATCCAAGAATTGCATTCAGTACATAAGTACCCTTTGGTCAGAATGCATATTTACTTTAACTAATTGCAAAACAACTACTGGGTTTATATTTTTAATTCAAGACTGTCTATCATCCATATTATTCCCTACTTTCCTTAATTAATACAGTCAAACATAAACCACCTGTTTCAGTCATGAAATATACATTTTGGCTGCCAAAATCAAACACAGAACTTGAAGCACAGAGCTTGGGATCCTTATCACTCCACCTCTACAGAGAATTCCACAGAAGTGGGGAGGAGGGAAGAGGATATTAAGATATGTGCTTGCATGATTTCAATTGCAGGCATGGTTTGGCAGGGAAGTCTTTTGGCTAGCCCTCAGCTTGCAGCTTGCAATCTTCCCTGATAGCTTCCCATTGGCTTTTTGGGGAGGCCAACAAAAAAATTGCAAATGGCAAATCATGTGATTGCTGGGCACTTGGCAATCGGTCAAAGTGCAAATAGATTGCAATCATGTGACCATGGAGGGAGGCTGTATGACATTTTGTAATGGTCAGGGACTTTCGTGCTGTAAATCATCCTTTCCGAGGTTGTCATAACTTCAAAATGTCATTAAGCAAGGACTACCTAAATTTGTCCTTGAGGTTTGATCTTTACTCAAAACAATTGTATAAAAGTCCCCTCGCTGATACAGCCAGTCAACAAAAGAAAAATTAAAGTTTGTATTATGTAAAACTATAGTCTATTATTAAAAATTGACATAAGTCACTATCAAATGCATAATATCAATTTTTTTTCCAATTTTGTACAAAAATGATGGCAAATTTTAAACTACAAAAACTTTACTCAAAAATAATTTTGAAAGTATTTCATACTAAATTCATTTAAGACAGTTAAAGCCATTACACCTGATTAAAAACTTGAAACACTAGTAAAAGTGCAATCAGTAAGCATGTATCTATTTAAGGTTGTACCACCACTTACTGTTGAATAGTAAAGTATCAGCAATGCTGGATGTTGAATTATTGCTTCAAATATTAATAAAACAGTCTTAACCAGTTCTTCCGAAGCTGTTTGGCCTGTTTGGGTGAGGGGAAAAAGATAATATATATTTCAGATATCAAAGAAAAATGTGTTTATAGATGGTAAATAACACTATCTTGAAAATACTTACCTATTGCTCCATCCAAGTTAGTTTCACCTGAATCTATCAATTTGATAAAATTCTGAAGAGGGAAATGTAAAAATCAATGTATATTAACATATTCTTTCTCACTTTGAAGATTTACACAGCTGCTTAATAAAAATAATATAGAATGTCTACATAACAATGATAGTAACATGGAAAAAATAATACACAAAAATAAAAATAAAATGAAATTAAAATAAACATGAAAATAAATAAAGAACATGACTTCCTAAAAAAGGAGAGAATATACTATTGCAGCCTTAGTATTTCAGATTTATTACTTTTGTCACATAATTTTGAAGTTCTGACATTATAGCATGATGAATGCCATTGGGTACTGAATTAGCATAGTGAGGATTAAAAAAGATAATTTCTAGATAAAACCAAAGAATTAAAGGTATATTTTATTAGTAGGTAATAAATAATAATTTTCTAAAGAAATCCTGAGATTTAAGATATAACTATGAAGAGATTAGTTCATTAAAAAAAAACTGTGACTTTCTATTATTTATGTCTCTCTGAGGATGTACTCTATGGAAGTAAGAACTAAAAATTAAATTGATATTTAAGAATAACCTGAATAAATCACCTGAGAACAGGCAAAAATAAAATATTAATGCTATGGGAGAAATAAATACCTTCCTATTATTCCCATGGCTTTTGTATTGTTTATATTTTAGAGAAGCAAAATCTAACTGCTATACATATATTTCTTAATTTTTATCAGGTCAAATAATGAAATAGTTTTTTGAATTTGGGAGAATATTAGAAAAATGATGAATTTGACACATTATTTATTTATCTTTGTAATAGAAAAGTTGAGATAGTGCTCAAAGTATAACTTACAAATACAGACTACATGTGAGACAAATTAAGTACTTTATCAGTCAACTTGTAACATATTAAAAATCCATTCTGTTCATTATGTCAAATACATCTGCATTTGCATAACCAGCCTCTCTTTAGTTTCTCCTCCTTCTCTTCATCCAATGATTAGTCTAGCTACTCCATTTCACTGATGAACTGAGCTGTAGCAATCTTTTAATAAAGTTTACTATAATCTGATGAGATATTACAAGATCTTGACTTGGAGCTGCCACAAATGTGTCTGCTACAAAATTCCTGTTTAGAAATTGTACTTGATGCAGCTTAAATTTGCATTTACCATTCTTACAAGTCCACTGCTAATTTTCAATAATAATAATAATAATAATAAAAATAATAATAATAATAACAACAACAACAACAACAGATTACCTCCCATCGGCCTGTACGCTCCCACAGGGTGGGTCTCCTCAGGGTGCCGTCGGCCAGACAGTGCCGGCTGGCGACCCCAAGGGGGAGGGCCTTCTCTGTGGGAACTCCCACCCTCTGGAATGAGCTGCCCCCAGAGATCAGGGTGATCCCTGATCTCCCTTCCTTCCGCCGCGCCCTAAAGACATGGCTATTCCAACAAGCGGGACTGGCCTAGGGCAATTTTTAGAGGGGTTTTAATCATATTTTAATTAGACGATATTTAAATATTTCTTCTTAATTAATTTTAATTCTGCAATTGTTATTTATGTTTTTTAAATCGATTGTCAGCCGCCCTGAGTCCGCAAGGAGAAGGGCGGGATATAAATTTAATAAATAAATAAAATAAATAAAATAAAGTTGGAAGGGACCTTGGAGGTCATTTAGTCCAACCCCCTGCTCAGGCAGGAAACCCTATACCATTTCAGACAAATGGCTGTCCAGTCTCTTCTTTAAAACTTCCAGTGTCGGAGCATTCACCGCTTCAGGAGGCAGATTGTTCCACTAGTTAATTGTTCTAACTGTCAGGAAATTTCTCCTTAGTTCTAGGTTGCTTTTCTCCTTGATTAGTTTCCATGCATTGCTTCTTGTCCTGCCTTCAGGAGCTTTGGAAAATAGCTTGACTCCCTCTTTATGGCAGCCCCTGAGATATTGGAACACTGCTATCATGTCCCTCCTCGTCCTTCTCTTCGTTAAACTAGACATACCCAATTCCAGCAACCGTTCCTTATATGCTTTAGCCTCCAGTCCCCTAATCATCTTTGTTGCTCTTCTCTGTACTCTCTCTAGAGTCTCAACACCTTTTTTTACATCACGGTGACCAAAACTGGATGCAGTATTCCAAGTGTGGCCTTACTAAGGCATTGTAAAGTAGTATTAACACTTCATGTGATCTTGATTCTATCCCTCTGTTAATGCAGCCTAGCACTGTGTTGGCCTTTTTGGCAGCTGCAGCACACTGCTGGCTCATATTTAGGTGACTGTCCACTAGGACTCCGAGGTCCCTCTCACAGTTACTACTATTGAGCAAGGTAGTATACTATACTATACCTGTACATTTGGTTTTTCTTGCCTAAATGTAGAACCTTGCTTTTTTCACCATTGAATTTCATTTTGTTAGATAGCACCCAGTGTTCAAGTCTGTCCAGATCCTCCTGTATTCTAAGCCTGTCTTCTGGGGTGTTGGCTATTCCTGCCAGCTTGGTGTCGTCTGCAAATTTGATGAGTTCCCCATCTATCCCCTCGTCCAAATCATTGATGAAGATGTTGAAGAGCACTGGGCCCAGAACAGAGCCCTGGGGCACCCCACTACACACTTCCCTCCATGTAGATGCGGTCCTGTTGAGGACCACAGGCTGAGTACGGCCGGTCAGCCAGCTATGGATCTATGTGGTGGTTATGCTGTCTATCCCACATTTTTCTATCTTGTCAAGTAGTAGATTGTGATTTACTTTATCAAACAATTGGCTCACAAATGCCAATACAAAGCAAGGTATCCTCAATACTTTGTGTATATGGAAAAGGAACTTGATGAGCCAATGGATTTCTGAATTTTGAGTGGCTTTTCACCAATACTCCGATTTTATACAGTGCACATGTTTTTATTTGAGGAGCTTACTTCAAGATTTTCATTTCCACTGCTGACTGGATCTAGCCTATAGATCTCCTAATCCAACTCTCTTTGCTTTGGCCAAACACACTCTCACTCCTCCTTGGAGAGGTTCAGAGGTTCAGTTTACTCATACTAGCAGCCATCATATATAATTTAGAGCACATTTCTAGGAATCAAATTTCACCAAAATTAAATTGTTTTTTAAAAAAGAACTCTGCAATTTTTTTGTGGAAAGAGTCACTCCTTTTTCCCAAGGATATACTAGAGAGAAAAAAATACTACATGAAATTAAGATATTTGCATCTAATATATAAGAATAAATATTGTTAATAAAGATTGTTTTTATTTTCAGTACATTCACCATATTTTAAACAATATGAATGAAAACTGTTACTGACCAACAAAGTTCCATAGCTGCAAAGAAACTCTTCAGTTACAACTTGAGGGCGAAATATCTATATGCATTAGAAAACATAATAAGTATTTGAATAATAAACATGTTTATACAACATAATTTAAATGTCATTTAATTACTGATAAACAGTCATTTATTAATTATGGAACTGGACCATGGAAGCAGTGGGCGAGCACGCATATGTGTACAACTCCACTTACAGAAGCAGCATGCATGAGCGGCAGGTGCGCATGCCCGCCACTCAGGCAAATGGAGTTGCACACACGTGCGTGCTCACCTGTCACTCGCGCAAAACCATCCCTTCTTTCCCCCCAGCTGGTCCACAAAGCCAGAAAGGTTGGAGACCGCTGGTCTAACAAGCAGAAAAAACTGTTTGGACTTTTAAAGTTTATATCAAATTTACATAGCTCGCCATCTCATGAATGTTATTTTGGGCAGTGCAAAATAAGAACAATACAATTATAAATAAATTTGTATAACCCTTAAACATTAAAATTAAAACATTGAGAAATGCGCTGCTGAGAAATAAAAGAATTCTAGAATTAAAAAGGAATGATCTGAGACTTGGGTAGCATATTTTTTATAGTATGACAAAGATAAGGTTTTTTACAGGACAATTAATTTGAGGCTAATATTTTAAAAATCGCTATGTCAGAAGTGACACTGAGTTTATAGAACAAATAGAAGCCCAGACTGTGGCTGAAAATGCTTTTACGATTCTCAGCATAAGAAGCATTTTATGGGGAAAAGGAGGAAGAGAGAAATAGTAAATCTATCAAAATTTGTTAGAACAAGAACATGGAGAGTATAAAATGAAAATAAGAGAAAAATTAGCTGCAGAGGAATTTAGTTTTCAGAGGTTTTTGTATGCATGCTAAGATTCAATGTGGATATTTTAAGATAATATTTGTAACTGAGCAATAAAGGATAAATGTGAAGTTGAATTATAAACAAACAATGAATATGTAATTGCCAAAATTTATAAATTCCTGGTGAGGACAAAAAATGTCCTCTTTGAAATGGAGAACAAAGAAGAAGAAGAGTTTATGGTAAAGTAGATTTAGAATTTTGGATATACAGTACAATAAATATTATGTTGACATTATGTTATAGTAGAACTTCTATAAAATGATGTGCTGCTGGTATATGGTTCCAGAAAAATTAGCAAAAATGTGTACTTCACATTTATGTTGGAAATGTAGGCAAAACAAAAGATAATTTTATTGTGATGGTTGTAAAAAAAAATCAAATGCATTTTGAATAGAAATATATACAAAAAAATTAAGAACCAAAATCCAACTGAAACCAGATTTTCTTTTCTTGTTGGGCTTAATGGACAAGACAACTAGAAAAAAAGCCATGAGAGACTATTTTTTTATATGATCACTACAGGTAGTCTTTGAGTTACAAGTATAATGGAGCCTGCCCATTCCACTCATAATTCAAAAACTCGTAGAGTGAATCTCGTACTTTGAACAAGGTCACTCCCTTGCTCGTTAAGATGCACATGAGGTATCTTAGGCTGGGGAAGACCGGGGGGGGGGGCTAATGATAGATAGACCCTCAAGGCCTCCCCAACTCACTAAGATAACTCATGCTTCCCCCTGCGCTGGACTCACCCTAAAATGATCCGTCTCTTCTCTGCCGCGGTTTCTGCTTTTGAAGGAGAGGAAAGTCAATGGAAGCTCCTGGGTGCCCGTAATATCGCGCGAGTTCAGGCATCGATCCTCTTTTGCAAAGAATGGGAGCCTGAACTCTTGCGGTATTTGCTCCTGCCGCCAACTCCTTTTCGCCACTGCTGGAACAATTTTCACCAGGACAGAGACCTTGGGGAAACTGGAAGCTCTGTCTGCATGCAAATGCATGCTTAGAAACAGAGCGCCTTGCTTTGTGGCCTCGTTTTCACCAGAAAAAGCCATTTCTCAAGCCCCTTCCTGGCGAAAACAAGCCTCCAGAGCGAGCGCACCTTGCTATGTGGCTCAGTTTTTACCGGAAAAAGCCATTTCTCAAGCCCTTTCCTAGTGAAAACAAGCCTCTGGAGCAAGTGCTCCTTGCTCTTTGGCTAGATTTTTGCAGGAAAAAGCCATTTCTCAAGCCCTTCCTAACAAAAACAAGCCTCTGGAGTGAGTCAGCCTTATTGAGAACAATCCTGCTCGGCGTCTCCATTTCCTTTCACTCAGAAGGAGTAGACAAACTCAAACCTGCCGTTTAAACATCTTTCATCCGAACGGAGACCTGAGTCACATGGAATTTCAAGCAAACACACGGAGCATTCATTTCCATTTCTGAAGTGCCCCACTGCAGACACATGGACTTTCCAATCTCTCTCAAGTCTGCATTTGGGTAAAAAGTGTTTGAGCAGCAGCAGCTTGAGCTTCTCTGCTCCATCCCGAAGGAAGAAACCGGAGGCACAGAGCAAGATTGCTCTCAAGAAGACGCAGATGCGTTGCGTGTGCCAGCCTTATTGAGAGCAATCCTGCTCTGCGCCTCCATTTCCTTTCACTTGGAACAGAGAAACTCAAGCCGCTGCCGCTCAATGAATGAGGAGGATGAGAAGAATGGTGAGCCAGCCAGCCAGCCAGGCAAGGACTAGGTTGAAATTGAACAGAATTAGGTATGATACTGGAAGAGGTATCTCTGCCCTGTATCATTTGAGATGGAAAGATTCCCCTTGTTGCAATTGTGATGCTTATATGCAAACATTAAACATATTGTGCAAGATTGTCCACAACTTGCGTTCTCTGGTTCCCTAAAATATCTGGACGAAGATATTGGCAGAGGCAATTACCTGGATAGCTGAACTGGACATCCAATTATGAGGCCACAACCATATTGTTGTAGGTGTTTTGTATATAATTACATGGATAGAGTGTATATGTTTACTTTTCTTCTGTCATATTCTCATTATACGCTATATAAATAATAATTGATCAGCAATAAAGAAACGGCTTTGGCTTATTCACAGAGTTGTTCTGGTTCCTTGTCCTTGAATTCTGTTTACTTAATGACCCATGCAGTTGCTTAGCACATTGTAGTCATTAAGCAAAATGGTAACATGGGCATTGTGCTTAATGACCATTAAATGATCAAGATTCTGTTTCCAATTGTGGTTATAAGTTGTGTACTATCTGTACTTCAAATAGGCACAAATGGGGGTGACAAAAAGCCTTTTATCTTGCCAATTCGTATTATTCATATTATTCCCTAAGGGCTTCTTGTCTTCCTTTCCTTCCCCTTCCAACAGTAGTCAAGGGAAGCAGACAATAAAAATAGGCAAGAAGTAGAGAGTACAATTCTCTAAGTATCCATGCTAGCTGATTATATTTGATTATCTTGTCTATTGATCTAGAAAATAAAAATTATGAATGCATAATTTACATATCTGAAGAATTCTTGTGACAAAACTGATCAATGTTAACAACTGATGATATCTCACAATGACCAATTTTAGAGTGAACAGTAATGCCACAAACTGGATTTAATTAGATTTCCTTTCCTTTTCTCCCATCTTCTGCACCTAATTCCTTTTGGTTACTACTGTAATCTTACCTTTCTTCTGCCATTTGCAAATTGATACTTTCTCCAAAAGGGAATAACATATAGGATAGAGGCAAACGCTTTCCAAAAGAAGTCAGCAAGGTAATAACAATTGTAACATTGTAACAATACCTGAGATGTCACAAGATGAAGTACCACAGGCATCATTGGAAGACATCCTTTCAGTTGTTTGGCCTGAACTGTTGATGGATGTTTGCGTCCTGATACATTGGCTAAAGCAGCAAGAATTTCCCCTACAAATTACAACGATCAGAGTATTAAAAGCAAGCATCAGTACTTTTGCTATAGAACTAAACTATAAACTATGGTTTTCAAATTCCTATAGATGATTTCTCACACAACATACTAAGCCAAAAAGCAACCAATTTTTGGCATAGCACAAATTTGATTCACATGTTCCAATGAAATCCACTGACCAAAATGCAACTATTACTTATCTGAAGCTGGAAGTTGCTTTAGTCTTATTCAGAAGAGCATAAGTTCTTTTTCTTGCATTGAGTTTGATAGATTTTTTCTTTAGATAATGTGCTAAGAAGTGAGCTATACAAAGTACATGAACATAGCTAAAAACATTTTGAAATCTAGTAAAATTTTAACTGAACAGCAAAAATCAGTTTGCACGGCCAAATTCAGGCTTAAGTGCAATCAAATTTTAATAAGCATTTCTATACTTAATATGATTATGCAACACATCTAAAAATGAAATCTTAAATGAATTTTAACTACAGTGGTACCTCGGTACTCATTGTTAATTAGTTCTGGGAAGCGCGATGAGTACCAAAACCAATGAAAACAAAGTTTTCCTATAAGGAATAATGTAGTAGGTCACAAGCAGACAAAACCAACAAGTTCTAGCTTGCCCATCAAGTACCAAAGAAACAATGGACATACACACGCGCACGCGCACGCACATACACACACTCACATCTATGAGAGGAGTCAAAGGTTTTAATAGATATATAATATAAATAATTTAAATCAACAGTTAAACAATTTCTAATAAATTTCGACAACTTAGCGATTTAGGAACGCAGCAGGAAGCAACGTATTACCAGTATTAGTGCATTAAAGACTTACTATTTAGTTCAAAAAAGAAAAAGAAAAAACACTTCTAAGGAAGAAAGAACTAAAAACTGGCAAGGCAGCTGACTGCTTAGCCATCCAGCTCTTCCATATTTCTCATTATGTCATTCAGAGCATATTAGTTCTCAATTCTATTATTGAAACAGAATATAAAATTACGTATTTCTTTCAGAAGCTGCTACTCCTCATATGCATGAGATGCAGAAATGTCCAACTATTCAGGTCAGAAGTGAAAAGAGAAAATAAGTGTTTAAGTCAAGGAAGTGCCAATTGAGATTGTGGCAGGGTTGTCATACACTATTGTCATCTCAACTCAAACACAATTTTCCTGAGACTGCACAGGTGTTATACACAGATGATCCTCAACTTACAATCGTAATTCGGACTAGAATTTCTGCTGCTATGTGATACGGTGATGTCACATAACTACATCACTTAGCAATGGCACTCCCCATTACCAGTATTAGCATAAAACCCAATCTCATCCAAGCCATTCCAGGCTTGGTCCCTCCCAGTCCCAGCAACAGCAAAGTAAGGGACTGCTTCCTCTTTAGCTTTGCTTTTTTCCTTTCCATTTCTGGTGTAACTTCAAACAGTTGCTGAATGAATGGTCATAACTCAAGGATTATCTGTGTGTCATGGAAAAGATCTAGTTCCTTTAAGAAGGAGATGACACGTGCATGTCTGAAGTGCCCTCTTCACTTTAAATCCAAATAGTTATGTATCTCTGATTAGAGGATTCCTTTTATATTGATTTAGTACAGTTAAACTTGGTATAGTTTGAATTGTCGGTTGCATCTTATAAGAATTTCTACCCCAATTTGTATTTGCTTTATTACATGAAACTTTTATACAGTTAGAAATGTTATACCTGTTCTCAAATAAATCCAGTTCATCTTTTCTGTAGGTATGCTTTATAGCTGTTCTCCTCATACAAAATTCTATTAACAGCCTCATACGGTATTTTATCTTCCTAGCTCCATAGAAATGGAGTTCTCATGAATTATTTACTACTCCTTCCTCCATCTGCATATTCCTCCAAAGCCTCTCATTGAGGCTCCAAGACAGCCATATGTTCTTAAAGGCTTAGGAAAAGTACATCATGATTTTCCCAGGTCAGCTGCATATACTTTAAGGCAGGGGTCCCCAACCCCCAGTCCGTGGACCGGAACTGGGCTGTGGGCACTTAGGAACCGGGCTGTGCAGCTGGAGGTGCACCATCCACCCTCATGAATGCGACAAGTCTGCAGGGGTCTGGGCAGGGGTGGGAGAGTGGCAGGGCAGAAGCCGCCTTGCTCCGTGCAAGGTCCTCCAACGGCTGTGCTTGTAAGTGGTTTGCAACATCTGAGCTCCGTGTCCTTCCTCCTCCTGCTTCTTCTGCTATCTCTCCTTCTGCCTCCTCCTTCTCTTCCTGCTCCCTCTTCTCCCTGCTGCTGCTTCTTCCTCCTCCTCTTTTTCTTCACTTTCCTCCTCTCCTCCTCCCAACACCCCAGCTGGGCTCGCGCTCCCTTCTTGCAACTCTCCAAGTTTCTAAGACAAATGTGTGCCAGCCCTGCTTGCAACCAGGGGCTTCCCCAAAGCCTCATTGGAGGGGACCCCCCCCCAAGGTATGTGTATGTGAGGGTGTCTTTCTCAGGGTGCAAACGGGGGCAGGGAGAAACAACCTTTCATCTTAAGCATTGCATCTCCAAGGGATTTTCTCTCTCTCATCTGCACCTTTTCTAAGACTGCTGGGCTCTGTTGCATTTCAACTGAAGTTTTTTGCTTTTATTTTGATGCTCTAGGTCAATGATGGCAAACCTTTTAGAGACTGAGTGCCCAAACTGCAACCCAAAACCCACTTATGTATCGCCAGGTGCCAGGTGGGTGTGGCCCACTCAGCGGGTGCAGCTAGTGGGCTTGGCAGACTGGGTGGGCGTGGCCACTGGATGGTTGTGGCTGCAGTAGTCATGATAGATTGGGTGGGAATGGCCGGGGTGGGCGTGGCTACCTTGATGTTGCTTATGGGGAGGGACCCTGTGAGAGCCAGGCAGGGTTGGGGGAGATCCAGGGGTCTCTGACGGGTGGGATGGTAGGCTCCCCACTGGCGGCTTCAGGTGGCTTGCCTTAGGCCAGTGATGGAGAACTTTTAGAGACCACTTGTGCTGGGGTGATGGCGCGTGCCCACAGAGAGGGCTCCACGTGCCACCTCTGGCACGTGTGCCATAGGTTTGTCACCACTGCTCTAGGTGCCTCATATTTATGTAACATCCTACCTGCTTTTCAAGGTTTAATTTGGTGTATTTTGTATGTGTGTGTGTGTGTGTGTGTGTGTGTGTGTTCCTCCTTTCTTCGTGCACTCCTATCCGGCTTGCAATGGGGGAAGGGAAAGAGTTTTGCTGTAAGGCTGAGTTTAGGACTGTCTCTTTTCCTTCTCACTTTCTTAGAAGCAGAAAGTCACTGGTCTAATCTAATATAATTATAGAAATAAAGTGCATTACTTATTTATTTATTTGTTTGTTTATTTAGAAAATTTACAATAAATGTAATACACT
>NW_015386253.1:1936483-1944929 GCF_001527695.2 Protobothrops mucrosquamatus | reverse complement strand
ATTCAAATTTAATTTATATACCGCCCTTCTCCCATAGGACTCAGGGCGGTTCACAGCATATTTAAAAAACAGATACTATACACAAATACAAAAAATACAAAAATACAACAATATAAACCCCAATAAAAACCGAATTAAAAACCAAATATTGACGGCTGTGTTTCCAATTAAAATTGCTTCTAAAATCATCCCTACCTAATCATCCTGAAACCCCCCCTCCCCTCAGTTCATGGAAAAATTGTCTTCCATGAAACCGGTCCCTGGTGCCAAAAAAGTAGGGGACCTCTGCTTTAGGGGGACTGATCTCTAAGTGATATAGTTATGTATCCAGAGACAATCTAGAAAATAGATTGTACCATACCATCATAATAATGTTGAGTGTTGGGAGGTTCTTTGCTCATGACTCATGATTTATGAATTGCACCTCAAAATGCTTTGCACAATTATAGTACATGATCCTCTTTGTATTCGGTGAAGATAAGGATGTTTTCTAAATAAATCAGGAACCCCTTAAATAGGTGCTCCCTTAGTACCTCATTGATTAATTGCATAAATACTGCAGGGGCCTCTTGTAGTCCAAACGGCAAAACTTTGAATTGGTAGCACCCCATTGGGCAATTAAATGCGGTTTTCCATTCATCCCCTTCCTTAATTCTAATGCGCTTAATACGCTCCCCTTAGATCTAGTTTAGTGAAAATTCTTCCTTTCGAGAGGTGGGATAACATGTCATTCATGAGGGGTAGGTTGCTTTTACTGATTGCATTCAGGGTGCGGTAATCCAGGCACAAGCGTAAAATGCTGTCCTTCTTCTCTCTAAAGAGGACCAGGGCGGCTACTTTAGGCTTGGCAGGTTCGATAACCCTTCTAGGTTTTTATTTATGAATCTTTCCATTTCCTCCTTCTCCTTAGGACTCATAGAGTCTGGGCTTCTGGAGTTTTGCCCCGGGCTTGAATTCTATGGCACAATCCGTGGGTTAGTGAGGGGGAAGCTCATCCGCCCTATCCTCACTGAAAACTTCAGCAAGGTCTCGGTATTCCTCTGGTATTTTGGGTAGCCCCTCTTCTTTTCCCATTGATGCTTTCTCCATTCTTAAATTTGGTAGGACTCCTTGGGGTTTTAAGTCCGTAGGGTCCCCTTTGGGAAATTGATTTCTGCCGTCCTCCAATTTACCCAGGGGTTCCATTTCTTTAACCATTCCAGCCCTAGGATCACTGGGCACTCAATGCCTGGGATCACTACAAACATTATGTCTTCCTCATAGTTTCCCAGGGATAGGCGGACTGATAAAGTGGCTAGGGTAGCTGGCACCCCCCCCCTGCTATGGACCCATCTAACTGGCCAAATGAGATTGATTGTTTCAGCCTCCTCACCGGAATGCCCAAGTTCCCCATTAGCGTTGGGCTAATGAGGCAGCGGATGCAGCCAGAGTCTATTAAGGCTTTCACTTTGACAGCTTTGGGCATGGAGGGAGCTAATATAGTCACTGTCTTGAGGAGGGGTGCAATGGCTTCACTTACCAGGGGTTCACCCTCTGAGCTGTCTTCTGAGGTGTCCGCCGGCCCTGCAGTGTAGGCTGGAGTTTCCTCCCCATGTTGGGCAGGGTTTGGGGACTCCACAGCCTCTATCGCTCTCATGGTGGGTTCTTTTGGCTTGGCTGGGGACTTCCCGGATTTCCTGGCCGGTATCGGTCTGGGTTGTGCTGATGGGCTTTCGAGCGGCATTCTACAGCCCAATGCCCCTCTCTTCTGCATTTGAAGCAGCCCGTTGACTTCTTGGCCGTAACTGGTGGTTTCGCTGGCTCGCGCGTCGGCTCAGGCGGCAAGCGGCCCCATCATTTTCCTCGGCAGTGTCTCTTCAGTAGATCAAGGTCTGCTTCCTCTGCCAGGACTTACCATTCATCGAGTTGGTGTGGATCCCCCTGAGGCAGGCAAGCATCATACAGGTCGTAATTTAGGCCATCTTTGAAATGGCTAAGGATGTCTTCCAGCCAGTTCAGCTTGCTGGCAGTGGTCCGGAATTCTTGTGTATATTCGGCTACCGAGCGTCTGCCCTGCCTCACTGTTTTGATTCTTTCACGGGCTTTGCGATCAGCCAGGGGGTCCTCGAATCGCCTTCTCAGAGAGGACATGAAACAGTTGAAGTCGTTGAGCTCTGGGATGTTGGAATCAATTCACCACCCAATCTGCGGCCGGTCCATTCAGAGCGGATTGCACGATACGGATACGGGCTTTGTTGCTGGGGATGTCCTGCCCGTATTCTTCCGTGTAGCTGAGGACTTGGGTTAGGAAAAACCCCAAGCGTGGCAGCTCTCCCTTGAATTTCGCGTCCAGCAGCGGGAATCTTTGAATGGATCGGTGCCTTCGCCATCGGCGGTATTGTTTTCCAACCTGATCGCCATCTGCAGGTCGGCAGGGAGTGGTAGCTGCTGAAGTGGTAGCTGCTGGTTCAGCAGATGTCCCCGGGACTACAGGTTCCGATTCCCCTCAGTGTCTCTCCAGCTGCAGCTCCAGGTGCTGGTGTGGCCGCGGGGCTCAGATTTCTTCTCCCCTAGAGAGCCGAGGGTTCTTTTCATCAGGTCAATAGCTTTCTCTAGGATCCAGTTCGAATGTTGTGCACAACTTTCTTCCTCTTCGCTAACGTGCAGGGATTTCTCCATCTCCTGCTTCCATTCTGGTTGGTGGCTGCCCCGTCTCAGGGTCACCTTTCTTGATCTGTTTTCCCATTCGCCTTTCTTTCCAACACCCATTGACCATCGAGGTTTGTGGTTGCACATCTCCACCACCTCTTCTCCTGAGGAGTATGGCATTTCGGATCCCGACAGCTGGCAGAATCTCGGTCGGAGGGAAGCCTCCCTTTCCGCGGGGTTTTCTTTCTTTCCTGCCTGCATTGTAATTTTTGCAAAGTCCCCCGGTAAGATTCTTCCTTCCAGGTTGACTATTACTGCAGATCCTGTCTAATGTAAGGACCCACTTCAACCCATATCTTAAGAAAGCAGAACACTTGGAAACAATTTCTTCCAACAGGAACTTTTATTAAGAGTAGTTGATAGCAGGCATAATAGACAGGATCTGAGGGATTCCCTTACAGATCGATATTTTAAAGTGTCCCTAAGAAAACCTCACCCCACAGTTCGTCCAGGCAGTTCAGACCGGCAAATTCCCAGATGTTAAATTCATCGGTGGGAAAGGAAAGATAACATCAGTCCGGCTCCATTTGTGCACGATCATACCACAGCTCTTCACACCTCATTTTGGGGACGGAGAAATAAACCAGGTCCTGGAGGTTTGTATCTCTTCCCCTTCCTTTTTTCCTAGCTGCCCGGTAGGGAGAAGTTCAGAGGGGTGCAAAGTATAGGAGGCAATTTGTTACATTGTAATAGTTAGCAGACACGAAAGCGAATAAACAAAAGGTTACTTTGTAGTGGATAGAGGAAGTGAAAGCAATAAACCCGCATGCATATTCCCTTCTCCCCCTTGGGAGTATGGCAGAATCCAGGGAAGGGTGAGAATTGGTTTTAGATCAGAGGAGATAGATAGAAAGGAAATGTAACTGGATTCTGACAACATCTCATGATAGCTAATTTCAAATTTTAATTACATGTTCTGTTGAAACATATTACCTTTTGTCTGTCTTGATTCTTTCAGGATTTAATTTCACTGGGTGATTTCTGGTTCTAATATTTTAGAAAAAAAACACCTTTTCCTTGTCCACCTTATCATACCATGCATAATTTTCTACACCCAAATCAAATATTCTTTCATTTGCCTACTTTCTACATTAAAAAAAACCCCAGATGTTGCAACCTTTCCTCATATGGAAGCTGTTTCAGAAACTTGATTATCTTGGTAGCATTCCTCTGTACCATATCCTTTATGAAGTGTGGTGACCCGAACTGCATTCGATATATTAGATACAGTCAAACCATAAAAGCATTATGATCTGTATTTTTAATAACACTTATTACTCCTAACATGCTGTTGGCTTTTCTTAATGGTACATACTCAGTTTGTCAAAATCTTTATCAAACTGTTTAACATTATTCTAAGATTCTCTGATCCTATTGGTCTGTATGAATAGTTAGGATATTTAGCCTCAATGCACATCATTTTGCACTTGCACTTTCAGCTTTGTTTTAAAAGATGAGACATGGGGAATATTTGCAGTTCATTGTCAGTGGACAGTACTGAAAGATTTTCCAGGTATTGTTGTAAAATAGTTTACAGGAAAAAAATGAAAAACAAAAGGAGAAGTTAATTAACAATAAAGCAACAGAATTTACCTAGCAGTAATGGCAGCTCTTGCACAATGTGAAAGATGAGAAGATCCAGGCATCCTGACAAGTATTCGTTGCTGCTTTGTTGCTCTTTTCCTGGTGTAGCTTTTTGGCTGTCCCTTTCTATATACATCACCAATCTGCTTTCAAAAAATAGACAAAAAAAATCCTGACATTTCTCCAAAAGATGATTGAAACTAACTTTATATAATATTTACACCTGGTTAAGAAACCAATTTTCGGATCAGTTGTTTTGGAGGTAATTCTGAATAACCAGAATCTTAATTCTGTAACAGTTAAACCAGAGGTAATTATTCAAGTAGTGATAATAGCCACTTAGACCATAAACAGCAGTTGGTTATTTAGTAATGTGGAATTACACCATTTTGCTTCCATATGAAGTCCAGTTTTCAACATATTATCTACAGTTTCGTCCTATGGTGGCAACTGCATTAACATTAAATATAGAAACCTGTTACTGGATAAGCAATTCCATAACAACGAAGCAGAGGAAATATGACACTATAAGTTGCTCCATCAGATCTTGTAAGAGGCTAACCGGAGGGGCGCAGTGGCTGGATTGCCTTCTGGCCCGCTGGATTCCGGGTTTTCCTTTGATTGGGGGGATATGGCCTGACTTTCGCCGAAATGCAAATCCCTCTCTAAGCAGGGATTGGGAGGCTGAAGGCCTCTATCTTTATGGCCATGCAGTTCTAAAATCGATGGGCTGTTACTGGGGAGGAGAATCAAAATAGGGCAAAACAAGCGAAGTCCACCATGATTTATTGATTGCAAAGTTTTCCTTAGTTTTTCCTATCCCTTCCTGGGCTATAAAATCATATTGGCAAGGTCTGTACTGAACACCTGGCTGCAAACTACTCAATTGGATTTTTGCCTAGCCCCTTGTGTAATCCCAGGCCACATTCTGGAGGTAAGAGGATGTAGTCACAGGAGAGAGCTGCAAAATTGATTTGCTGTTTATTCTTTTCTTTAGCAGCAATAACTATGTTCTTTGATGACTTTGCTAGCAACTTGCAGGCTGTAAACTTTCCTTTCCCCCTTGGGGAAAGAATTCAGGAGTGCTAGATTTATTTTTCCTGATAATTACTTTGTTGGTTTTTTAAGTTTATGAGAAAAAGATGTGCCTGAAAATTAAAGGATGTTATAGATTGAATTGTGAGACAGGAAAGTACATGAATTTATGCACTTTCAGTTGCTGACAAGTGTGCCACTAATATTCTGACTTGACACCTGCATGTTCTCAGGGCCCAAAGATTATCTTCATTCTTCATAGGGCGGTATTGTGGATTAACTAAATTTTTCTGGGTTCTGATTTTAAGGTGAGTATCCTGAGCTACGGAGGCCTTTGATCTTCTTCTTAAACACATAATAATAAAATAATGAGAACTAAAGACTCAAAGGGAAGGCAGATTAGAAAGAACGAGACCTTTTGGGGTCTTCAATTCCCTTCTTGTTAAGAGTTCCTTAATAAGGTTTGCTCTTCCTTCCTAACATCAATAAAGGCGGTTTTTCCAGAAAATATGTAAAGAGCTGTAATTAATGATTTAACTATGTTTTCTTTCTGGCTGTGTTTTAATTTATATATAATGTATGTTTAATCGAGGAGGGCTTGGAGAGATAAAAGTGGCCAATATGGAGGCTGCACCTTGCCCTCCAGATCTCTGCCTCCCCTGCAGATCTCTGGAGAGGAGGAGGGGGTGGCAGGGGAACTGTGTGAGGGAAGGCTGCCCTAACAAGCCAGCATCCTTACCACGCACAATTGGAAATAGAATTCCCTTTCGAGAAGGGTCAGCCTCCCCTGTGCAGACCTGGGAGCGCTGCTCCCCTGCCGCCTCCTCTTGCTCTCCAGAGATCTGTCAAGACAGGACTCGGAGGAAACTGCTTCCTGCAAACGTCCTCCACCTCCTGCTTTGTTGGGAGGGGGCACCAGACAGGGAAACACCAACGATGTCTGGGATTGGGAAAATAACAGCTCTTTAGCATGCTACACACACACACACTCAGACACACATACAAAGATTCCAAGTTTGGAGACTTGTATCCACATCTGAGCTAGCAAATTGCCAATCATGCCTGGCTTTGGAAAGAAGGCCCTCTCCTGCTCTGTGGATAAAAATCCCCAAACCTGGAATGTGGTGTGTGTGTGTGTGTGTGTGCATGCACACTCATGTGCTTGGCTGCTAGCAGTTTGGGGAGGCAAGGAGTTTGTGGGCACTGAGTTGTCCCCCATCGAGTTAGCTGGTGCGACTTGTTCCATTCCGATCCAGCTGTCTTGAGTCAGCTGTGTCCAGTGAGTGGCATCGAGCAGGCCACGCTCATCTGCTAGGCGACTGGTGGTACTCGAATATTGCCATATCCTAAAAGTGGTACAATCTCTGAAAAGGTTGAAAAGCCCTGTATTAGAAGACCTCCAAGATCCTTTCACCCTGTGATTCTATGTTTTGTCTAGTTCAAACTCTATTGCAATATCTTGGATATATCTATGGCAATGTTGAGCAGCAATTCCATTTGAGATGGTGTTTCTCCATACAATTTCTATGAGTCTTCTTGAAAGATTCTTCTATTGATGTTAACCTCTCCTAATCTATCACAATTGACCAGCAATTGTGTCTACTGCGATGGTATTGATCTTTGCACAAAGCTTCTGATATTGCTACCTACTTCTTTTATTTCTAGGAACTTGATTATTCCATCCTGTGACAAGGAATCAAATGCATTCTTGTAATCAATCCAATACATTCAACGTGGTCTTCCTTCTCTTACATTTTTTTCCAAAATTATCTTGTCAATTAGAAGCTGTTCTGAATCCAACTTAAAAGCATACCCACAAGCATTGTGAAATTAAACATATTACAAACATGCGCTTTCTCTTTTCTTTCTTTTCCATTTAACCAGACTGAGCCACAGCAACGCGTGGCCAGGTACAGCTAGTAGAAAATAAGAATGTTATACTGTATTACTAATAAGATGATGTAAGATGGTGAGAAATAGAATATGTTTGAATAGATAAGATGTGTATCCTAAATATTAGACTTTGTGATGAATTTGATAATGGGAATTTTGGTTATTCAAAATCTGGAAATTATAACCAATAAATGTCAAATTCAAATATTAACGGGAAATTCAAAATTGGGAAAACTAATTAGGACATTGATTGTCTATAAAGACTGAATGTTAAAAAAACTAGGACATGTATAAGCTAAAAATTATTGATAACTGTAAGAATGTTATTTTTATTCAGCAGATATAATAAGAATTGTATTAGTTTAAATGAGATAGTAAATGCTAAGGGGAAAAGAGAGGAAATATTTAATGTGGTACTTTTAGATTTCTATTAAAGATACTTGTATATTATTGAATTATCAGTTAACCCAGCCGCCATGTTGCTTTTTAAATACTTAAATGTAAAATTAGAAAATCAATAAAACTTTAAAAAAAAAAAGAATTTTCACAAGGACAAATAAATGCAGCTTAGCAACTCTGGCTGATTTTTAATTAACCAATCCCTTAGCAGTGTGCAGAACTGCAAATTCCAGTTTTCCTTGGTCTGCTCATGTAGGAATTCCTGAAACATCACAATAATCTGTATCACAAAGTCATGTTTCAATTACTTATTTACTAAAAGTAGTATAATAATATAGATCTGTAAAAGTTTACAGAGCTGTACAGAGCATTTAATAAATGCAACCAGAGAACTCACACTTGATAATTGTGATAGTAATTTATCAGATCATTCAGCATTGCCTCAGCAACGGAATGTAACAAATATACATTAATATGAAACAATCCACAGTAAAAAGTTTTGAATATTTTTATGTTAAATTAAAATATTTATGAATCTTGTACCTTGCTTGGCAACTCAGGAGTAGCATCTCTTTATTATTAGTTAAAATTTGCAGTAACACCAAAAAAGCTTTTGCTCTAATTACAGTAGAAGGACTTTCAAGTAGTCGAATAACTGTAGATACAAGGTCCTGGACAGAAAAAGTACAAACACTGATTCAGTGGGAAATATAAACATATAGAGATGTATATGGATCTAAACAAGACAACCAATGAAATATAATGATCAAGGTATTGGAGACGGACTGGGGAAAAGCTGATTAGTTAATTTTGATTAGTGTGTCAGTCATCCCTGATCTCCCTGATC
>NW_015386253.1:1929868-1936383 GCF_001527695.2 Protobothrops mucrosquamatus | reverse complement strand
GGACTGGCCTAGGGCAATTTTTAGAGGGGTTTTTAATCATATTTTAATTAGACAACATTTAAATATTTCTTTTTAACTAATTTTAATTTTGTAATTGTTATTGATGTATTTTTTAACTGATTGTCAGCCGCCCTGAGTCCGCAAGGAGAAGGGCGGGATATAAATTCAATAAATAAATAAATAAATAAATAAATAAATTCTCAGTCACCTTCTCTCAATATACTAGGTTTTGAGAGGATCAAATGGTAGATTCCTATATATGCTATCTTTATTTCCCCTCCAAAGGGCAGAATATAAATGTAATCAAAATAAGCTCTATGAGCTATATATGAAAGGGACAGATCTTGGTTTTATAATTTACTTTTCCTCACCGCCCCCCAATCTGGATACCTCAGCAATAACTAAACTAATCAAAAATATATTTACAAAGATATTTTAAGAGAGATGTATCAAGTTTATGGAATTGTCCAAGTCTGCTGTACTTTGAACAAATGCCTCTTAATGTGTTTTTCTTTCAGGATACGAGAAAATGTAATTTTTGAGCTGTTTCCTGTATTGTGACAAACTAAGACCATTCTTAGGAAGATCCAATTTACTGATAATATGAAAAGTAATTAGAAAATATATATATATATAAATAAAAAATAGATTACAAATTACAAAAATTAATAAGTCGATAACAAAATCCTATATATGCAATTCACTTTGTGATCAAAATGCAATCAGAAAAATATAGTCAAATTACATAAATTATGGTAATTCGCATGAAATATACAAATTACAAATATATTTGAACCATAATATTTATCTAAAATTAGTTTAAATGATACATTTCTACAGAGAATGGTAATATAAATTAATGAATAATTCTTTCCAATTTTGCCTAATTCCCACATTATTATATGTAATTAAATGCAAGATATACATAATAATGATTATATCCTTTATCCTTTAATGATGAGATTATTATATTAAAGGAAACAAAGGTCTTTATCACAACCTAACTAAATTACAAGAATCACAATTACTTCCCTACACAATTACTTCCCTACACTTTTATCTTTACTCTATGAATGGTAAAATAGAAATGTCACATTTACTGAAAATATTATTTTAAAGAGGGTATTAATATATTTCACATAAATTAGCTTATGTTTTCTAAAGATAGCATAATTGAAGTGTAACTTTAGATCCAGTCAGTAACTCATTTTGTTTCTTTTAAGTGCCTCGGAAGGAGTGTGTCAGTTGTCTTTATTATTATTTTTTTAATCTTAGTGTTATTTTTAATTAATAGCAATATTTCAGCTCATACAATTTATTGACTTTTAACAGGAACTCATACAATTGATGCTATCTCTTGGGATAAGCTACGTCAAATTTTACTTCTCATTTTTTTATCTTCAGCTTATTTTAGTTATCGTTTTCTCTTTTAATGATATTCAGATGTATGCTAGTTTAGCCAAAATTGCAAAATGATTGTTAACTAAGACATTCATGTAGTGACTGTTTGATCAAGATTGCAATCCTGGCATTCCCAGCTGCAGTTGTTAAGTAACTGGGCAGGTCGTTAAATGGATGGAGTCATAGGGGCTGCCTGTCATGCATGGGAACTCACTGCACTGGGCTGAAAAAAATGAGGCAGGGAACACCAAGATCCTTACTTTGATTCTTCAGCTCAGGTAGAAATTCCTCTCCCATCCATGTGAGAGAGTGAACTTGTGCACTGCATTGGAGAGATGAAATGTGATCCAAACTTTGTTTTTGAAGCCTGATGAAGAATTTCCACTTCCACCCCAATGCATGGAGGGGAGGGAAATTCTGTAGCACGTAGCATTAGCTTGCAACTTTCCCGGCCAACTTTTCCCATAACTTTCTGGGGAAGCTGGCAGAGAACGCTGCAAATGGTGATGATCACAGGCTGCTTGACAACTGGTCATAAGCATGAATGGATTCCAAATACCAATACTGTGATCACTTGACTATGGAGGTGTGTGTGTGTGTGTGTGTGTGTGTGTGTGTGTGTGTGTGTGTGTGTGTGTGAGAGAGAGAGAGAGAGAGAGAGATATTTTATAACTGGATCTGCTTTATGGACTGCAAAGCACATTTTCAAAGCCATCATAACTTTGAACAATTGTTAAAGACCAATTTGTAAATCGAAGACTATCTGAAATCATCAGAAGGAGATATTAACAAAATATTCAGAAATAAATATTTAAATGAGAAACAAAACTTTAAAGAAAACTATAACACAGGTGGTCCTTGAATTACGACCATAATTACTTTTGCAAAGCAAAACAGTTTTTAAATGAGTTTTGCCCCTTTTTATAACCTTTCCTGCCACAGTTCTTAAGTGAATTACCGTAGTTCTTAACACAACTGTAAAGTGAATTTGCTTCCCCATTGACTTTGCTTGTCAGAAGGTCCCAAAAGATGATCACATGACCTTCAACTGTCATGTATATGAACCAGTTGCCAAGTGTTCAATTTCTGATCAAATGATCATGGGGATGCTGCCACGATTGTGTTAGTGTGAAATATAGTGATAAGTCTCTATTTTCAATGCCTTTGTAATTTTTGAATAATCAGTAAATGAATTGATGTAAATTGAGGACTATCAGTTGAGAAAAAACAGTTATATATTCATGATAAAAGGGAAACACAGAGAAATATGAACAACTATAACAAGGCCATTAACTAAATTTCAATTGAAAACCTAACCATTGTCTATTCCTAATCAAATGTCTGAAGCAAGATTTTGTTAAAATGGTACAATATGTGTTGTGACATTAATACATCAAATATTTTCCTTTTGTGCCTGTGTTATGGTACAAGTACAAAAGAGAGAGAGTATTTGCATCATGACACACATTTCATCATTGCTCCCTTTACTATTTCATCCTCTAAGCACCTGTGCTTTTCAAGACTGACATGTACTGGAAATCAGAGAAACAGCTGTACAGACGTCTGAAGAAAAGGATTAGATTGTGATGGTAGTTCCACTGAAGAGGGCATTTTCCCCAAAGCCATAGGAATAATGAAACTTGAATGCAGCTAAGTGGAAACAATGAATAAAAAATGGACTCAACCGAAACCACAATCTTAACTATGCAATGATTGTGATATGGATAGAAGACAATACTATGGAATTTATCAAACTTAGAAAGAAATTGGTGGAGGATGAAGAGAAAAATGGAAGGAAGAAAAGAAAACAACAGAATGAAAAAAATAGATTTTAGAAACACAATAAAATGAAATCACATGTAATAACAGGCTGGGAACACAAAATAGGGAAATTAGCAATTGAAAAGTTAATTTAATATTAATTTGATGTTTCAAAGTTTAAAATTATTACTCAAATAAGTTCATACAAATGCTTTTTCACAATATAGAGAGCAAATTTAAATCAAACCTTTTCTTGAGTCAGCCTCTGCAAATGGATACCACATGATAACAAAGCAGAAAACATTGTCAGCATGTACTGTTGAACTCTGCAAATTCCCGTTGCAAGTGAATGTATCACAGCTATTAATCCCACCTTCTCAATAACATTCTGGAAAATACTAGGTGAGTGCCGCGTAATTTTACACAATGCCTGTATAAAACAAATTCTGTTTAAATAACTGTAATAAATATAAATTCAACATAGCTTCAAGTCTCTCAATATAGTTGACCACAGTTAAAAAGCATAATGAGATAGTTCCATTAGCCTTTTGAGGAAAAGCATAAGATTATAACTTTCATTATTCTATTAATTTTTTAAATAAATCTTGCTTCCTACCAATTAATTATTTTTATTATATTTTAACTTCAATATAAGGGAATATATATGGTTCAGGGTTGAACAGTTGCGGAATTCTTGATGCTCTTTGAGTTTGGTTCTTTGCTTGCCAATGTTTTGTTACCCAACTAGGTAACATCATTAATCGTGAGTCACAATTATTATATTATCTGATTGGCTAATGGAACATCTGCAAGCAAACAACCAAGGTCAAAGAGCAACAAGATCTCTATGTTTTATCTTTCAAAATATCTTTTAAAATGATTTTTTAATTTTAAAATGTAGGCTATTCCATAAGTAGGAGAGCTTTGCCACATAGATTAACTTTTTGAAGCTGTATCACAAAGTTAGGTTAACTGATACAAGTTGTTTGTATCAAACTGATGGGGAAATCAGCAGGTATCTTTTTTTAACTTCATGATAAAATTCCTTTGTTTAGGAAATCATACGAATACACTTCCTAACATTGCACATACACATTTGATAGAAAGCATCAAGGTATAAAATGCTTAAATGTAATGGTAATACTAAATAAATCATTTTAAAAATGCATTTCTGTTACAGTTAAATATCAATTAAATGAACAATTTGAGGCAAGGTATACCTATTAAATCTAAAGGAATTTTATATCCAAATTTAGCTGATGTGATTTATACATTTTGCATTGATTTACATATTTGTATAATTACATCTATATAAAGCTAATATTGATTCTTGTAACCTTTAACTAGGACAAAAGAACCAAATATTTTAAACGGGTTAATTTAACAGAATATGTTCAAAGTCCAGGACTCATTTTCCATGTGGAATTGAAATTTGACAAATTTTATAAAACATTTTATGACAAAAATATTATATAACAGTTTATCACATAATGCAAAATATTAGAAAACATTTCCTCTCCTTATGTTTAACTATGCTACACAGTTCAACATGGGCAATTTTCAAGGCAGATACATCTCTGAATATATCCCAACTTTTCCAATGAAAGCAATACATTAGAATCTCTGTCTTTAGGAAGGAATCTGGTAAGGAAATATCTCTGATACAGTGATCCCAAAGAGCACAAGTTGTCTCGTATATTAAAATCTTTAACTGGGTGAAATAGTGCATCATAGGACAAAACCTTTTCAACCAAACTGCCTCAAATAGGCTAACTTGCAGACCTAACAAAAACAAAAAACTTACTGAAATAGCAGTTATTCTCAAAGAATCTATGGTGGAATGCATAAAAAGATACCACAATACTAGTCCAATTTCTCCAGTAATAAATCCTTGAGCATGAGGAGAGATAGTAGAACATACATTTTCAACAATTTTTGCTGCTATATGATTTATAACACATTCTTCCTAAAAAAAGAGAAAAATAATTATTACATATTGCGGAGAAATTAATGTCAAAACAACTGCTCAAAGAAACAAGAAAGTTATATGTGTGCTAAATCCCCACTGACAGACATTATCTCTACTACATTACAAGGACAGATACAAACGAAGTTGCTTTATATTCCCATGCCCTAGAATACTTTCTGCTTATAAATAATATTAGGATTAGGAATACATCTTTTGGTCAGTATGTAATGGTTACAAAAACTGTATGGAAACTATAATAAACTATAACATAAACAAAAGTTACTTTTTCTTCTTCTTACAACAAACAGGAGAGCTGAAATAAATAAATCCCTGTTGAAGAGATTTCATTAATTTCCCCTTTGCTAGATGACTTAAAGCAGGCATGTCAAACTGCCGGCCCATGGGCCGGATGCATCATACTGAAACCGCACCCACTCCATTGCCAGCAATGGGGGAAAAGTTGCAATACGTCACGCGACATCACATGTCGTCACGAGTTTGACATGCCTAATTTAAAGCAAAGATATCAGATGCCCTAGTTTACACAAGTACTTATGAATAACAATCCTGTATATGGATCGATAATTTAATTAACAGCAAAGTTTGGTTTTCTTATTTAGTATAGTTCATATACATTTAATGTTTAAGATTCCAATCATCTTGTGCAGTGTGTGTGTGTGTGTGTGTGTGTGTGTGTGTGTGTGTGTGTGTGTACAGGTAATCCCCAACTTACATCCACAATTAAGCAAGTTGTTAAGTGGTTTTTACCTCATTTTTCCCACAGGTAAGTGAATCAGTTGTTAAGTTAGCAATATGGCTGTTAACTGAATATGGCTTCCCCACTGACTTTGACAGAAGATTGAAAAATATGATCACATGATCCCAGGATACTGCAACCATCATAAAAACATGCCAGTTGTCAAGCATCCAAATTCTGATCACATGACCATGGAGACAGACAGTGCTTCCCACACATCAGATAAAATTACAAAAATATTCACTATAAAATATTTTGATACTCAAAAATTAATAATATGAATCTTAATTTAAAAATAATGGGGGATTTCAACCTGCCATCGGTGGGCGAGGCGTCGGCGGCAGCTCAGGAGTTCTTGGCTTCCATGACGGCCTTGGACTTGACCCAGTTGGTACATGCCCCCACTCACACGGGGGGGACACACACTGGATCTAATTTTTGTCTCTGGCCAGTGGCAGAATGATCTGGAAATGGGGGAGGTAGTTATTGAGCCCCTGTCATGGTCAGATCATTCACTCCTGAAGCTGGATTTCCGGACCGCTCCCCCCCGCCGCAGGGAGACGGAACCACAAAGATGGTTCCGTCCCAGGCGACTGATGGACCCCACTAGGTTCCTGACGGAGCTTG
>NW_015386253.1:1912364-1927912 GCF_001527695.2 Protobothrops mucrosquamatus | reverse complement strand
GGATTGGCCTAGGGGGGGATTTTATAGGGATTTTAAAGGGATTTTATAATTTTAAATCTAATACAGGTCATTTAATATATATTTTAATTTGGCTTTTAGATATTTATTGTATAGTACTGTTTTTATTTACCTGTAAGCCGCCCTGAGTCCCTCGGGAGAAGGGCGGGGTATAAATTAAAGTAATAAATAAATAAATAAATAATGAAAATATTTATTTAGGCCAATGCTTCAAACTCAGTTTAAATTAGAAAATGAATTTTCAATAATAAAATCCCAACAAAAGATAATAGCTTTTATGATGGTAACAAATCTCAAACAATGTAAAGTGGTCATTTTGACTAGGCAGAAATATATCCACTCACATTTTGTAAAATATGCCTAGCACAAGAAATAATGAGGTAATGCATGCCCTTGAACATATAACTATAACATATTGGCTGGGAAATAGTCATGAATTATCACAGTGTCCTAGAAACTCAATGAACCTGTCAAACTAATTCAATTTGTTGAAATCTGAAATAGCCTTATTTGAACCCTCTGAGGTCTATTATCAAAGATTATGTAAGCAGAAAGATTGTGCCATTTACTGCTTAATTATTTCTCCGGAAATGAAGTTTGAGTTAACTAATGTTTGGTTGATTATACTGAAGTACTTACTCCATTTGTCATATTATGATCATACAATTTATGCTGGTTGACAAAAGTACACCCATAAAACATACTGTAACTGGATCACCTTCACCAAACATTCAATTTGCCCATACAGGACAAAATATTTTCAAATATAGAGGATTAGAGAAATACAACAATTATAGCAGTAAATTTTATTTTAAAATCTATGTCATATTAAATGACAGTGGGCTAAATAGAAATTATTATTTTCAAAACATAAAATAAAAAGGCAATTTGTTAAATAATAATAATAATTATTATTATTGTTATTAAATTAAATTTATATCCCGCCCTTCTCCTTGCGGACTCAGGGTGGCTAACAATCGATTAAAAATACACAAATAACAATTACAGGATTAAAATTAATTAAAAGGAAATATTTAAGTATGGTCTAATTAAAATATAATTAAAACCCCCTCTAAAAATTACCCTAGGCCAGTCCTGCAAGCTGGAATAACCATGTCTTAAGGGCGCGGCGGAAGGAAGGGAGATCAGGTATCACCCTGATCTTTGGGGGTAGTTCATTCCAGAGGGTGGGAGCTACCACAGAGAAGGCCCTCCCCCTTGGGGTTGCCAGCCGGCACTGTCTGGCCAACGGCACCCTGAGGAGACCCACTCTGTGGGAGCGTACAGGTCGATGGGAGGTAATCTGCGGCAGAAGGCGGTCTCGAAGGTATCCGGGTCCGATGCCATGGAGCGCTTTAAAGATGATAGTCAACACCTTGAAGCGCACCCGGAAGGCCACAGGCAGCCAATGCAGCTCGCGCAGCAGCGGTGTTATATGGGAGCGTCGAGTCCCTCCCAACACCGCCCTATGTGTATGTACTTTCACTTAGATAAGAAATTATAGTACTAAAGAAAATGCTTTAGACTATTCTTTTTTCCTTATCTAACATCAACTCTCATTATTAATATTGTTGTTACCTAGTCATTCTGTCACTTTCAGGCCCAATGAATATCATTTTGTCAAGACTCAATATCAAAAATAGTTTGATATGTTAGAAGCTCATGCCTGTATCCTTATAACAATATAATATCTAGCAAAAAGATCTATCAGCTTCTTCAACTGTCTTTGAATTTTTCCAGGCATCAGAATCTTTATCAGTGATTTAGTGAAGAATTACTATTTAGATCAGTATACCACTGCAGGCTTGTCTAGACAGATAGTTTAGAATTTTCCTTCAATGGTCTTATTCAGTGAGCCAACTGCGAAGACTAAACAAAGAACATTAAGAAGTGAAGAACATTTCTCCAAGATAATTTTATTTGAAATAAGTAATTTCAGTTGACTGCTAACATGTGTCTTGCATAATGACAAGTAGTCAAAAAACCACCATTAAAGACAAGTATCTTCCAGGATCTCTACAAATAGGTAAAATGAATAAATAAAAACAAATTTTCTTATACATTTGCATGGAGATGTAAGTAAGATGGATGTAAATTTCTTGAAGGTTCTGAACATTGCATTTATTTTGAACATCATGAACAAATATGCATGACAGAATGAAACTTTTCCATATCTAAGGTAAGGAAGGTAACATATTCACTATGCACCTTACTTTGATGTTTTTAAAAGTATTTCTTTTTTCTTATCAGTTAAGTTCAGATTTTTTAAAACTCATATTAGGGCACTACCTTGCTTGCTTGAACTTTCTTCATGAATCATTTCTCTATTTCTTTATTATTACTCCTTTGATTTAAATCTGTTTGTAGCACTGGAAACATTATTTCTGAACTCTTGTTGAAAATATTAACATTACTACTCCATATCTTACATTTTCTTTGCCCAAATTATAGTCACATTCTATTCCTATTTTTGATATCATTAACCACTAACAAGTAAATTCTTTCAATTATATTTCAGACAAGCCTATTTTTCACAGTTCAAAAATAATAGTTCAGTGTGGAAAGGAAATTGTTTCCTTAATATATTTTTATCTACTTAAAAAAAGTTCCATCAGTATTTTAGGAATAAGGAAATTCTTATGCCTTGGATTTTAAACTTTAAAGTTATCCCTAAGTTAAATATATGAAGCAGCAAACGAAGGCTAGTATTTGCTTTTGGGGGGCATGATATGATATTTTCCAACAGAAGATATCACATGAATGGCATATCAACAAATGTAAAATCACCTCCTAAATGAGGTGCAATAAGATTAAATATAAAATATTCATTAATAAAGTTTCTGTAACTTGAAAAAATGTTAACTAAGCTATTTTTAACTAAATGCCAACTTATAGATGAGCTGAAGGAAAAAGCATTTTTTAAAATATCTTATTCTTCTGTGGATGATGGTTTTATGATGATTTAAATTCAGAAGCAATGTCTTATTAACAAACTTCTTCATTGCTTCATTGTTGCAGGCTACAATCCTTATACAATGCCTAAACAATTACTGCAGTTGAGAAATTGAGAACAACATAAAAACTTACTCCTTCCCGAAGGCATCGTATTAGCATAGTATAAGTAACTGAAGGAACAACCCAGCACTCTCCATGTTGCTCTTTTTTTCCATCCTGTTAATGAAGAGTCAAGACCAGAAATAAAATTTTAAAAGCAAAGTTATATTTTCCTCTTCTGTAAAAAATTATAATTTAAAAATGCATCAATGAGTTCATGTTTTTAAAATTATACTTTGTATTATGGAAGTTGCCCAAAACAAATTGTTTAAATTTTTTATCTATAACTGTCACAAATTATCAACCATTCTAAATTGCTTGTTCTGATATGGTTCTCTTGTCTGATCTGATTGTCTGTATGAATGATATGGGCATGCATATCTCTATCTCCCCCCCTCTCTCTATCTATCTGATATAGACAATCAGATCAAATCTATCTATCAAGATAAAGATATACATATAGATATACAGATATCCAGACAGACAGACAGACAGATAGATAGATAACAATTATAAAATGTCAGGGTAAACAAGATTACACAGCGTACCAGATAAAAGATATAACAACTCAAAGAAATCAAAGACATAAAAAATATACATTTACAAAAGCACAATATCTGTCTAGGTTTGTGAACTATTTTTTCTTTTACTATATCTAGACACTATTTAATATCTTGCCTTTTAATCTTTTAATCTTACCTCTCTCATTGAGGACCTTATCAATTCTAACCAAACAAACTTAAGTGTTCCTTGACCTTTCACATTTATCTATTTGTTATGTAATTCAATGCTCACTAATTATCTCTGTATGACCAATCTACTCTGACATATTTCTTTCATATTTGTAATTGAGCAGTATGTATGCCTTCACTTTGGTACCCGAAACATTAATATTCCAATAATATTCCTTACTGCATCATAAAATTTATCTAACAGTGTAGAGTACCTGAGTTGTTGGATTGTCTGTATACAAAGTAATGTGTTCAAAGCCTTGACCAACTTTATATATTTATCCATAAATGCACTGAAAACCTTGATTCCTCCCTAATCAATGTAATTTCCTGAACATTTCATTTAGTCTCATAAGATGTATTTGATGGAACATATTTCAGATATATATCTCTATGATGAAAGATGAACATGTTCAAATGTGTAATATAATTTTAATGTAGTTCTCCTGTGTTAATATTGTTGCTCCATTTTTATTCAGGTTTCATACCCTGAGTTAGTGACCTTAGGAACTAACTAGAAAACTAATATGGCAAAATTTAAAATTTCCAAAAGAAGCATTTAATGAATATATTTCTAGGGAAATATTCTAGTTACATTTTTTTAGATTTTAATTCAATAAAAGATTTTATTTTCAATAAAAATAATTTATATTATCAATATTAAAAAGCACAGACTTTTACTGATGACATTTCAAGAAAATAAAAGGATCCCCACCTGATGTGAGTGAATAGCAGTTTCCAGACTAATAAATAAAATAAATAACAAATTCTACAGTGGTACATAAATTGCCAAAAATCTTATTAGGTAACTAGAGCATTAACAGCTTTAGGAAGAAGGATTTCTTTCAGTTATAATAATCAAGTGTTAAAAAATATTTTAAGAATTTATGACAAATCTAAACAGCATACTAAAAAGCAGAGACATCACCCTGTTAACAAAAGTACGTATAGTCAAGGCCATGGTTTTCCCAGTTGCAATGTATGGATGTGAAAGTTGGACCATAAGAAAGGCTGAGCGCAAAAGAATTGAGGCCTTTGAACTATGGTGCTGGAGAAGACTCTTGCGAGTCCCCTGGACTGCAAGGCAATCAAACCGGTCAGCCCTAGAGGAGATCAACCCTGACTGCTCTTTAGAAGGCCAGATCCTGAAGTTGAAACTCAAGTACTTTGGCCACCTAATGAGAAGGAAGGACTCACTGGAGAAGAGCATAATGCTGGGAAAGATTGAAGGCAATAGAAGAAGGGGACAACAGAGAATGAAGTGGCTGGATGGAGTCACTGAAGCAGTAGGCGTGAACTTAAATGGACTCCAGAAGATGGTAGAGGACAGGAAGGCCTGGAAGAACGTTGTCCATGGGGTCGCGATGGGCCGGACACAACTTCGCAACTAACAACAAAATCTAACTTTCATATGTACTCTAATACAGACATGTCAAACACAAGGCCCAGGGGCCGGATGCGTCTGGCGAAGTGGTTTCATGTGGCCCGCAACGCCATCCTGGAAACAGTGAGGAAATGGCCCCCTCTGCCTTGACCCTGGCCGGCCGGGAGCCAATGTATAATTTTGTGGTGGTCATCTATGCTGAAACGCATTCAGTCTTAGCTCCACAAGGCTGTCTGGAAACAGCGAGGAACCACCCGTGTCGGCCCCGCCCCCTGGGTGCATGCTGGGGAGGTGTCACTCTTTGTGAGGAATGAAGAAATGCACCATTGCCTGGAAGTGGTCAGCAAATGGCCCTCGCCTACTTCACCTATCCGGCTTGATGGGCTCCGGGGAGAGGTTTCGGCAGGCAGCAGGATGCTTTCCTCACAGCACCAAGAGGCTGAACTGGGCGGCACGAATCGAAAAAGAAGTGTGAGGCCGCCCAGCTCCTAGCCTGCCCGGTTTCGGCAGGCAGCAGAGCACTCTCCTCACAGCGCCAAGAGCTGAGCCATGTGGCACGAATCTGATGAGAAGTGCAATGCTGCCTAGCCCCCAGTCTGCCCAGTTTCAGCAGGCAGCAAGGTGCAAAGCTGACGAGCTTCACACCACCCGGCTCAACTTCTCAGAGCTGTGAGGAGAGTGTCCCGCTGCCTGCTGAAACCGGGCAAGCTGGGAGCTGGGTGGCCTCGCACTTCTTTTTGGATTTGTGCCGCCCAGTTCAGCCTCTCAGCGCTGTGAGGAGAGCACCCCGCTGCCTGCCGAAACCCCTCCCCCGGAGCCCATCCAGGTGAAGTAGGTGAGGTACTTAGGAAGGAAGGAAGGAAGAAGGAGAGGGAGCATCTGAGGAAACTCCTGCCTTAGTCTGGCCCTGCTGCCCTTTCACCATCCCCTTGCCCCCTCCTCCTGGCCTATACTGGGGGTCTCCCATCCTATTGCTAAGGAAGCTTTGGATACAAAGCCAGGTTTACTCCAATGGAGAGGGAATAGGCCTCCCTCTGACTTTGTCCTCGTACCCATCATGAGCAACCAAGCACAGCAGCAGCAGCCTTGAGGAGGAAATAAGTGCAGAAGGGCATCTCCTTGGGGAAGTGGGGCTGGGCTTGGTGCCGTGGGTGCTTGAGGGCCAGGCTGGGTGTTTGATCTTTGCTGCCCAGGGCTCCGGGCAGCCCGCACCACCATCCAGCCCCCCCCCGCATGGCCTGAGAGGAACAGTGAGGCTCCTCTAGTGGACCATGCCTTGGCACTCGCCCTGTTCCCATCTCCTTCTGCCAGAGACCCTCAGATCTGTCCCACTCCTGCCCAGGCCCCCACAGGCACCCTTGACGTGAACAATGTAGAGCTGCCCACCCAGTAGGCCACATCCATGCCCATCCAGTAGGTCACACCCACCCTGGCCACACCCACCAGCCCCCCAAGGGCAACCGCAATGCTGATGCAGCCCTCAATGAAATTGAGTTTGACACCCCTGCTCTAATAGAACTTAAGATGTTGAAAATGATCAAAGATGATTTCATTATGCTTCTTAATTCCACAGTTCCTGTCTATAAATTATTGAAATAATTTCTTTAGGCATTGCTTCCTCTACCAAGACCTATATCCATAAGGTAATTCCTTTCTTCTCCAATATTCCCTCCTCACTGCTTTATTATTCAAATAATACATTCATTTTGCTCTTTCTCAGAATTTAAAGAATTAAAAATTAATTATTCTACATAATATTCATGTCTCTACACATCCAAATGAAAATAGTAGCAATAATCTAAAATATTAGATTACTAGATTTTAGATTTTAAATTAAGCAAATTTATTTAAGTTTGGAGAAAGAAATCCATTTATATCTCAGAGATCAAAATATAATACAGGTAATCCTTGATTTACAAAAGTTCATTTAGTGACCGTTTGAAGTGGTCACTTGATCAAAATTCAAATGCCTGGCAAGTGATTCATATTTATGACAGTTGCAGTGTCCCGAGGTCATGTGATTTGCCTTTTGCACTTCTAACATCCAAAGTCAATGGGAAAGTCAGATTCACTTAACAACCTGTTAACAACTTATCTGCAGTGATTCACTTAACAACTGTGGAAAAAAAGGTTGTAAAATGGGGCAAAACTCACTTAACAAATGTCTCACTTAGCAACAAATGTTTTGGGCTCAATTGTCCTCATAAGTCAAGGACTACTTGTATAGTGAAGAAATTATTTTTCTATGTTCAGTCTAAAATCATATCATAAATCTTTTCATCTTGAATTTTCTTTCCAAATTACATGGTAAACTTCTCACACATATGACTATTCATTTCTTTTTTTTTCTCCCTAACACAACACATTTTTAACCAAGATGCTTACATTCCAACAAAACTATATTGCCTTTTTAAATATGAATCTATTGAAGACATGTAATATAAACATTTTCTTTCTTCAGTTTAAAAAATGCTTTTAAATGGGCTTTTCTTCCAATCAATATGAATTGAAAATAGTTTAATTTCATTCATGTTATTAGCTATCAAATTCACTTATTGAGAAAAAGCAATTGATTGGTTTGGTTTTTTAATTTTTTTTCCACATTTTTGATCTTTTTTCCATTGTTTGATTGCTGACAACAGCTTAAGTATTCTATTTACCTGATTGGCTGAATATTATTATTACCAAAAAGGCCTCTACACTGTAGATAGAATTCAGTGGTTATTCCAAGAAAAATATACATCAAGATGTTAAATGAAAAAAAAAATCTTAAATATAGTAGTGTATAATTGGCTAAATGATATAATGAGGAATATAGAAAACTCTTAAAAATATTAAAAACTTTGTAAAAACTAGCTGGCTAAATGTTAAATTCTTAAAGAAAACCTTATGAATTCAGTCATATTCTGACTGAAACTTGCAGCGTGTAAGTGCATCTGAAATGTAGTCTGTTTTATTTAGTCTGTATTTTACCCTAGTCTGCATATCTTTATTTAAATTTCATTTACATTTCTCACTTTATTTTAAAAGTAGTTTTTTAAAAAACTGCTCATTTTTTTTTTTTTAAAGGAGTTTCAAATCCACTCCTCAGGACATCAGTATATGGCACTGCATGCCAAAACAACTAGACACAGGGACAGTTTTTTCCCTTGGGCCATCACTCTGTTGAACAACTAATCCTAACAATGTTGTTCATTGTCCATATTTAAAGTATATTTATCTATGCTGTATTATTATTATTGATCATCGCACAGTCAGCCAGATTTCAGACTGGATTTGGCATTTTTGTCTACCTATTGAGTCCTTACCGAGGACCTGGGATAAGCAGATGTGGATGTTTGATGGTATTACAGATATCATCGCAGGATGGAAGCTGTTCCTAGTAAGGCCGCCTTTTGCAACTGACTGATAGCAAATTTGTCAATGCTGATGGTGTTCAAGTGGTGTTCCAATTGTTTTGGGATTGTACCCAAGGCGCTTATTACTGTTGGTACTACCCTTGCTTGCCTTTGCCACAGTTGTTTTATTTCTATGTGTATGTCTTTGTATTTTGTTATCTTCTCCAGTTCTTTCTCTTCTATTCTGCTGTCTCCAGGTACTGCCACATCCACTATCCAGACTTTTTTGTCTTTCTTATCGACAATTGTTAAGTCCGGGGTATTATGTGGCAGGTGCTTGTCTGTTTGAATTCTAAAGTCCCAGAGCAATTTAACTTTTTCATTTTCTATAACTTTCTCTATTTTATGGTCCCAACAGTTCTTGCTTGCAGGCAAATTATATTTCTTGCAGATCTTCCAATGCACCATTGTTGCTACTTTGTCATGCCGCTGCTTGTAGTCAGTCTCTGTGATCTTCTTGCAGCAGCTTACCAGGTAGTCCACTATTTCTTCAACTTCTTTGCATAGGCGGCACTTACTGTCTGTTGCTCTCTTCTCAATTTTGACTTTGTATGCATTTGTCCTTAAGGCTTGGTCTTGTGTAGCCAAAATTAGTCCCTCAGTCTCTTTCTTTAACTTTCCTGCTCTTAGCCATTGCCAGATCTTGTTATTATCTGCTTTTCCAGCTATTTTTTTAATGTACTGGCCATGTAGTGCTTTGTCTTCCCATGCCTCCATTCTGTTCTTCATTTGGTCTTTCTTATAGGCCAGTGTGGTCTCTCCGGTATTCAGTAAGCCTTCCTGATATACTAACTTCAGTGCATTTTCATCACTGTCCTTTAGATATTCTTCCAAAGCCATTTTTTTCTTCTTCAACTATGTGATGCACTTGCAACATTACACACCCACCTATTTGCCTTGGTAGATAGAATCTGTCAATGTCACTGAGTGGACATTATTTTATTGGTCTTCTTATCCATTGCTTTTAGTTCTGCTTGAGTCCAGTCCACTATTCCTGCTGTATATCTAATAACTGGAATTGCCCTGGTGTTGATTGCCTTCATGATATTTCCTCCATTGAGTTTGGACTTTAAAATCTTTTTCACTCTCTTGATGTATTCACCTCTAATCTTTTTCTTGACTTCAGTGTGCTTGATGTTGTCAGCTTGCAGGATACCCAAGTATTTGTAGTAATCTTCCTCATCCAGACTCTTAATGTTATTTTCATGGGGCATCTTGATTCTTTCAGTTTTCACTATTTTTCCTTGTTTGATAGTAAGTGTGGCACATTTGTCCAAGCTAAACTCCATTGCAATATCTTGGCTATATATATGAGCAGCGATTCTATTTCAGATGGTGTTTTTCCATACAGCTTCTGATCATTCATGTAAAGGAGATGGGATAGTCTGGCATGTTTTTGATGTTTGATAGCCATGGCCTGAATTATTCAGTATTGTTGTCAGAGGAAATAGTGCAATAACAAATAGTAGTGGTGATAGTGAACCTCCTTGAAATATTCCTCTCTTGATATTAACCTCTTCCAATCTCTCGCCATTGACCTGCAACTGGGTCTTCCATTGTGCCATCGATCTTTGCACATCTTTCTGACGTTTCTACTGATTCCTGTTATTTCTAGGCATTTGATTATCCAGTCATGTGGCAGAGAGTTGAATGCCTTTTTGTAGTCAATCCATGCTACATTCAGGTTTATTTTCCTTCTTTTGCAGTTTTCCAAGATCATTTTGTCTATTAGGAATTGATCTTTTTTTCTCTGCTATTGGGGCAGTTTCCTTTCTGCTCAGGTGGAAAGAGATTGTTTTCAACTAGATGCTGTTGGACTGCATCAGCTACCACACCAGTTAGCAATTTGAAAGTTGTTGGTAAGCAGGTAATTGGCCTATAGTTTGCTAGTGCTGCCCCTTTTGCTGGATCCTTCATTATCAGGTAGGTTTTCCCAGTTGTTAGCCACTTTTCAATTTCTCCTCCTTGTAGTATGTTGTTGAACTGCTTGGCAATGAGTGGGTATAGAACAGTTAGATGTTTCAACCAAAAACCATGCAGTTCATCTTCACCTGGTGCTGACCAATTCTTGATCATTCTTGCTCTTTTCTCTACCATTTCTGATGTTATTACTAGTTCTTTCAATTCAACTTCTGTTTTATTTGGATCCATCTCTTTTAACCAAGTGGTGTGCTTGTTGTATTTCTTTGGGTTATCCCATATCTGTGTCCAGAACTGCACTGTTTCTTCATTGTCAGGTACTGACTGATTCATTGCAGTTTCGCCATTGATGGATTGGTAGAAACCTTTCTGATTGGATTGAAATTGGAGGTTCTGCCTATAATTTGCAATTCGAGCTTCATATCTGCTGATCTTCCTGGCTATAGCTGTTATTTGCTGCTTTATTATTTCCAGTGCTTGATCTTTCTTGTTTCTAAGTGGTATTTCTTGATTAGGTATTATTTGGTCTTCTTGTTCTTCAGCTTCTTTTCTTTCATCTGTTCTAGCTTGCTTGCATCTGATCTTAACTTGCTGATCTTATTTTCCAGTCTAACCTTCTATTTTTGTGATGCACCGTTTGGCTTTTTTCCCTCTGTTGATTTTGCATCCCAAGTATTCAGTTACAACTGCAGCTGTGCTGTACATTAGTTGGTTTGTTTCTTGCAGTGAGTTGGTGCTTATACTTGATATTGCAGTATTTGCATCTTTTAATGCCTGTGCTACCTGTTTTGAAACAAGCATCAATGAATGCAGGCAGCCTTATTCTGTTGTTTCTGTGCTGTTCTAGATGCTCGGTTATTCTTTGTTTCAATTCTTTTATTTCTTTAGTTAGAGGGCTTTGTTTTTCCTGAGGAAGAGTTGCCTGGTTTCCAAATGAAAACAGCTGTATATCTCTGCTGGATTCCTTCACTGCCAACTCCCCCTGGTTTGCCTCTACATTCTGAGTTACTTCTGGCAAGGCTTTGATTTCTTTGCCCTGGGTAAACCTTTGCAATTCGTCCAATTCTGTTGCTGAGAATACTTTATTTCATATTATAAATCGATGTTGATCTACTAGTCTCTGTTCTGTTATTTCTGATTCTGGATGTTGTTCTTTCCAGAACTGGTGCATTTATTTCAGATATCCTCTTATTATTGGACTTGATCTGTAATAACAGGTCATTATTTCTCTGTTTTCAATCAATGTGTATTTGCAACAGGTAAACATCTTTTTTTCCAGCAGTTCTGCAACTGCTGGCCCTGGTTGCTCAGTCAACAGTCCTGAGTCCTGTAGTCCATTTTTCACCAGATATCCAGGAACTCCAACATCTCGCTCGGACCTTGTTAACCCGGGCAACATCCGAGCCGGTATAGCTTTCTGAAATTTATGTCTCACCATATTTTTTATGGGAGAGATACTCTCTGACTCCTCTGATGAGACATGTCCAGTATGGTTGAACCTCTGGCATAGCTCTCATCTTCCTCAGAGTACACAAGCCAAACAAACACATCAAGGTTGTGCCTCACTGAGGGACACAAACCCCAAAACCATATCAAGGTAGTGCTTGATATATTTGTCCATGCTGTATCATCATCATTATCATCATCATCATTCTCAACTCTCCCCTCTTATTGCTATCATTATGATTATTATTCCTCTGTTGCTTTGCCTGTATCCTGAGAACCTCTGCACTGGAAACAAATTCTTTGTGTGTCTACCCACACTTGGCCAAATAAAGTATTCTAATTCTAATTCTAAATATTCCTGGTATAGGCACTCCCTCTTGTGGCCAACAAAAAAAATACAAGAAGAAAAGGATGAGAATTTATTTAAATTGCCAATGCATAGGCCAAAGTCAAATATAATAATGTCCAAATTAGACAAATAGGATAGTAATCACAGTTAATTTTCTTCAAATTGGGATAGTTCTTGTTTTCGTTAGTAAGTTAAAAGTACAATCTTTTCTTAATCTGAATGTCTTATAGGTTCTCATAAAAGTAGAAAGGAAAAACATCAATGGGGGGGGGGAGAAATGAAAATTATAAAGTACAATGTTCACTCAAAAATCCTTGCTATATTAATTACATGTGTAATTGTCACCTTTCTATATCAATTCTATAGGCAGGCTTATGTCTTTCAGACTATTATAAAGACAATTAAGCAGTTCAATAATGAGAAAAAATACATGGTTACTTTGGGAAACAAATTAAACTGTCTTCTTAGATCATACAAGGAAATAAGAATATAATCAAGAAATAAATAAAATAAGTAAAGTTCAAAAGACTTTTAGTATAAGAATAAATGAATATGGAAGTGTTAATGTCTTGGATATTTCTTTTTTACAGGGCAAAACTATGAACTATCTCACACTACTAGTTTGCAATCTTATGGCACTTCTCTGAGTTTGCACTGTTTGCAAACAGTGATACAATATATTTGTAAATTCTAATTCAAATTTTAATCAAAGTTTATAATTACCTAGTACAGCCATTCCCAAATAGCTCTTGTTGGCTGATGTTTTCCTCTACTCTGTGATTACATTTTAGAGAGATATTATAATCCTCTGGGACTGTTCTCTTCAGAACAGCACCCAGAGGAGAACTATTCTTCAAGTAGGTTCTTGACAACTGATAATCATCTTGAATAATCTACTTCTATGGGACTTGGACATATGGTTTATATTGGAACATCACATTAATAAGATTCAAATAATTCATGGAAAAATATAAAAAGTAAAACATGAATCTTCAGTAGTAAAAATAAATATCCTAGGATCAACATTTTATTTAAAATGAAGTAAGAAATGAAGAAAAATTATTGAATGAGCGACAAAGACAAATAATTTACTTTGATCAAATAAAAGGATTTATTAAATTAAGGATTTAGCAAGTCATAAAAACAATGTGGACTAGCTGAATCAGCTATATTGTTAAATTAGTTGTTCGATTTGGATTATCAATTGGATTATACCCAAAGCAATTACGGTATAAAAAATGGAATACTCAGAAACCTAATCAAATTTGAAAATCTTGTAATTCAATATTTAGAAGACCTGCTGTTAGTAAAATTTAAAAACTGAACAAATTAAACATATGATTAAATGGATGCATTTAAAAGACAACTGACATACAACAATGGTAATATTAATGAATTATAAATATTACGCTTACTGTGAATATAACACTCAGAGAAAATTGGCAAAAGATATTTTGGTAAATTGGTACCAGTGTTGATTACCAAAATACATAATTCATATTTTTAAAAAATGTTAGAAATACAATAATTAGATTGAATCATTTTGATGGAAATGTCACAAATCTTTATAGTTTTCCAAGGTGATTTATTACAGAATAAATAAAAATTTAAATACTGCTTTTTCTTTACTGCCAATTATTTATCTATTAAACGTAACTAAACATTATTTTCCTGTGCAGTATTTAGATTTCACTCTATATGTGCCAATAGCCACTTGAACATTTTAAGATTCTTACTAGAAATTATACATACGGTAATTCCTTTCTTTAAAAAATGTGAATCGTTATACTGAATGCTAAGTTACAAGAACTGTGTATCAATGTCAAAAATAATTTCATATTTTGAAAAAGAATCTGATGCTGGAGTCAATTTAACCTGGAAACTATATGTCAACTTTTAACTCTGCACGTGGACTTATGCCACATCTGAAGTTTGGATTTCTCTTAATGTAAGGCTTTAAAATATTAATTCTTGTCTGACTTGTAAAAACAAGGACATTTTGAGATTAGATAGAAAGTCTTATTAATGATTCATTATGGTTGCGTATTCTTATTATTTGGAAGCCTTTTTCTAATTATTGAATATTGTTTTATTTTTATTATTATAATAAAATGATGAGTTGATATTAAATTATTTTACATATATAGTACTAATCCAATATTATTTTGAAAATTCTTATTCTATTTTTATAGCTTATAAGCATTTGTACTTTCAAATATGTGTTAAAATCAAATAGGAGAAGCAGTACTGTTTAGCAACAGCCCCCCTGACATTAGGAAATAAGTAACTTATATGCATGCATCATCTCTCAAATTTACTTCCTTGGTTGCCTTGAATCTAGTTAAAATATATAGATCTGCAAGCACTTAAGAGTCCAGGCAACACAGAATTTTATAATCAAAACTACTGGCTATCAATGCAGTACCCAACAAATGTAATATACCCATAGTAATTAATGTCAATCAACAACCAGGCTGCAACATTTTCAAAGAAAGGTCAGGTATAGTGCATTTAGGAGGTATGAGTAGTGATAAGGGTATGGGGCATGAGTCACTTTAGTCAGACCTTATTCCACAAGGAAGGGTGGAGCAAATGGTGTACCAGACAAAAAATAGGTAAGGGACTGAAAACTCTCCAATCTCCATCTGCCTAACAAATACCAGACTTAGGTCCAGAGAAAAACCACAAGTCACTGACTTGCTCTCTCAAAGGCAATGCAACCCTTTGACAGACAATCACAGAAAACTACACTAACTAACTAGCTTTGTCTTGCTTTGGTTTGGTTTTATTCTGCTCTGACTGATCTGCATTGTAAAAGCCATCATGGGACAGTATCAGCATTTCCAATTGGACCAAGGTATATATAATCAGCATATTAATGGCATCACCCTGTTGGATATTTGCCTCCAATAGTTTTATATTAGATCATGCAATATTGGAATTCAACATTATGGAAGCACATGCAATAGAACACAGTCAAACTAGAGTCTTGGACTTCAAGAGAGCTAATTTCAATAAACTTAGAGAGGGCTTGGGGATGAATGAGAACCCTCAAGGGGAAAACAACTCAAGAAGCTTGGGAAATTTTGAAAAATGAGATAATAAAAGCCCAGTCTAGCACAATACCAACAAAGAGGAAAAATAACAGCTCTCAAAAGAAACCAGCATGGCTGCATAAAGAACTCTCTGACAAATTGAAAGATAAAAAGGACAAGTATAGAAAGTGGAAAGAGGGGCACATAACTAAG
>NW_015386253.1:1897383-1912288 GCF_001527695.2 Protobothrops mucrosquamatus | reverse complement strand
GCGAACACCTAGAGGCAAACAAAGTCATTACTAAAAGCCAACATGGGTTTGTCAAAAATAGATCATGCCAGACAAATCTTATTGCATTCTTTGACCAAGTGACAAAATTAGTGGATCAGAGGAATGCTGTGGACATAATTTACTTGGACTTCAGTAAGGCATTTGATAAAGTAGATCACAACCTACTACTTGACAAGATGTGGGGTAGACAGCATCACCACCAGATGGATCCGTAGCTGGCTGACCGGCCGTACTCAGCCTGTGGTCCTCAATGGAACCGCATCTACATGGAGGGAAGTGTGTAGTGGGGTGCTCCAGGGCTCTGTTCTGGGCCCAGTGCTCTTCAACATCTTCATCAACGATTTGGACGAGGGGATAGATGGGGAACTCATCAAATTTGCAGACGACACCAAGCTGGCAGGAATAGCCAACACTCCAGAAGACAGACTTAAGATACAGAAGGATCTGGACAGACTTGAACACTGGGCACTATTTAACAAAATGAAATTCAATGGTGAAAAAAGCAAGGTTCTACATTTAGGCAAGAAAAACCAAATGCACAGGTATAGTATAGGGGATGCCTTGCTCAGTGGTGGTAGCTGTGAGAGGGACCTCGGAGTCCTGGTGGACAGTCACCTAAATATGAGCCAGCAGTGTGCTGCAGCTGCCAAAAAGGCCAACACAGTGCTAGGCTGCATTAACAGAGGGATAGAATCAAGATCACGTGAAGTATTAATACCACTTTACAATGCCTTGGTAAGGCCACACTTGGAATACTGAATCCAGTTTTGGTCACTGTGATGTAAACAAGATGTTGAGACTTTAGAAAGAGTACAGAGAAGAGCAACAAAGATGATTAGGGGACTGGAGGCTAAAGCATATAAGGAATGGCTCCTGGAATTGGGTATGTCTAGTTTAATGAAGAGAAGGACGAGGGGGGACATGATAGCAGTGTTCCAATATCTCAGGGGCTGCCACAAAGAAGAGGGAGTCAAGCGATTTTCCAAGGCACCTGAAGGCCGGACAAGAAGCAACGGGTGGAAACTAAACAAGGAGAGAAGCAACCTAGAAATAAGGAGAAACTTCCTGACAATTAGAACAATTAACCAGTGGAACAACCTGCCTCCAGAAGTGGTGAATGTTCCAACACTGGAAGTTTTTAAGAAGAGACTGGACAGCCATTTGTCTGAAATGGTATAGGGTTTCCTGCCTGAGCAGGGGGTTGGACTAGATGACCTCCAAGGTCCCTTCCAACTTTACTATTATTATTATTAACAACGGGGAGAATGGACTGATCTCTGTAGAATGGTTCTCAGTTGAATAGCTGCTAGAAACCCCTCCACACCCATATCTGACTATCACTGATTGGAATACAACTGGAATTTCTGCAAGATTTTGCTCCCAATTTTCAGTCGCAATAGAAAGTCCTTAAAAATACCATGGTTTCTGATACCAGATGTTGCAGAGAACTCATAGGAGTAGAATGGGAATATTTCCCCATCAAGGTCCTGATAGAAATAATAATACTGAACTTTTACAGACACTACAAAGACTACGTCCTACTATATGGTATTCTGGAAGTCATTATTTTCCCATATTCACTTGAAACTGAGAACTTGACCAGGCAAAGGGGGAGCGATTTTTGTAGTGCTCCTGGGGAATTGCCAAGATGCAACATACTAACAGCTCATATTTAGAAACTTTTTTCCTTCTGCACCAACTAAACTCTAGCTATATTTGTCCCCTTTGAACTATTTTTATTTGCTAAGAACTTTTCAAGGTTACTATTACTGACTAATTAGGATGAAGAATGAGAAAAAGCAACTTAGTATGTGCCCAAAGAACTCCAAGCCGCAATACATAAAGGCCTTTAAATAATGGAATATTTTTAAGGCAAAGAAGTACATTGGATTCCTTTGTAGTCTCAAATATGTATGCTCCATTGACTGAGATAATGTCCAGTAGGAATATTGTAGAATTGGTGTTTAATGGTAATGAAAGAGGAGTATTAAAACAGTTGGATTTGATTCAGCATGTTCTATCTAAAATAGCCCTGGAAAATGATGGAATTTATGTTAATCACCCACAGAATTGTAATAACACTTGTTCTCCTCTATTATCTCCTAAAGTAGAATGTTGCCGAGGAATGCCCTTTGATTTCAGAGATTATATATTTGGCATTTATTAAGATTAGCAGCATGCAGAAAAACACTTGAAGGGCTGAAGACTAGAATACTCTATCCTATTACACTATCAAAACAGAGGAACTGCTATGACCAAACTTGCTCCTATTAAAACTGTTTTAACACTTTTAACATACTGAGTACAAATGGGCTGAATAAACTTCAGAACCAAGTGCATACAGCTGAGCTTTTACACTTGTCGTCCACAATAAAATAAGGGTTTTCTTACCAACAGAGGCAAGTGTTTATAACAATCTCTATGAAGAAACATTCCTTGAGAAACAAGATTATATTTCACTGGGTCAGTTACTTATAAGTTAACCCATCAAACTATATGGTCCAGATCACAAAAGGAAATTATTGGCTACATTTAGGCAACTATTTGTGCCAAGAATGCTTCTGAGGATAGGGAAATTCCTTGCTAACATTTATACTCACTGTATGTTTAAAGATACCTCTCTGAGACATTTATTAGGGGACAAACTACTAGATTCTTGAAGAATTTTAAAAATGGGAAATGAAGCAGTCTTAAAACAGATAATTCGAAAGGAAATTCCTCTAATACAACTTATTAATGCCATCCCAAAACCTGAGTTAATCCATACCTTTAGCCAATCTACCATTACTAAAGCCCCTGTAATGACATCTGAAAGTACTGTCATCAGGCTAAATCTGAATTAAGCCATAGTAGTCAATGTGAGCAAAGAGATGGAATTTATTATAATTCGTGATAGACCTACCTTGCAGATGAAAAAGCATATGCAGGTGTCTATCTCTAATATCAATACAAAAATTGCCTTAGTTCCAATTTTATGATGGTGAACTTGGATTGCGTACATATTACTGTCAAAACACTGATTGGCACTCCAGCTAAATCTCCTTCATTAGTTCTGCATCCTCCTAAGCATAGTAAGATCTACAATATCCTCAGTTTAAGAAATATCCATGATTTCCAGTAAAACCATTTAATTTCCCAGCACATCCAAATTTGAAATCTAAATCTCTGGCACAAGAATTAATAGAAGCCTGTATTCCTAATTAGGTTGTCGCAGTTCCTCTTCAGAAAACGTCTGAAATTACTTTCACAGATAACCATACTATCTTGATCTATTAACCCAACCACAGATTTTTCTATGCCTGTTTTTTAAAGAGACCCTACATGATGGCATGACTTATGTATCTTGTGTCCATTTCTTAATCAATTCTGATCAATGTCTTGTGGACAAAACAATTTCTGCAGATTTAGCCTTAGACCTGCTTGAGACACCTGCTCTGTCAACAATAAAAGGTACAATTTTGAAAACTCTTGTGAATTAATACAGAATTCACTTATGCACGTGGAAGATAACTGGTTAGGCAGTTAAATCCAAGGCTCTTCTTTAGTAACCTATGTTAAGTAGCAGTTCAAATTCGCTTGTAGAATCTTGATGAATTTTTAAAATATTTACATTTCCTCTCTTTAAATTATCTACACTTGAAATTGAAATGTATTCTTTTAAGAACCCCGGGATTAATGCTTAAAATGAATGCAGTAGCTTTTGTTAAAATAAATAAAAGATTTTAGTAAACTTTATCTTACCTGCTTAGCCACAAGATAAAGCAATTCTCCAAGAGTAGGTAAAAGACACTGTTTTAGTTTGCCATTTCTGAAGTTTTCTCTTATCAGTTCTGTTAAGACAGTGACTGCCTGGAAAAAGCATATTAATTTGGATGAGAACAAGAGCTTTTAGTTTTCAGAGAAAGGAAAAAAAAGGAGCTCAAAGATAGAATTAAATCGGAATGCTGCAAGATTCTGAGAATGAAAACAGCAAAAAGCCAGTGAAGAACTGCCTGGAAAAGAAGGTATGACAGGCGGGGGAAATTCACACTCATGTGTCTTGATAGGCTAGTTATCTTGCCCACCAATTTCCACAATTATTATTGATTTATATAATTTTATTAAGCACTATAATTAAAAAATAAAAAACAAGAAAAAATAGAAAGTGCAGAAAAGAAAAATAGAAATGAAAAAATAGAGTAAAGAAAAAAAAAAGAAAAATATATAAAGAAAATAAAAAGTACAGGCAATTTTAATAACTAATCACATTTACTTGAATTACAATAAATCATTTCTTCTTTTCCTCTTTCAATTATAAAATAAATTCTTTAAGTCTCCTGGTTCAAACTTGATCATCAAAAGTACAATAAGGGTTCCCAGAGATAACATTTCAATGTTGACAAATAAATTAACTTTACATTCCTTCTTTTTACTTCTTTTAATCTTATTCTTTAATCCCTTTAAATAATGACCTGATTTCTTTTCATTTTTGTCACAAAATTCTTCAAACTTTTAACATCCCTTTTTAAATCAATATAGGAAAATTATCTCCAGGTCACTCTTGTTTATTTGCATATCTCTTTCAATTATTAAGACATCAACCAGTTTCATCTGTATATCCAGTGTAGCATCTTTTTCCATATCATTCTTGTTACCTGCCATTTTTAAATCCATTTTCAAATCAGCCTAGTCTTATCTGGGTAAAGTTCATTTCTTTTCTATAATATCATTTAAAAACTATCTATAGTATCTATTTATACTCTTAAAACTAACCTATGGAACCATTATTTACAAATATCCTTCAATATATCCAACATTAAAGTTCCATTCTATATTACTAAATCAAATTAATTGTAAATTTTTAGTCTCTTCTAGTTCCCTCTACTGTCCAACCTCCAAGTGCTGTCATATACAATATATGTACATTATATTAAGGATTCAAAACATCATTTTCCCATAGGAAATATTCATAGTTAATTCAAAAATCTTATTTCAAATTCATCTGAACCTTAACCCACTTGTAATTTTCCAAAATCAACATTCTAATCACCATTTTGCTGTTTATGAAAAATAACTTACACTTGTGTTTAATATGACACTTGATGTCAGACCCCTCCATTGTATTTCCCTTTGTTTTATTGCTTTGTCTGTGTATTCCTTTTCGGGGTCTGCCATTCTGGTGGGAGGGGGTTGCTTGCTTGGGGAATGTATTTGCCTGGCTCTTTGAAATGTCTTCCCTTCGTGAGAAAGGAATGTGGTCTGAAAACATCTGCCTTATTTCCAAACAATGGAGCCTGGGACTGTTGGGAAACGAAACTAAGAGAGACCTTGAGATGAGCACTAAATCACTAGGTTCACAAAACAACTTAGCACCTGTGGATTGGCTGGATTTCAAATAGATGGTTGGATACTGAGGGAGTGGAGACCTGAATGAGCCTTTTGATGTAATCGTTTGCACGCGAAATCCTCAGACCTTGCTTTGCTCTACTGCTATCACTTACTCTCAATAAAAGTTCCTTTTGAAACAATGCCTGTTTCAAGGGTTCTGCTTTCTTGGGAGACCTAATTAATTAAATGTGATTTAATTAAAAAAGGATAATATGCTGTTTCAGAACTGAATCTAAGATACTACATGTAGATTTAACTTTAAACCAATAATTTATTGTTCTTGTTTTCTCATATACAACCAACAGAATAGGGAGATCTTCATCTAACCTTGCAATAATCAGGATCAAGAAAGCTAAATGTCTACCAATATCCAAGTAGTCTAGAATTTATTCATAACACTACCTGGGATTTATAAAACATAAGGAAAATTAGGAGAATTTTTGAGTTTATATTGCCCTTGTTTGGTAAAACTATCCAAGATAAATAAATATAAAAAAAATATGTATCAATTTGCTTTTCTGTTATCCTATGTTGTTTCTCTTTTTTTTAAAGTAAGCTATGTGATTCTTACCTTGTTCAGGTTTTCTTTTTTTTCTTATTTTCTTTTAAAAATGGACTTAGGAAATAAAATTTAGGCTGGTGTAGAGAAAATGTTTCAAAGCCATTCTCTACAATTTCTCCATGTTTTATGGTGGCCATTAGTAATAACCCAGTGAGAGGCGCTTCCTAAATTAATAAAATCTGGAAAGTATGTACTCCCCTGAGAATGGCCACAATGCAGATTGTTCCACAATATGTTTAAGAATAACCATTCCATAACAAAAGATGGCAGGGAAAGTTTGAATAAAAGATCTCAGATATTGGACAAATATGTAACATATCAATTCTATTGGATATTTTACACACACACACACATATATATACACACACAATTACTACATGTTCTAATAACTAATTCATATATATATATCCATGTAGCAAACAATTTAGAAAACGTTTCATACTATAACACATCATTAAGCATGTTAGAGTACTGTACCTAATAATAGATTATTATGTGAGTGAGCAAACAGAGCAAATAAGAGTTTGGCAAGGTAATTTGGTGGAGGATTTCAAGAGAGACACTTTTTTGTCTCTTCTCTTTTGTTTTCACTTTCTTTCAATCCTGGCTTGCTCCACGCAGAAAGGCAGCTTTCGGTAGCTTGAAATTAGAGTGAGCAAAGATTAAAGACCTGTTTGAAAACGTAGCTAGGAAGGTTGCCAGAGGAGGTTTCAAACAACATGGACAATAAGGGAAGCATAATTATGCAATTATTGTCTTCCTTCCTGGAGAAAATCCAAAGTACACATGCTGCAGGAAGAAAATGAAGCAACTTGAGGACAGAGCTACTATATGAAAAGTGTCAGAGAAAATTAGAGATTCCTGGTCAGGGCAGAGAACTAAGGGCAGCACCAAAGAACAGGAAAATATTCTTCTAATAGTGGAAAATGTGAACCAAAAAAGGAAGATTCAGAGGCATTTGGTCCTTGTGGAACTGGTACCAGATTTTCTTGAAGACAATTAACAGTAATTTCAACAAACCATATCACATAAAAATTTTGTCCTCCTCCCTTCCTTTCTCTTGCTCCATTTTTGCTTTTCTGTATTTATATGTACTTAATCGATGATCTCAGGAGATGATTTTGCAATCTAGCTGAACCTGGATGGATATAAGTCTGTCCACTCCTGCAGTAGACTAACTTCCATTGCTTCATTTGGCTTGAATTCAAATTTGAATTCAATCTGACCTGTCTTCAGTTTGAGTGGGATGATATAAGGCACGAGTGTCAAACTCGCCGTGCCACATGACATGTCACAACGTATGGTGACTTTTTTTGCATTGCTGGAGCTGGGGTGGGCATGGCCTCTGTATGATGCAACTGGTCCGTGGGCCAGCAGTTTGACACCCCAGGTCTCCTTCAAGGTCCCTTCCAACCATATGATTCTATGTTCTATGAACACTGTAGAAGACAGTGGATTAAAGAAAGAACTAGTTTGACAAAAAAGTAGATATCATGGTACAACTGAGGAAACTGTGTAGATTCAAAATAACCTAGTGGGAAAATCTAGTTCTCTTCTGGTTGGTGAAATACAGGATATGACAAAGAGGTTACCAAGACTCTATTGAAACCTATTGACACATATGCGACTATTGTGGGATTTTACTATAAAGAATAATATGACAGAGAAAAGCTACGGATAAGACCTCTCTGCATCAAATAACCACTCCTTCAAAGAGGCATGCAATAATAATTATAACTTCAATTATCCTGGTATTTTCTAAGAATTTAATTCTGCTAAGAATCAGAGGTCAAACAAATACTTCTCTTTTCTTGTTGATGGCTTAATTTGTCAGGAAGGTAAAAGAAAGAAGGGAATCTGCTATGCTGGATCTAATGATCACCAACAGGAAGGAACTGGTTGAAGAAATGATGGTGACTGGAACCTTAAAGGAAAGTGTTTTTGTCTTTGAATTTGTGATATTCAGAGGAGGAGGAGCAGAGAAGAATTAGATCTACAAAACTTCAAAAAAAATATCTTTCCTAATTTGATCTTTCCTAATTTGTCTGCTGGATCTTAAAGAAAATATTAAGTTTTTAGGCACAACGCTAGGCACAATACAATACAAATATTATGTTCCTAGGAACAACCCTAGGCACAATAATTTCCTGTTGTCATAATGAACTGGGGTGTTTGGAATAAATGATCTGTCAGATTAGCAAAAGATCTGGCTGGTCTTCCAAACTCCTCCTTCAGTTTCATTAGTAAATCAGCTCAGATTTTCCTGAGGAGGTAATAATACAATATCAATGTATTATCTTTCCATTCAGGCTCCCCTGTTAAGATGTCATCAGATTTTTCCAACTTCCTCTATATGATATTTATATAGACTATATCAAAGGGCCCCCCTTCTTGTGCTAAATGCTTTCCAATTTAACAAATCTTTCGATGCATTTCAATTATATAGATCAAAAGACTATCTATAAAGCCCAATTTAAAATTAAACAAAAGGCAAGTTGTGACACAGGAATGGGGGAGCTCAGCTGCATCTTCTAAGATTCCTTCTTGGTTCTGGTAATTAGTCACCAGCTTTTTTAATAATAGAGGTTTAGTGCAACCTGCAATATATCTGGGATAATGACTTGCACATCAATTCCAGCCTCGTTTCCTAACTTCCAGCTTGTCTGATTTTTTTTTCCAAATATGTATGTCCCAGCTTCCCATCATTCTTCCACTATTGTGAAACTTTGACAAGGCTTTACTCTTGCCAGGGTAGATGATTATCCTCTGCTGTTTTGCTGGGATGCTACAAATATATCCCCTAATATTAATGCATTCACTCTTGTGGAGATGCCTCAGTAGCTTGTTGGAGCCATATGCTCTTTTTCTGCTAACTTTAAAGGAAATCTTGGATTATTTTCATCCACCCCATCCCAATGACATTCTCAAGTAGAGAGCATGATTTTTAGCTGACATGTCTTCTGCCCAACCAGGATTCAGCTGCATCTTCCAGGGTTGCTCAAGTTTGTTCTTTCTGTATGTAATATCCATCTTTTGTTGTAACTAAAAATTGCATTAATTTCTGCCTTTTACTTTTCATTTTATAATACATTTTTATTTCTATCTTTATACCTGTTATATTTGACTTCTAGACTGTGGCCATAGTAATACACATTTCGATTTGATTTGATTATGTGATCATATCTCATGCTGTTAAGTTACCTTTTATAATATTAACATTCCTAAGGATAATTTGTCAATATCTGATTAATCAAATCAAACTAAATAATTAAATAAAAAAGTAATAAAAGAGAAACATTTATTTTCACCGATAATGCTTTTTTTTTTTACTTATTTGTCACCAAAGTTTGGTTGCCCAAGACTGCTGATACAGTAATCCCAATTGATAAACTACAAATCAGCAAAAAGTGTGGTCATTCTGCTAATACTTATATGATAAATGAACTTTTAGAAAATTTAGGAAATTTGCAAAGTGTAAATATAAAATTGCAACAAATTGACACATATATATTCAATATACTCTTTCATATCAAGCAACATTATATGGATCAAAGAAAAGGAGTAACAAATAACAAATTAAGAAATTAAACGGATGAGATGGGGGGAGTATAGAAGCAGAAAGATATAGAGGGATATAATGAATAACATTGATGTTTTTCATATTTTTTTGCAATTCAATCTTCATTCATTCCCCCTCTATATGACCAGAATGTCTCAATATATTTATTTCATACAGGTTACTTCTGGATTCAGACTATTTTTATTCAGCACCTTCCTGCTTTTTACTCTAATTCTTCTTGTATAACCATACAGTTAAAGACCTCAAATCTACTTATTCAATATAATTTTATATTTCTTCTGACATAAACCTCCTTAAATATAAAGAAGTAAGTAAAAGCACACTTTAGACACTGCCATTTTTACTTCTCTGAGCAACATTCATCCATCAGGTCAAATCTACTTTTCTACCAGTAATAGCATGCTTTAAAATGTAGTGAAACTTCTACCGAAGTGCACAAATCTGAAACGGTCAATGTGGGAAACTGGATTTGTTTAAAAATCGTATTATTCACTTAACAACTGCAGTGATTCACCTAACAACCATGGCAAAAATAGGAAAACTGGGCATAACTCATTTAATAATCTCCTTGATTAACAATGGATTATCTGGTCCCAATTGTGGTCATACGTCGAGGATTACCTGTAATAGTCCTCCTACTTTCCCCACAACAACCCTATGAGTGGCTGAGAGAGAATGACTGGACCAATGTCACCTAGCCAGCTTTTATACTTAAAACAAGACTGTAACTCACAATCTCCTAGACCAGGACCTTAATCACTACACCAAGCTGGCTCTATGTGCCAATGGGCTCCTTACAGAAAAGAGATACAAATGTAATAACAAATTACCAGATTTAAAATAAACAGCAAATTCTGTAACATACCTCAAGGATTGGAACATTTTCTTTAAGTTCAGATGTATGCAATGCCAGTAAGCCAATTGCTCGAGCTGATCTAGCACGTCTGTAATCAAAAGAGATAAACTTTATGAAACCCACAAACTCATTTAATGCAATATTTAAAATCTACTCAAAGCTACATACAAGAGTATTTAAAAGTTCATTATTAAAAATTACTAAATTGTAAATTGAACTTAATTGTGTGTTCATATTTTCACTGGATATCTCATCCAAATTATCTTTTAAAATGTATTATTATTAAACCCAAGATTAAATATTTCTTTCAGATCCTTGAAAGTTAACATTTCCTGAATATTTGTTTTTTAATCTAATATCAGATAAAAATTGTATTTCTTACAAATGTTTCACTACTGCCTCTACTTTAAAATACAAAAGATATATTTCTAGCACCCCATTGATAATTTCTCAGAGAAAAAGAGTGATACTGTTTTTTCATTTTTTCCTTTCTTTTGTTCCCATTCCAGATATTAACACATTTCTCACCTACGGTGATCATGAAAAAATACAATGTCATATTAGCATAAGGTATTAATATAGTCTTATTTTTCTTTCAGCTATATTGCTTTATTTGACTATTTTTAATAATCAATGATATTTTTACAGACCTTACATTTTTTCTAGAAGATTATAGCTCATACAATTCCCAGATGCTGTTCTCCTTGTTTACTATCCATTAAGAATATAAACATCTTCTGAATAAGATCAAGAGCAAATCTATTCTTTGTAGCAAGCTCGCCAGCCAATGACAAAAGGAAATGGATGCTCAAATTATCTGATCCAAATATCTGCTGTAAGAAATATCCTTTTCCAAAACAGCAAGCTGGAAGACTGTATAGGTAATCCTCAACTTGTGAGTAGTCACATAGAGACCAATCAAAGTTACAGTGGCCCTCCCCGGGGATACTTGCCACCTGGTTCTGAAATTTCAATGGCCAGAGACTGATGGGTTGTCATATGACCACAATTCGGGCACTCAACCACCAGCCCACAATTACAATCATCTGCAGCATCCCATGATCATGTGATTGCATTTTAGAACATTTTGCTGAAAACCAGCATTTACTTCTGATTTTGAGCAAAACTGTGCCATAGCAAACAATGGGTTTGCTTAACAACTACTGAAAAGAGTCATAAACTTAGGTTGGTCACATTTGTGACCTGCTTTATGACTGTCATAACTTATGACCATAAAGAGAAGTCTCCATTACAGTTGTAAGTTGATACGGTTATCAACCAAACCACAGAAATTAGAAAATATTGAAAACAGTAGCCTTTCCAACTATAAATATCATCATTCAGTAACCTGATCCCAGAAGATCCTACTGCTCTAAAGAAGAATAAGACACATGCAAAAACCTTAAACTGATATATGCCATTTTGATCTTAGTTACCAACTTGTTTGAATTCAGGGACTGACAGAAAGGAATACATATACATGATTTTTCATATCATGTCTCCAGAGATTTTATAGTTCATTCTTTTAATAAATAATAACACTGGCTCTAGTTTATAGTTTGTTTATAGAAACTTTATTTACTTACACATCCCAATTTGGAGCTATCCGCAATTGTTGAATCAGTACAGGGAACTAAAAAATAAATATCATTTTTGTCATGAAAAATAAATTACAACAAATGTAATAGCTCTAAAGTTTTTACTTGCTGAAACACTGCAAAAATGACAGGTGCCCATTTATGTTTACAATTTTAAATATTAATTCTCAGCAGCTGTTGGGTAGAAGAGGGATGGAGGTGTGTATTAATGGACCGGCATTTCTCCTTTAGCAACCACAATTGAACTGACAATTCAGTCATCAAACAAAGTTGCTGATAAGTGAAAAACAATGCAAAATTGCCACTATGCTTACAATTTCACTTCAGCTTTTCTTTGCTTTACAGTATCAGAAGGATATGACTCCAAACAGCTGGTGAGCCCAAACTGCTGGGAAGATTTCTAGGAATTTATTCACATGGAAGACCCTTTGGAATGACCACTCCGATTCAGGGATATTAAGAAGAAAATAATTGATGTTTATATTTACATTCATTGGAGAGGAAGGAATAATAAGAAAGTAAACAGGCATGCAATGCGAAATACATATCAAAGGAATATTCTACTACTGGCTGTTTGCATAGTGCATTTGCAGTGGCAAGCCACCAGCCACTTAGGAAGCAAAAAATAGCCCTTAGTGTGAAACTGATTAGGCTCTTTTCTGTTTTCAGATATGAGGAGGGTTCTAATGAATTAATGAAGTCCACATAGCTGACTTGCAGTTAGTACTTTTTAGGGAAATGCTGCACAATGGGCGGAGAAAAGCAGCTCAGGAATGATAGCTTGTTTAGACCATCTTTCCATTCTTTGAGATGGGTGGAAGAAGGAAAAAAAACCATGACAGACACAGGACCACACAGGACCAGTAGCTATAAGGATGAACATGGGACTGAAAGAAAGAGAAAGACAGAAGGTTATAAATATGGGCATTGGTCACAAAGTTAATCACTGTCGTAATTGAGAATGATTATTATCCAAGGCAGTTGCTAAACAAGGATTGCCTGTAATTTTTATCCATAAACTTAATTGTTTTCTTCACAAATATACCTGTAGTAGGTTTATAATTGTTCCAGATGAATTTTTTTTCAAGAATTTTAAATACAATCCTTTTTATTTGACAAAGCAGTTTAAGCACAAGCCATTCAGAATAGCACTAACCTATTTTAGCATTTCTGATTCTTCCATAACATATTATTTCATAATATACACCTCATTCAGAGATAGTATATGCAACATTTTAAAATATTTAGAAACATATTCAAATTATTTCTTTGCTTTATCTTTTCTAAATATTAGTTTCATGCTTACAAATATTTACTTAGAGATAAGTGCTACTATATTAACTAGAATTTTTTTCAGGAAAATATGAATCTGAGTGTCCTCTGTTGAGAAGAATGTGATATAAACTATAATGTTTAATTATTTATAATTTATTTTTAAAAGTAGACCACAACCTACTATTTGATAAGATAGAAAAATATGGGTTAGACAGGATCGCCATCAGATAGATTGGTATTTGCCTGAAATGGTATAGGGTTTCCTGCCTAAGCAAGGGGTTGGATTAGAAGACCTTCCAATTCTATTATTATTATTGTTGTTGTTGTTGTTGTTGTTGTTGTTATTACATTAGTAGTAGTAGCATTAGTAGTAGTAGTAGTAGTATATAATTATGTAATTAAATATTTTCTTACAATGCAAGAAAAAAGCATTATTGTAATAGCTATAGCTGTACTACATTTTATACCAACTTATTGGCTATTGATCCTAAAGCTTACCAGCTGGGTATCAATTAATCTTGTTGCTACTCCATTATAGCTAAGAACACTGCAGAGATAGCACAATAAATTCAGTTTAATTCTGGTGGTTCCTGTAGTTTTCTCTGGGGAACTGATCAAATGAAGCACTTGTTGCATAAAGTCATTCCATTCTGTTTGTTCCAGAATTATCAGTTTCTCAGCTGAACAGAAAAATAAATCAAGAACAGTTTAAGAGCACATATTCAATTACATTTTGTAAATTGCAATAGTATATTTTTTATTTTTATATTAATTTTAATTCAACATTAATATTTAATGTTAACCATGTTTCTGTCACAAAGTGAGTTTACTGACAAATAAACCTAACAGTACTAGAGGAAATATCTGATGTTGTAACTTGAGATTTGTACTAAAGATTTATGTATGTTATTGAATTATTGATTAACCCAGTCTATATGTTGCTTTTCAAATACTTAACTGTAAAATTAGAAAACCAATAAAATATTATTTTAAAAAGACGTTTGAAAGCCCTGTCTATCAGGTGCTCCTGTTGAACTTACAAAAAAGACATTTTTCTCTTGTTTTTAAATATAGCTCTATGATCCCCTGAATTTGTAATTAAGGCTCCGACATCTCTTGCTAATTCCTTATATTCTGTTTGATCTTTTAGACAATCTTTTTTTTTCAGAGCCATTTTGATATATTCAAATCAAATTAAATCTATATACTACTAGAATTCTCCTATTTGCAACCTTATACTGATCAAAATTATGCATCAGAGCAAAATGTTTTCAACCAAGATACTCAAACGGGGTAACTTAGGGGCCCATTATTCTTGTGGGAATGAAATTCTGGAAAGTTCTTACTATTTCTTTTTTTTTTTTTTCCCAATATAAAATTTTATTGTTTTTATCATAAAAAAAAAGAAATACATCACAGATATTACACAATGTTAAATCCCATCCCTCCACCCCCCGGACTTCCCAAACCAACCTAGGCTAATATTCAAATACAAGTAAACAAATATTAATATCTCTAACTCCAAAGTCTAAACTTAAACAATCCATCTCCTCCGTATTAATAAAAATTATTCATTTAATTAGTTCTTCAAATATCCAAAATCTTTACCATTTCAGCAAGATAGTTTAACACCATCCCTTACTTAT
>NW_015386253.1:1876474-1896224 GCF_001527695.2 Protobothrops mucrosquamatus | reverse complement strand
TCGCCTACATCGTCCATATAGGACGACTCGGGAACTCAACTCCTACCCCGGGCAGCTCACCTATCCCCTTATGCCCAGGGGAAAGGTATCAAGCCGTTTGACAGCTGATGCTGGCTGTCAAACCGGCTTTTACGCAAAACAGGCGGGAGGCAGCAAACAGCTGCGACCGACGAAATCGCCTGCCACCGGAAGTCTCGAAAGTTCTATTTCAATGCCACTATGGTGTTGCTGCTGTTGAGTGATGTTGCCATGCTGCCACAATCATATGATCCTCATTCATAATGTTCCTTACAACATTCCACAAGTCAATGGGAAAACTCACAGGAAGAAAGGCAGTGAGGATCATATGATCACAGCTGATGGTGGGAGCATAGTAGCAGGTTTGGACTTACAACTTCTTTCATAGGAAGCTTGCAGGGAGAAAGTTAATGAGAAATCTTGCGGGGAAGTCATGGGTTGCTTGGGTAAGTCTCCTGCACTCATGCAATCTCAGCCACTCCCTCTGCACTCATGAATATATTTGAAGAAATAACTCAATGAGTAATAGGTTGTCTACTACTTTAAAAAAAATGAGCAAGACTTATGAGTTGGAAGAGCATTATATGAGTTACTTTCAGACCCATAATTATTAGAATCTATACATTAAAAGGCAATATTATCAGAGAAACATATTCCTGTAGAAAATGACACATATGCTCTGTGTTCTTTTCAGAGGAAGAAGATAAATGAAAGCATGTTGCTTTTTAAATGCCTAAGCTACATCTCAGATCTAAAAGAAATTAAACAAATCAATATACTTTGTTACAAATAAAGGCTTGGCCTGACTCCCAGACATAGGGAAAATCATAATTTCCACTTGCCCTGGCAAAAAACAGTTTATTTGCAATTTGGAAGAGTTTATTTGCAATTTGGAAGAATGATGACAGAAATTAACCAGAAAATAATTTCATTACTGGGCTATGCAAAATAAGTTTTCTATAAAAGGCATTGTAAAACAAACAAACAAAATATGTACTGAACTTTTCCGGAAACTAAGAAAGCACCAAGGGTATGTCATATTGGAAAACAAGATAATACAATAGTTATACAAAATGCCAAACAAAATGCTTATATTCTCTTCTAAGGATTATTTCCCTCATAACCAAATGGTTTTTATTTATTTTTAAATGGACATGCATAAAATAATGTAAACAATTTGCCATACAAAAAAACACTTCAAGTGATGAAGTTTCATTAAAAATAGACACATTATTCTAAGTCAATACAGACATGATACAAATATAAGTGATGGAAGCTGCATAAAAGCTAATTGCTATTAATCCTAAAGATCCAATATTACCTTGGATTGGGGACAGCAGCTTTCCAGCTGCAAAGGAACGATGCAGCTCGTTGATGACTGTAAGCATCAAACATTGCCTTAAGGTAGCATTTGGCCTGATTCATCAAGCTATTCTTATATAGAATAGAGCTATTTTTATTAACCATTTACTGAATCAGAAGTAATACTGCAATTCAATAATATGCTGCAGGAACATGTATGTCATAAATTCATTCACTTAATATTATTTAAATCATGAACTGCCCTCAATTTCTAATTCAGCATGCATTTATATAGTAGTACCCGTGAAGTTAGAAGTAGACAAAATGAGTAGTGTCCAATGTATGCAAAAGTGTTCTTTGATAACAAGAAATAATAGCTCAAATTATCTTTATTCAATTATACTATACCTGTATACGGTGGTATATGTAAACTTTTTGTGTCAAATTTCAATGGTGTTTGTTTTACTATCTAAAAAAGAAAAGAAACTGATTTAAGGCAACTTTAGGTATCTCACAGAGAAGAAAATATATATGCCTCCTCTCAGTTATAGTACCTTGAACAATAATAAACAAATGAACAGTTATTATGTCAACTATAAACCCAGAAACACATTGTAACACAAAGCTGAACCCATAGGATAAGAGTCTAGATGTCTTAAACCTCCTTTTCATTTGAGTATATCCATTTAGCCTACTGCCCGTCTTTGTGTAGCTACCGGATAGTTACCACCACCACCTACTTCACAGGAGGACATGTTTACTTGGCATTTACCCCTCAACACCTGTATATGAGAAAAATAGGAATTTCACAACCTAAGTGATTTGCTATAGAAAAAAAAGATTATGAAAAGGAAATACTTGTCACCTCTTTGCTCTTATACTTTTGAGGTTTGTAACTGGGAAAGTAACTCTCCTCCTTTGGGATTTGAATCAACGCCAAAATACATCTAAATCAAATTTCATTAAGTAAAGATGAAAAAAGAATATAAAAATTCCTTTTCAACTTTAGATAGCCACATGTAAAATAACAATGATGGAGGGGAGAAAATGTACAGTACCAATAAAATCACAAATAGTGCCTGCAAATCCACTGTAAAAAACTGTAAAGAATACTGTACAAGCTTAGAACATATCACGAAGTGTGATGGAATAGTTCAGAGTTGAAGCATCAAGTATACAATAACTGAGCCTATAGAGATGCAATAAACATCAAAGATAAACCAAAAATTCATAGAAAATAAATATCCGAAATACAATAATATACGGGTATTTCTCAAATTATGAATGATTGCTTAGAACCATTCAAAGTTCTGACAAACCTCTTCAGGAGTACTTATGATCTGTATTCCAATGGCTACCCCTGACCCACAACATACACAGTCATGTCATCGCATTTTAGGGACTTAGCAAATAGCCCACCTTTATAGTTGTTAGCTGCATCCCGCAATCATGTAACTGTGATTTATGACTTTTTTTTAGTGAAAACAAGTGTTTACTTCCAGTTTCCATTAAAAAAAATGCTCCTTGTTAACAATGGATTTGCTTAATGACAGTGGTGATTCACTTATGATTACTCATAATATCAAGTGTGGTGGTGACCCACTTAAAGATCCGAGGACTTATGACAGTAATTATGGTTGTAAGTCAAGGACTACCTATATAAACATTAACCCATGACTAGCTAAGTAACAAATCCTTGAATCAGGAGTTCCAGTCTGATTCAATCTTACCTGGATTAGTTTTGAAGTTCCTGAAATTCCTGCCTTAATTCTGAGAATCATTTCAGCCTTCCTTCCTAATTTATGCTGCCATACCTCTTCTTTATTTCCCTTCTACAGGAGTTCTGTCTACTACTTTCCAAAATAAGAAAATGCTCTTCAATCCTAAGAAGGGAGGTGTTGGGCAATTTGACTCTCTACATAACAAAGTACAAGACACCTCAGAGGCAGTGCAAGGCTATATCCATCTATCTTTTATATTAATTGGCTGGGAATGTGGGAGCAGGCTAGCCTCCCCATTCCTTACTTGAAAGAACCACCTCTACGTTTAAGGATTAGAATTCCCACAGCATCTGATTCCTTTGGTACCTGACTCTGCATTCCAGAGCTATGCTCAAATTTCACTTTCAATTTTAGACATTAAAATGGCAGAATTCTCTTTGTAATGTTATGTGTAACCACAAGACTGCTTTACTCAATGGCCATAATCTCACAACTGCTGTTTGTAGTCATTAAGCAAATTTGCAGGTCCTTAAGTGGATGGAGTCCCAGGCAAGGAATGTCAGGTGCTTCACAGGGCTGGGAAGACCCTGGGAGGCCTGGTGCAAGCAGTCAGTGTGCAATGTCTCTGCTCAGGAACTGAAAATCCTCCCTGCTAAAATTCAAACAGGAATTTCAGCCACTGAAAAGAGATACTCTTGTGAAGCTGAGCTACGTATTCCAGTGCTTCACCCACCTACTTGAGATGTCCTACCTTCCTTATGTTATTGTGCTATTTCTCTGCTCAGGGGCTAAAAACTCTGCTTGGATTTCAGTTCCCTCTCTTCTCTGACAGCTGACTAAGGAGTTCCCTGACAGAGCTCTCGGACACATTTCAGCTCTGTGCTTGCTTCAATATTTCAGCTCCATGCAAGCAGGCACAAATCTCAAATTCCTTGGCAGGGTGGTCTTTTAGCCAACCACTAGAGATGAGGAGTCTTCATAGCAGGTGGCAGCACCTTGCAACCTTCCCTGCCAGGTTCCCCAGCATGGCAGAAAAAAATTACAAATGGTGATCACATGATTGAGGGGCACTTGGCAACTGGTTATAAGTGCAAAGACGTTGCCCAGTACCCAGATTACAGTCCTGTGATTGTGGACAAGGAGGGAGATAATGACATTTTTTTGAAGCTGCCATTAATTTAAGCAATCATTAAGCAAACGGTAATAAATTGAGGACTACCTGTAATTTATTCAGTAATATATCACTGGGCTAAAAAAATAGAATTACTTCTTTATAATCCTAAAATATTTTATATAAATGAGTAAATTTTATTATTACAGTGATCCAAATTTCAAATATAGAATTTCAGCCTACAGGTAGTTCTTGACTTAAATCATTTGTTTAGTGATCATTCAAAGTTACTACAGCATTGACATGTGCGTCTTATGACTCATAGCAGAATCTCCATAGTCCAGTCCTGATTATGGTAGTAACTCGAGAACTACCTATACTTTGGAAGTGATATTTTTGCTAGAGCTGACCTAGAAAATGTTGTGACTGAACAATTTATGAAAAGATATTAGGAATTGTATCAGTATATTATTGGTAACAAAACATTATGTTTTAGACATTTCTCTAAAGGCAATTGTGACTACATTTTCTATTGCTAAGTTATGCAGTCATAAATTATAAAGTCATGAGACTCCATTGACAGCAATTCTGGTTATCCTGGTTACAGCTGGAATGCATGGGTCATTACGCAGGAAGAGGCAGACATCCCAGGCAAGCAGGCCAGCAGGTAGCACTGGAAGCAAGCACTACAGAACACAATAGAAGTGAAAAAGCATTGGAAGAGAGAGCAACTTTTGCCAGCTTTCCCATTGACTTTGCTTGTAAAAAGTTGCAAGGAAATGTTGGAATTCACAATCATGACTACAACTCATTCATAATCATAAACCAGGCATCCAACACTTAGATCAGTGATGGCGAACCTTTTAGAGACCGAGTGCCCAAACTGCAACCCAAACCCCACTTATGCATTGTCGGCTGCCGGGTGGGTGTGGCCCATTGGGTGGGTGTGACCCATTGGGTGGGTGTGGCCCATTGGGTGGGCATGGCTGCGGTGGTAACAGCAGACTGGGTGGGACTAAAAAGTTCAATCAATCAATTCCAACTTTGCAAGATCTTTTTTTTTCCGCGAGAAGTTGAAATTGACTGACTGATTGAACCTTTTTTTTTGGTACACAGCGGCAGAGGCCTAACGCAAAAAGGTTTTATAAAACCTAGCTGAAAGCCTAGGACTGGGGCGACGGCGCACGTGCCCACAGAGAGGGCTCTGAGTGCCGCCTCTGGCACCTGTGCCATAGGTTCGCCACCACTGGACTAGATCATTATCATGTGACTCAGTTCAGACACTACGATCACTGGAACTTAGAGATGCAGTACTATATTCCTCCCCTATTCAACACCATCATAACTTTGAATAGTTAAAGAAAAGTGATCTTAACATGAGGACTATCCATATCTATAAATACATGGATCTTCTATGGCCTCTATTCAGGCTCTTTACTATTTAACAGACCAACTTTCAGAATTATTATATCTTTAACTGGTTGCCACTTTGTCAAAAGAATACTTTCTACGTAATATGTTTAATTTTTAAAAAGCTAAAAGTCTTTTCATTAAAGTGAGGTGATATTAGTTATACAAACTATTCAACCACTAATGTGATTTCCACATTAAAAGGAAGAAACCAGAATTAGACATTAGATGGGAGTATTAAAAGTGAATGATGTCTTAATCTTATGCAAAAATATCAAGCATATTATAATATTTCTGAATATATTAGCAAATTTGTAGGCAAAAAGTTTCTGAAATACCTTTGGATTGTCAATAATAGGAGTCACAGAAAGATCAGATTCTGCATAGATCAGCTCTTTCATTTTGGATTCCATAGATTGCTGACTGCAGTGTACACTTTTTACCTATAATATGTAAAAATATCATTTCTATTTGTTATTCTTCCTTTACAAGCAAATAATACATGTTGTACAAGACACTTCATTTATGAAAGACTGCAAACATAAATATCAATGTGAAAGTTTACTTTATGATCCCCCTCCTATTTTGTAAAAGTCTTTATTGCTTGAGTTCTTTTTATTCCAAGGTAGCTTTTCGCCCTAGCTAACTGCATTTCGAATTTTTAGAATCAGTTCTGTTTTCCTGTTCCCTTTTAATCTTTAATTAATTTTTAATTTTGTTTCTAACAAGGCTGGTTTTTAGTAAAAGCAGAAAAATATTTATATATATGAAGAGACTTATAAATGTATATTTGTTGCTATTCCCCCCAAGTAGTAACAACTTTTAAACAGTTCTGACAGGCTTAACAGCCATGTTAGGTTTCACTCTCTCAGTATAAATGATGGAAATAAATGTTGTTTCCTTATAAGATTTTAATAAGCTTGTTAAGTCTTATTTACAGAATTTAACCCAAAATATTATATTGGGTGGCAAATATCATTTGGAAAACTGCACATGTATGCCTCATACTTAACCATGCCAAGTCTTGGAACTTCAAGTGGTAGGAGGGGCATGGAGTCCTACCTTTGCTGTAGGAGTTTCATAAGTTCTCTGTGCTGAATTTGAAGATAGAACCATAGTGCTAATTCTAGGGATGGGTTGAGAACTAAAAGTAGAAGTGGGGAAAAAAGAAATAACTCCAATTATTTCATGCATATTTAACAATCAGAACATTTTCAAAATTGTTGTTTATACAGACTAATCAAACCAAGATTTTCCCATGTATTAATCCTGCTTGCCCATTCCAAGATTTTTCCATAGAGCTAACAGAATATAAATACAATTCTTAACAACATTGTTTTATTTCTTATTTAATGAATAATTCTAACATGAATTTCTCTTCTTATAGGATAAGAAATTTTAATCTTAATCAATTTTCTAAAGTGCTACACATTTTTTCATACCTGAGAAGAAATATGGACTCATTTGATTCACCATCAACAGCACTTTTAGGACGCAATTCTTCTGGACTTTCTGCCAAGAAAACTCAGTACTGAAATCAATCTGAACAAGTATCAAAATGTAGTATTTCAATCTTGCATTTTATTTCTGAATATAAATTATAAATGTATTGAAACAATAATCTTACCTAGTTTGAAAGATTTATTAAAAAGGGTGTTCTCAATTCCTGGGAACATAAATTCTGATATTTTTTTATTTTCAGAACATTTCTCAGAATTCCCAGATTCAGGGATCTTGGCATTTTCATTACTGTTTAAATAAAGGGTAATTAAATAAAGTTAATATAAAAATGCATTTTATTTAAAAAGAACTTTAACAATGAGGAAACTATTTATAGATTACTTTATTCATAATATAGTTGAAAATAATATTTTTGGTATTTATCAATAAATCAAAGAAAGAATTTACATAGAGCTACTGTACTCTTGAAAATCATTTGAAAACTTCAGCTGATGCAGAATGTAGCTGCATGGGTTGTAACTGGTGTTAGTCAGCATATGTAACACCACTGCTTTGTGGGCTGCAGTGGCTGTCAATGTGTTTCCAGGTGCAATTCTTCTCACAACAGAAGAAATCTTCCCTCAGTAGATTTCAAAAGGCTTTGATAGGGCCTCAAAGAACTCCAAAGGTTATTTCCAGATTATAATGTGATGTAATTAATGCAATTAAAAGTGAAAATAATTAAATATATGATCAGTGAATAATAATATTAACAATATTTAACTTTCATTAAAGGAAAAGGAAATAAAATTGTACTTTCTTATTCTGGCCCCAACTATATTTTGGGATGTGTAATATCAAAAAGACCAAATGTGACCCTTAGCCTGCAAAATATTGCGTACTTTATCTTACAATCTTAACCTATTAGAATTTACAGTCAAAAGTCAAATATGCTCTCAGTGGCTTTGGGATGACTTGTTCAGTAAATCAGTGAAATAGGACACTGCTCTTATCAATATATTCTTCCTGCTTTCTAATGTGTCATAGATTTTTAATTGGAAGCCTAAGGCAAGGATTGTCTTTACATTTAAAATGCAGCATTAAAACACTACAGGTAATTTTTGATTTACAACTACAATGGAGACTCATTTCCAGACATAAATCATTACAGTTGTAAAATGAGATACTCATAGAACCAAACCTGATTTTACATTTTGTAATGATGGTTGTTAAATGAATCATCATGATTGTTAAGTGACTCCATGATCATTAAACAAATGCTACAATCTAAGTGTGAACCATTCTTCCAAATAAGTGGAGGGTTTTTTTGCTGGAAGTGAGCAAAAAAGGTTGCAAATTATAGTCATGCGACTGCCAAGACCCTGCAGTCAGTTGTAAAGATGAGCTTCTTCCAAATGTCCGAACTGCGTCACATGACAATAGAAGCAGGTGTGGCATGAAATTTTGTGACAGAAGTGTTTTACAGGCCATATGGTTGGTAAACATCTGTTCATCAATTGAGGACTACCTATATAAACAAACAAATTAACTGAAATTTTTTTGTGTCCAATATGCAGTGGTGGGATTCAAATATGTGAACAACCGGTTCTCTGTGTGGATGCCGCTTGCAGAAGTCCGTTCTGGGCCTGGGCAACAGAAAATAAGCTACCGGTTCTGCCAAACTGGTGCGAACCAGCTGAATCCCACTACTGACAATATGTAGATATGGAAAGATGTATTCCAATCTACCAAAAAAAAAAAAGCATTTTGTCCATATAACATAGAGACAGAATAGAGAGCATCATCAAGTAAGAACTCAAAGCACATACAAACATGATTAACACTCTTCCCTATAACCAACTTATTTGATCTAATATTAACAATGAAATTTAATTCAAAGTTGTTATTATTATTATATACACTGCAATCTGAAATAACAATTGTCAGTTCTTTAACCAGGATTCGCCTTCATACACATCAAGTACTTCCCAAGAACCTAAGATATGTAATGTATTGGAGTAGCATGTGTGTGAATCCAAGCAGTATGGTCTTTTGTATTGACCAACTGAAATATTATCAATGTATGTATTTTCCAAGTGCCATGCAATATTTTTTGATGTGGTATCCAGTGTGCCGATAACTACTGGGATCACCATTGCTGGTTTATGCCATAATCTTTCAATTTCAATTTTTAGATCTTGATAATTTGTGACCTTCTCCAATTCTTTGTCTTCTATTCAACTATTCCGTTATTCACACATCAATTATTCAAACTTTCTTCTTTACAACCACAGTTAAATCTCGTGTGTTATGAGCCAAGACATTAGCAATTTACATTTCAAAATCTCTCAGTATTTTACCTTGCCCATTGCCCATTTTAACTTCATGACTACTTTTTCAACTCTATGTTCCCATCATTTTTTTAACATTAAATTTTATCAATTTTTCGTTACTGGCACATGATCATTTTTACAGATGTTCAACTGAATCATTTTGGTGACTGTCTATATACTATATTATAGTATAGTATTATATTAATGACAAAGTAGTTAATAATAATAATAATAATAATGACAAGATTAAGGTTTCATAACTCTCTGTTAACAAACTGTTATTGTAATCCACTCATAGAAAATTTGCCACAGCATCTTATATATTCCAAATCATCCCAAAAGTTAAACGTAATTCATCCTGGATCAAATATCAAAATTTGTTTCTTAATGTCACCTCTTATCAATTGTTGTCTAATTAAATATAATAGATTCAGTCTCCACAGTGGGTCTATCCTCGCAACAAAGTCCAAATAGCAGTGGTTTTCAGTTAAGTGTAACAAATCCATTTTCCAATCTCCCTCAGACTTTGTAGGAAAAAAAAATATGTCACTCATTCAGACTCTAAATATTGTAAGGATATGCAGGTTTAAATTTCAAAGAGATGCATGGGATCAACTCAGTTAGTTCTCTGGCTATGGGGATATCTTTTTGGTCTGTGACTTTCAGATCAGAATTCTTTGTGAATATTCTGCATATTTTCCTTATCAAACTTTTCTTAAAAAAACTTTCAACTAAAAACTGCATGCTACTCAAAAGTCTTTTTTTAGATTTTAGCCACGGTTGTTTGTCTGTAATCTGATACATTTTACTTTGTGTAACTTGATCAAGAAACAAAGAACAATGAAGCAGAAGGAAACAAAAGGTATTTTCTGGATATTTCAATCCAAGTTTAAAAGAAAAATTCAAAAGTATTTTGAAATTCAAAAAGTACAAAAATCCTGTTGAGAGTCCAATATTAATGTAAATTAAATGAAAGCATGTCATCCAGAAACGCACCCGGCTATCTTATAGGGAGAAAAAGGGTTATTCAGAACAACATAAATCAAAGAAAAAGAAAAAAAACAGAGTCTAGCAAGGGGCTGAAATAAATCAGCATTCAACTGAGAGCAAAAAACAAAGTAAAACAATAAATAAAAAAAGTGGAAGCTAAGAAACCAGGTATTCTTAAGAAAACAAAACTACTGACAGGAAGATAGATTCAACCAGTGACTTTCCAACTACTTTCAGAGGCAACTGGAATCTTCAAGATTCCCCTTACCAAATGAGTCCATGGCTGTACAAAAATTGTCTTGAGTCATTCCTGAGTGTTCCTATTAAAATCCAGGGAGTCCCACTGCCAAAGAACCAGCTTTGGCAGCAAAAAGAAGCAGATCATCAATAAAAAAAAAGCCTCTTACCATTCAGCAGCCATCTTGGGGAAGAGTGGCTTTGCAATTCTTTAAACAAATTATGAATCAGAAGTTGGTCATTTGTACTTATGCTTTTCTTTTTATTTTCTTTCTATTCTACTGGAAGGATATTATTTTCTTCTAAATAATCTTGGATGTTATGTGCTATAATGCCCTGGAATAATGTTAATGTTGTATGCAAGCATGTTATTGACCGATTAGTTGTCCCTTTCCCTGAGTCTTTTAAAATTAGTTTTAAATAGATTTTGCCAGTTATTAATCAGTCACTGATATATTCTTTATGCCAGGGGTCCCCAACCTGTGGGCCGCGGGACAGGCTAGCCAGTGCGCGCCCATGTGCACGCACCCCATTTGTGCTAGTGCTACAGCTGTGGGTGCGAAAACGGGATTATACGCCTCGGGGCACAAAAACCGGACCCTGCCACGCCTCAGGATGCAAAAACAGGAGACTGCCGTGCCACGGGGCGTGAAAACATGCAAGAATGGGGCAGGGCTAGTATCACACGGGCGCTAGTCCTGCCGTTTGCATCGCACGCATGTGCGCGGCCCCATGCGCGCGCACACACACGCACACGTGTAAAATGCTTCTCCCTCCCTTTCCCTCCAGTCTGCCAACTGAGAAAGGTTGGTGACTTCTGCTTTATGCAATACTTCATTAAGCTGTTTAGCCATAATTGCATATAAACTACTCAAATATTTGAGCCATGCAATCAATCATTTCCAGGAAAGTTCCAGTTTTAAACTTTTTCACTTGATTTTTAACTATTTCTGCAGTTATTGTTAATTCTTTGATTTGATTTTTACAAATTCATTTTCAATTTTTTATTCATCCAGCATAATTATTATATTGAGTTTCCACAGACCTTTTCAAAACTAGATTGTTTCATTAATTCATTTACCTACTTACTTACCTACCTACCTACTTGCTATACTTAACAATCTAAGATAGAAGCAAACAATTAAAAATCAAATATAAGCAAACATAATTAATAAAAATGCAAAAATCTGGCTGGAGTTCCTGCTAGAGTCTAACTAAGAAGGAAATCAGTGTCCTGCATTTTCTGGACCATGACAAGAACTCATATCTGAGATTTCAAGTTGATTCACAGAATCACAACCTAATTGTACAATATCATACATATAATAGCTGCTAAAAAGCTCTACACAAATACAACCTGCATTCATGGGCCCTGCTCACAATATCACTTCTATAGCTTAACTATCTTATAATAGAGAAAGTTTATTTGAAGAAATATTACAAACTAATTATTCATGAACTGGGCCAATGTTCCATATGAAAAAGAAGTTTAGCCTTATAGTATGGCTACAGCTCTTAACAACTAAACAATGAATACACCAGACTTTTTTCAACCATATAATTTTTCAAACATTTTTAATCTTACTAATATTTCTAAACTATACAGGAGCCATTGTAATAATCATTTTGTCACAGCTAAACATTTTAGCTTATATATTGTAGTGGTTTTGCTGTTGTATTTCAGCTGTCTGTAATTATTATTATTATTTACTTTGTTGTCAATTTTCTGTTGTTACTATTCTTATTTGTTGCCTAGAAAACATATTTGACTATGTAATGTTCATAAGTCTTTAAAACAATAAATTGTGGAATAATCTCTAGCTGTCATGGTTCCAATAGAAGAGACCAAATAAATCAGAACTCCAAGGCTAGAGAATTCCTCAAAGAACATGTTCATTGGTTACATAGTATCGGCATAGTCAAAAGTGAAACCAAGTCTGAAATCCCCTCCAAAGAGAAACACTATTACAAAGTTAAACTTCCCACCCCATTGCTATGCAATCACCTATGTGTCCCAATATAATAGTTTGGCAGACTTTCTAACCAAATGCTCACATCCCCCACCTAACCGACAGAAGTGACCTTGGTTCCCATGGGACAGTAAAATGTTTAGACTAACAGAAATCCTCCGCACAAGCTCCCATTCTTGTGGCAACCTAGAACGAGCAAGATGGCTGCTGCCAGGTTCGTTGTAGAGTTGACACTAGCAAGATTAGTATAACTGACAGATTCAAAAGAATAATTATATCACAGATCTTTACGATTATTAACACATTTTGAGATACATTTTTATGTTCCTTCCATTTACTGCTACATTTCTATGAAATACTACTGTCTAAAAATTAAGACTGCAGCCAAAGGCAAAAAATATATAAATATTAAAATGTTATGGCCAAAATTTACTTTGTCAGAAACCTCATGGATTAATGAGTTAAAGTGAGTTCTGATGCACAAAAGATTACGCTGTATCAGGTTTCTTAGACAATATTTCAATTTAAAAACTAAGTTAAATTCCATGCAGTATACCATACCTGCAATTTGTATCTTGGCTGGAAACAGATTCAGTGGAAGTTTGGATAAAGGCATCTTGCCAAAAAGGATGCTTTAATAGTTGTGTCCAAGTTGATCTTTAATGCAATTAAAATATTTATTTTAAAACCCAACAGGTAAAGATAATTTAAATATCAGAAAGTGTAATTTTTAAAAGTTATATATACAAGTGTATGAATATTAATATGAAATAACTTTTCACCTTTTCTGAGGATCCTTTTCAAATAAAGAGTCAAGCAGATTAAGGAAGTTTGAAGAGGGTTTTAGAAGTGCTGATTCTAAAAAGCAAATACATATTGTATTTCATAACAAAAAGGTGATTTTAATAAGTAAAACAAACTTCTAAAAACAATGAATTTTGAATAAAATTTAAAAATTAATTCAAATATTTTCTTATTGAAGCAGATATTTGAAGAATCTCAAATTCAGCAATTTAGGGAAATATCTGATTATTACAGTAATTCCTAACCTTTATTTCCATAAATTGGAGGAGAAAAATGTATGTAGGAGTCCCAGAAACATTTCATTGTGTTAGACAGCAATAAAATTGATTATTTTGAGAACATAAAATCATTTTTCATCTCTCATTATTGATCTAATTTCTAAAACAAATATTTGGCATAGTGTTATAAAAGCAAAATTGTAATAGACTAAATATGTATGTTATGTATTATTTCATTTTAATTAAATTCCTGCTGCCATTTTTACAGAATATTGTTTGATAAATGCCCATTTCACCTTGAATTTGAAACATGTCCCTAATGTCCAATTGGTTTTCATCCCCCAGAATATCACCATAGAAATACATTTACTCTTCAAATATTTCATAAGAGTTACAACCAACATTTCTCCTAAATATTCTTCCCCAGTTGTTTTTATGGCATTTTAATTATTAATGTTACAAATGCTAGAATAGCAAAACACAACCTTGTTAAAATAACAGACTGGTATTAAATATTCGGCTAGAAATTATGTGAAGCAGAATTACTAAATTTAAATGTGAGTCTTGTAATTTATCATTTTTCTCATTTTCTTTTATTAATCAATGAGGACTAAGTCTGCAGTTTTCCAATTGGCAATGTTTTATCAGGAAGCACTGATTTTCAGAGGAAGCAGGAATATGTACCGTTATAGGAGAAAAAATGAATTTCTGAAAAAAAGAACAAAGCCAGAATATTTTTTGTCCCACTTTTCATACCTTACCAAGTTTAAATACATCACTTATCTGGAACATTGAGTCCAAGTGCATTGCCTCTTTTGCACCTTTTATCCTACTGAGCACTAGAAATAATGAGCTAGGAAGCAAAAGATAATCCCTTTTTCTTTGCTCTGGTATTTGTTGTTTACCAGCCGATTTCCTACAGACAGGACAGATTATTTTTCCTATAATGGTATACAAAATGTTTTAGATTAAAAATAAAATGTCCCATTTCAAGGCTGGGCTTGAGGGATAGCTATTTAATATATTAAATGTGGCTACTCCCATTGTTATGGAAATTTAGACAGAGCTGTCTTGATATTGAAACTTCAAGAAAAAGGGAAATAACTTGAACACTTTAAGTAGATATACTGCATTCAGAGAATTTTGAACTTTTAAACAGTTCGTATTCAAAATGTTTTTCATACCCTACTTCTCTTTTCCCTTCTTATGAATACAGAAAATTCAAGAAATATATATTTAATAACTTCCTTAATGTTACCTCTCTGTTAGGACTTTAAACAATTGTTATACTGTGCAAGAACTGAGAATTCCAGGTGACCTCAACATTTTCTCTATATGAAGAACCATACCTTTCTGTTTAGGTGGGGCAGGATCTTCATGTAAAATGTGTTCTGTTAATTCAACAATGTTTTCTGAATTGAAAGGAGGTCTTCCTATAAAACATATATTTGTAGCAGATTTCACTAAAACTTTAAAAAAATGGAGCAACAAAAATCTATTAAAGTTCATTTAAAAGCACACACTCACTGCATTCAGCATTTAAAATCACTAGAGCATTGATACCATCACATAAGCTGACCTCCAACTGGGCATTGATTTTATGATCCCCAGCATAATGTAAAGACACAAAAAATCTTATCATTAGATTTCAGTGCAATCCCATTTAAGCATGGTGAAATCTTAAACAAGATTTTGTTGTTCTTATATGAGAGCTCACAAAATAGGCCAACTCTCCAATTTTTTACCGTTGTTACATTAGCCTTTTAATTTTAATATTATCAGGGCTGAGGAAGAGACCAGGCATCATTCTAATAACTCCAGGTACGCCCATGTATCTAGGATAAAAACTCTTAAATATAACAAAATCAGTCTTGCACAATAACATAACAAAACATTTTTGTAGCTCTACTTGGTAGTTCAACAGAACTTAAATGCAAATGGAGTGCATTAGAAAGCTCTCAGCACATTTCCTAAGGATGAATTATTTACACACCTGTAGCCAAAGCAACACAACAGGAGTTTATCACTGCTGTATCACTGTTGATAAAAATATGACAGATGATTTTATACAAAAGGGTTTAAGAGAAACCAAATAAATTAATTTTGCTTTAATGTGGAAAATGTTAATATGTGAATCCAGTTTAGTAATAATGGTACCATTTTCTTTAGACAAATACCAATGGCTCAGACACATAATATAACAAACCTATTTCTTGGGATACAGTTTATTATTTTAATCATTTATTTTTATAATTTGCAACAACTGTAGTAACAATTATATCTAGTTGCAAAAAACGACAATGAGAAATATCAGTGTGTGTTTATTATATTAGCATATGCTAATAAACCCCCTAATATACATATTTAAATTCTATAACTTTTATGAACAAACATACAAAAAAACAAGATATCCACATTTTACATGTACGAGAAATACTAAAACTATGGGACACAACTTTATTGAATTTTATTCAATTTCTATAGCTGCCTATCTGAGACAAGTGACTTTACGTAGTGAACAATCACAAAGTCAGTTAAAAACCAAGTACAGGTATAATAAGAAATATATTATTAAGATATAATAGCAACATTATAATCATAGAATATCCAGATAATATTAAGTTAGTTAAATATTCAGAAACTAGCATTTATCAGTAGCCTAAAAAAACATTGAGTTGGAGTTACATCCAAAATATTGATAATCTCAGAAAATAAAGCATGTAAATTTATAACACAAACATATAAGAAATAATCAACATGTTCAGTAATGTTCCGCATAATGTAAACACCTAACCTGGCATAAGCTCACTGAATAACTAGTTCTTTGGTTGCCTGAATCAAATGATATATTTATTTTAAAAATGAACAACTGTTACTCTTTGACCAACAGCACAGAATTCTACAGTTATACTCTGATAACCTCATACATCACTAAGGTTTTTGTTAAGTTTAGCTCAGATTAAGATGTTTGTCCTCTGCTAATGGAAATTCCCCAAGTCTTATACTATGATTTTCTAATTCTATTTTAGTGTTTGTATTTTCTTTTGTGTTATTTTAATCTGAATTATGGATGAGGAATTGTATGTCTAAGATTTACTTGCAAGGAAATTCACACAAAGTCATGAAGACAGGACACATAAACTCCAGAACCCTAACTTCTATTAACATTTATGACATTAATCAAAACTGTAATACTAATTATACAAACATGAATCTTGTAATACCTGAAAACATTTCATACAATAGGCAGCCCAAACACCAAAGATCACTGGCTACAGAAAAATCAGCTCCTTTAATCACTTCTGGTGCAGTGTATAGCAATGAACCTGCAAAATAAAATAACAAGCAATTCTTTATTCAGATGTTATATAAAGGGTATCCATCTAAGACAGTTATGGCAAATGTTTTAGAGACTGAGTGCCCAAACTGCAACCCAAAACCCACTTATGCATCGTTGAGTGCTGGGTGGGTGTGTCCCATTGGGTGGGCGTGGCTGCAGTGGTAACAGCAGACTGGGTGGGACTAAAAAGTTCAATCAATCAATTCCAACTTTGCAAGAACTTTTTTTTTCCCCCGCGAGAAGTTGAAATTGACTGATGGAACCTTTCTTTCTTTTTTTGCACATGGCGGCGGAGGCCTAAAGTGAAAAGGTTTTATAAAACCCAGCTGAAGGCCTAGGACTGGGGCAACGACGTGCGTGCCCACAGAGAGGGATCTGAGTGCCGCCTCTGGCACCCGTGCCATAGGTTCGCCACCACTGCTCTAAGACCTACAAGCTTTTCCAATCCTATGCTTCTTAGAAACTCATAGAATGATTGCTAAGACTTAGTTCTAATGCTGACATCAATCAGTATATAACTGACTTCTTATACTCAGGTGCAACTTCAAAAGAAATACAGTAACATTCAATTATATTCAAATATAAAGACAAATAATCAGCTATATCTATATAAGAAAATGTCCAAAGAGGGATATTTATCAATATTATTACTCAGTGAAGTAAACGGTCATTATTGAACTTGTCCTCACATCAGTTAATGAAAAATTATCATATATATTGATTAGAATTTAGCTGCTGCTGCATTTAAATGTTTCGATATATACCTCTGATTTTATTTTTCAAATTTTCTTTTGTGCTTCCAGAACTATTATCTCCTGCCTCTTCTGTGCCAATCAAACCAAAAAAATCTTCTAGATTTTCACCTTCTGCTCTAGCCAAGCAAAAATTACTGAATTTCAAAGTGCCAGGTCCTTCCAAGAGAATCTGTAAAGTTAAACACAAACTGAAGTACCAAGTAGCAGTTTCCTGAATTTAAAAGGAATTATTTAATTATTTTCAGAAATCATATATCAGTGCAAATATATGTTCCCTTACCTTCCTAGGTGTGAGATCACAGAAAATAATTCCAAGCTCATGTATATGATGCAGTCCAGTAACCAAATCAATACCAAATTCTCTGATGACATTCTCAGGTAGATGTTCATCTTGAGCAATTAACATTTCTAATGATCCACCTGGGAAGTATTTATGAATAATCATTAAAACATTAATCTCATCTCTGCAGTGCTATTTTTGTTAAAAAAAATAAGCTGATTTCTATGAAAAACATCTAATTTTCATGAATGAAAGGAGGAGAAATCTGCTCAGATTTTATTATGCATTGTCTGTTGGAAAGATGATTGCTGGCATTTTATTTAATAAATCTTACATAAAAAAATGTTATTTCCTGTCTCCAGTTAAATCTGTACTAGTTTAAGAACATTCCCTTTCTGCATTTCAAGTCAATGACTAAACATATTGTTAGCCTATTTAACAGTAGGTCTGTTACTTAGAACTGATAAATTTATTTCAAGATAAGTGATAAAAATATTATCTAAAAATTCAGTTAAGGATCCAAAGAATCATGTTAATAATAAAAGATACCAATATAGAAAATAGAACAATAGATATGATAAAAATCAGGAGCTGGTTAATAATACATAAAAATGAAACCAGTGAAGTTTGAATTCTGTTTATTTATTATTATTATTACTTTAATTTATACCCCGCCCTTCTCCCATTCCTAGAAAAAGAAAAAGGTCTTTATACCCCGCCCTTCTCCCATTCCTAGAAAAAGAAAAAGGTCTTCCTCAGGGAATGAAAGAATATTTCCAATGTATATAACTAATGGAGCATCTCCAGTAAAATCACCATTTTCCTAATGGCAGCTTGCTTCATTTGATTAAGTCCTCTGATAAAGAATTTAGATTTAATTGAGTATATATGGAATTATCCTTCAGATAGGCTGGTAAGTTATTTAGAGTTTGATAGGTAAACATTAGTACTTTGAAACAAGGCAAATAAGGGCTGTCATCTAGCACAATACTGGCATATGATAATGTCAACCATGAACAATCTATCTCTTTTCTTATGAAGGTTATAGAACATTGTCTAAATCAACTTTATTCTGATTAGTTTAATTCTGAAAGTATAATTATTTGATGTTACAAATCCATCACTGTCCAGTAACAGAATAAGAGAGTTAGAAAGGAGTTTGGAAGTCTTCTAGTCCAACACCCCTGCTCAAGCAGAAGACCTGTATTGTTTCAGAGAAATGGTTGTCCAATCTCTTCTTAAAAGCTTCCAGGATCTACCATTGGCCTAGCAAACTGACAGGAAATACAAACTGAGAAAGTGTGATGTCGTATAGGCAAAGACGGGAAACTATTTCCAAGTTCACTCAAAATTATATCCGATATAAGTGATCCTGTTACAAGGAAAGGGGGGGGGGAAGCATGTGAAAGCTCTTAAATGAATCATAGTTCTTTGAATTTTGCTGTTTATATTTAAAATGGAAAGACCCAAACATCGTAAGACTGAAAAGAATCAAATATTGTCCTATAATGATAGCATTTCTGAAATTGCTGAATGTCTTTCCAAAACAACTTGTCAAATTTTCCTTTGATTTTATGATATTCATTTTTATTGTTTTAATCTTTGGTTGTTTGTTGTTGTTTTTTTTATTTATTTATTTATTTATATTTGGATTTATATCCCGCCCTTCTCCTCGCGGACTCAGGGCGGCTGACAATCAGTTAAAATACATAAATAACAATACAAATTTAAAATTAATTAAAAGAAATATTTAAACATTTGTCCAATTAAAATGTAATTAAAACCCCTCTAAAAATTACCCTAGGCCAGTCCTGCAAGCTG
>NW_015386253.1:1767847-1875626 GCF_001527695.2 Protobothrops mucrosquamatus | reverse complement strand
CGGGCCCTCCAGAGATCATTTACCAACGTGACCAATGCCGTTTCCGTGCTGTATCCCGGCCTGAAGCCCGACTGGAGAGGGTCTAGATAGACCGTTTCCTCCAGGTGCCGGGGAAACTGCTGTGCAACCACACTCTCAACAACCTTCGCCACAAAGCGTAGGTTGGAGACTGGGCGATAATTTGCCAATACATCTGGATTGTTGCTATATATTCACCTGTGGTTTTACATGTTACCATGGATTTTTAAAAATTATATTCTACGTAAGCTTCCAGAAGTCTTTTTTATTATGGTATAGATTTTTTTTCATAAATAAATAAATATCATCCTCTCACCTGTGCACAATTCCACCACAAGCCAGAGATGGTTGCTTGTCTCATACCATTCATAAAATGTTACTATGTTCTTATGTCTAATTTCATGAGTTAGACGTACCTGTAATAGATAAACATTAAAGTAGGCTTGAATCAATTTGAATTCTCTAAAATTCTGTTTTCTTCCTCTAAATAGTTAAACAACTGCATATAAAAAGAAAGCATGAATTCAAATATGTAAAAACTACTCTACTAAACTGTGCAACATATAGAAGCTGCATTAATTCTGTTCACTGCAACATATAGTTGGATCAGGAATGCCTAAATGTATACATGCAATTGCACTTAGCAAATCTCAGGAAACTCTGAAAACCAAGGGTAATCTCAGTTTGCTTGAGAAACAGCCATCATCTTTTTTGCCCCATATTCCCTTTTGTAACTGGATAGTTTTCACTATCATTCAGTTTAATGAATTAATTATAATAGCTGGCAATAACTTTCAGCTGGAACATTAAAAATATAAAGTCTTGATTTTGGATCCACAAGAGCCAGCTATTCAAATAAATGCAATCAAGAGCAGATTTAAAAAATCATAAAATGATTCAAAGTACAGATTGCTCAAAGAGACAAAGAAAAAAAAACTACTCAGCTGTTGCAAAAAGATTGCACAAACTGACCTATACATGACATAATGCAGTTGTCAAACTGACTCACTAAAACATCTATAAAAATTACCATGTGCCACTAATTAAAAATTGGTAGGAACACAGAGTTGAAAAAATAATTGAAGATGAGCAGGTTGAAATATTGTCAGATTTTTCAATATAGATTGATAAAGCCTTGGCTCATAACATACCATTTAACCAAGGTGGAAAAGAAAAAGAAAAAAATATTTGATATGGCGATATCAGATGATCGTAGAACAAAACGCAAAGAATTGGAGAAGATCAAAAAGTAGCAAGATCTGAAAATCAAAACTGAAAGATTATGACATAAATTGCCTGTGGTGGTCCCAGTTGTTCTTGGCACACTGGGTGGAATGCCCAAAAATCTTGGACGCCACTTATAAAAACTGCACATTGACAATATTTCCATCTGTTAATTGCAAAAGGCTACACTTTTTGGATCCGCACATACACAACACTCATACATTATGATGGGAGGTTCTTGGGAAGAACTTGCCTTATAAAGGCCAATACTAGCGGAAGTACTGGCAGCTGTGTGACTTCACATTGTTGTGAACAGATTGCAGTAATATAATAGACATTAACAAAATCGTCAATTGCAAAAGGTACCTTTATTTGGAACAGCTTACATCCAGTGATGATACTCTTTAATATTATTAAATAACACCTGCCTATCCCAGGTTCTTGAGGTTTGTGGACAAAAGGGACAAAAATGGCAATTCCGGTCTAAACATCTGGCTGAATGTGTAATCATCCATAACAATAGAAATTATAGTATTACCATAAACTGAAATTACTACAGAAAAGAGATTGGTTTTTTTTCCTATAACATATTTCAAGTGTCTATTTTGGATGAAAATCATCCTGTCTGACCAAAATTGCATAGAGAAGTGAGATTATTTTTAAAAATCAGCAAAAGCTTTCAATTAAAAACTGTGATTAAAGTTTCTATCCTAAATTTGCTTTGATTCAAGATCAAGATATCTTAATCAAATATATTTACATTATATAATGGGTGAAATAAATATATTTTATAATAAGTTCTTAATGTTTGTAAATGAAGATATCTTCCAAAAATAACATATGTAATTCTTACCCAGTTTGTGATTTCAGCTCTTTTACATTTATCAGTACACAATATGGCCACAAAATTAATAGTTCCTTTTCTTCTGCCTTTATAAACAACAGTCTTGTTCCCTCTTCCAATCTCTTCATATAAAATAAAGTTCTCCATAATGAAAACTATATGGCATACATCAGTTTGGAAACAGAGATTCTGTTAGAAAAAGACACCTTTAAAACGAAAAACAACCTGGTTTTAGCTTGCCATATTAAGAATTAATATCGAATTATGAATACATTACAGATGATTGGTTAATTTAGTACAAACTTTGAACACTGAAGCTCCAAGAAATCCAGAAACATTGCCCCCAAACACATTCCAACCAGAAAGCAGCAACACATCACAATTCAACTTGGGAAACAAGAGAACTCAATGTCATTATAGCCATTCAACCACCGAAAAGAAAACCACCCTAACTTAATACCTTTTAGGAAAGAATGAGGTTTAGGTATTTTTTGCTCAGCATATGCATCAATCCAGCTACTATGGCTTGTAAATAATGCCTGATGATATAGCATGTGTGAATCCAGCCAAATAAAGTTTATTCAATCATCTACGATGAAGAAAAGTGGTGTGGGAAACCAACGGGCCTCGCTTTAGATCAGGAAACACACGGGCAACATGCTTCTTCAGGTGAGATGGCAGGCAAAGACCCTCAAGCCTCTCCGTGCCTCCCTTTTATTCGTACATTAGCATAATCAAGGGGGGGGTGTACAAAAGGACAATAGGGGGATGGCTCTTCATTGCCATACACAAAGAACAGGAAACTTAAGTCAAGGAGGTACTACTTCAAGGTAAGCTTAACAGGAGAAATGAAACTTAAGTCAGGAAACGAAACCTAAGGCAGGCAGGTAAGCTTTTCAGGAGAAACGAAACTTAAGTCAGGAACCAAATGGATGCAACAAAGTGGTACAGAACATTTTTTGTAAAGTCTTTTTTTTTAATCAACGGAAACCATGGAGAGGCCACAACCAAGTACTGTAAAATCAGTTAAAGAAATAGCCTGATAAGTTTTTTTCCTTTCCATGTCATGTAACTGGGACAATTATAAGGAAAGAGCCTTTATTTCTGTTTTTAGTCTGGGATTCAAATAAAGCAGAGGAATCTTACACAACACATATACATAGGCGGGGAGGGGGGGTGAGCTGAAGCGGCCGCAGCGGTGCCCAAGCTCTGCAGGTGGAGCTGGTGCAAATCCGGACTCCGGTAGCCTCCGCTGTCGCCGGTGGCGGGATGTGCAACTCCTGAGCTCTGGCTGTCTCCGCTGTCGCCGGCGGCAGTGTATAGGCCTGGGATGGAGAGGGAGAGGGGAGTCAGCCGAGGCTCTACTGAGACCCGGGGATCAGCGCGCGCAGCTCCAGCTGATTGGCGCTGAGGGCAACGGCCGGGTAGAGACTGACGCCTGACGTCTGCAAGAGGCCGGAGGGCGGTGCGCCCGGAAGAGAAAAGAGGAAGAAGCGGGGAGAGGATATAAAAGGAAGAGGTTTTGGCGGGAAAGAGCATTATATGTATATGCATGCACAAAATGCAGAAAGAGAAGTGCACTATTTTATGTCGTAAACCTGCTTGTTGAACGTCAGAAAAGAAGTGCTGACAAACCCTTATTCGAAAGAAGTATTGCTTTTGTAGGCTGAGGTTCTATTCTTCGCTGCATTATAACTCACTCGTACGACCTGGAGCCACAGAACCTCAGAGGAATTGGGGGGAGGCGCAAATTGACATCTTCAGGAGCCTTCAGAAAACAAGGGCAATAACAAGCAAAGGTGTCTCGTTCACACCCGTTGTTCTACTTTACTGTTCCAGCCCCTTTCAGTTAACCTCGGGGGAGGGGATGAAAAAAATGTATAGGCTTGTTTCCGGAGAATAAAATTTTAAAATGCATATACTGTACTTGCTTCGCGAGAAGAAATGACTCCACCCGAGCGACAAAGACAGGCGAAAAGTAGGAAAATGAATTGTAGCGCTTTGTTAATGTACAAGACCGAGACCTGCCTCCTACGGGGCTGTTCTAGATCGTGTAAAAGCTAATTGATGCTTTTATATTTTCTAAGTAAAGAGAAAGCGGTATTGCTTGAATGTATATTTGTCGGATGCAAAAATTAAAGATAATGTACAGAAAATATATATTCTCTGTTAGGAAACCCTTTTCATATTGTTTATTAAAGGTATTAGGGGAAAAAGGAACTCAAACTCCCCCGTCTAGTTTACTTTATGGTTTGAACCAGTCCCTCCTACTCGGTTTCTTAGATACGGCGCAAGATGCCGGAAACAATCGCGGATAATATTTCGCAGAGGGCTAAAGAGACGCCCTGTAGTCTTTCTGTCTTTGTCCCTACCCATTTTATTCGCGTTTCCCGGATGTTCACCACTCTGCGCCAACGTCTCTTTTCCGTTGCTTAAGGAGACTTTTTATATTCGTTGAGTTCTAACCAAATTGCCACTGGTAATTGGTTTTACTACATTCCCGCATCGTAGGTAATTTGGTGGCATCACGAGAACTCTAAATAGAAAACAGCCGTGAGGTTGTATTACAACATTCCATATTAATGCTTTCGGACAGTGTATCACAACCTCAGCAAATTTAAGATGCGTGGACCAACTCTACGAATTCCCCAACCAGCCAACATTGACTGCTTTTAAACTAAAACAAAAAATGTTCAAATAAAGCACAAGGAAAATGTTAGTAGGACTGTGACAAAAACAACGTACAGTTCTTTCATTACAGAGCAGCATATTTATTAAAATAGTATACGACTTATTATGCAAAAGTATAAAATACTTGAAAACAAAAATGCTTCTATTGTTTCACCAGAAAAATCCTATAATGTTTCATTTTCCTATTTCATAAAATAGTGCATAATGGCAAGATTTCAGGCAATTATTTCTTATGTGTTTAAGCCAAAAATATGGCTTACACCTTTTGCCCATGGACATGCCCCTTTGTTTTTGACCACAATTGCTGTAAATCTGCAGTTACCTGAATAGAACTGGATTTTAAATCACACCATGGCAATTTATTATGTGATCTTGGCTTATTTTTAACAGATCATCTGTTGCTTGTCACTTTGAATGAAATATGACCACCTGTTGAATTCTGGTTTCAGCCTAAGAGGGAACAAAGCAGTTTTATACATGAATCCAACTTCCTGTATGCCAGTTTAATACGCAAAGATCTGACTTTCTGAATCAAACTACTCTGATTAAAATAATTTTTTTCAGCTTACTATAGTAAGAATACATATCAAATATTGTAAAGCAATGTTCAATAATGTCATTAAAGTAATGTTTTCAAGAATCTTACATTCTTCTTTCCATAAATAGTTAAGGAAATATTTTGCTCTATTTTGACTTAGTAATATTCCAGAAACAATTTCAAAATAATTTTCCTTCATCAAAATTCAAAACATTTTGGCAATAGTAAACATAAGCTGATTATGCCTCAGTTCCTAAATCTAGAAATTCAACAACCAAACCAGGTATCTGTTCTTTCAGGTGGCCAGAACCAGAAAAAGATCTCACATGAACTGGAACTCTGTTGTACAGGTATAATTAAAGAGAAACTATCAGGTTTTCAAGATTCTGTCTCATTCTCTCTCTTATATCTAGGAGAGTCAAACAAGGGAAATCTTTCAATTTTTTCCCATCTCCTCTTCTTTTAGATTGTTTTTCTTACACCCGCAGCATAATTTTTTCAAGGCTACCTCGGTATTCCTCTACACAAAATACTGAAAAGCTGAGTTTATAAACTATTCAAAATCTAAAGTATTTAAAGCATTCTTCAATGCTATCCACAACTACATGTACCTGAATGGGTGAGAGTATAACACACTGGCTGCTATTTCTGTCATTGTGCTCCATTAGACTCATAAATAATAGCTACTTCCAGTGTGCTCTGCTGCCAGCTTTGGCATCATTGTAAAAAAAATTCTGATAATGAGTTACATGAATTATTAGTAGATGTAAAACATCTCAAGGCTTTGGAAGTGTTTTGATACAATGGCTTCGGTACTCTACATACAATACAGATGATATTCATCCTTGTGTTACATAATGTTACCACATGTAATTTTGAATTGGATTTATTTCCACATTGGAAGTAAATTCCACACTGCAACTAGAGGTATATAGGTAATCCTTGAGTTACGAATGTAATGGAGCCTGTCAATTACATTCGTAAACCAAAGATTCGTTGGAGTAAATCATGTAAAATGAACGTGAAAACTCCGGCTTTCAGCCATACATTCACTAATCGAATCGAATAAAATAGAATAACTTTTATTGTCACTTTAAATGTAAACTCAGGGCTTTTTTTCTCATAGAACGCCCAGAACAGAATTCCGGCACCTTTTTTGGCTGGAACCTTGTAGGGTAGGCAAGGTGGATTGTATGACTTGTGTGAGTTCCAGCACCTTTTTTTTTTTTTAGAAAAAAAGTACTGTGTAAACTAATCAGTATATATATAAAATGAAATTTTGTTGCATTCAGCTTTCAAAGGGTAACCACCTCCAATATACAAGACAAAAAATTATACATATATCCACATACAAAAACATACATGATACAGAGAACACAGTTGAGTTCAGATGTATCCATGATGAGAAAAAAGAATTCTGTGAATTTACATGATGGATGACATAGGGAACAAAGTTGTTACAAAATCTAGTAGTCCTTCAAAAGCTCCTCTCAGAAGGGAGCAACAGAAGCAGACCATTAAGTGGTGTGTGGGGTCTCTAACAATGCTTTGAGCTCTAAGCACATTCAGTATCCTGAATATCGAATGTGCGGGTCGTTAAGTGTATAAGGTATCTCAGGGTGGGAATGGCCATGAGGGGCCTAGTGATGGAACAGGCCACCCAAAGACTCTCTCAACCCACTGACTTATTTCATGCTTCCCACAATTGCTTCACTCCCCCCCCCCTCCCATCCTACCATGGCTGGTCTCACTTACTTGCAAAGATCTAGCGAGCTGTCTCCTCTCTGCCACGGTTTGCCTGCTCCAGGCACTCCAAAAGCAGAGCGGGGTGAGTGCGCCCTGCTCTCCTTGTAGGCTCTGATTGTCTTTGCAAAAAGCCTTTGCCGGCAAGAACAGAACCCAGGAGGGATGCACCAAGCCCTCCTGGGCTCCGTTTTCAGCAGCAAGGGCATTTTGCAAAGATGACCAGAGCCTACAGGGACACACAGGGCTTTGGCACGGAAACAGCAAACAGAAGGAAGGACTGAAGGACTGAGCCTTCTGTTTGCAAGCCTTTTGCAGCAGATCTCATCCAGGATTCAATTTGGAGCGAACAGAGGCCTAAAGTAGTCTGAGATCAATCAAGATCAGTAGCACAAGATCTCACGCTACTGATCCTTTGTGATCTTTAGGCCTCTGTTCTCTGTGAATGCACCAAAGGCCTGAAGCAACAAAGCAGGCAAAGAAACTGCAGCAGAGAAGCTGGAGAGAGCTTGCTAGATCTCTGCAAGTTGAGTCTCCAGAGGTCTAGTGCCTGTGGAGACCTGTCCGGGGGAGGGGGAGGGAAATAGGTAGGGTGAATGTTGCAATGCCTCTGCCTTCATTCATAAGGGTGAAGGACTGCTGTGGTGTTGCAACATTCATAACTTTGGGACTGTCGTAAGTACTTAGGGGGGTTATGTTGTAATTTTGAACAGTCACTAAGTGAACTGTCATAATTCGAGGATTACTTATGTTTCTTTTTTTAGAAAGGGACAGATTAATTATTTCTTCTTTTTCTTGAAAGAATTACTATTGAGAATTATTCAAGGTACTTTATGGTGACCAAGGACAAAGGCCTCTCTGCTTGACTTTTTTGACTTAATTTATTTCCTTTACATATCTCAGTTGCAAATGTTTGTGTTTCCCTACCATTCTATATATTTTGCAAAAGGTTCTGTGGTTATTTTGCATTGATTACCATAACATTTTTCCACATTTTATTGTTCCTTTCACATTTTTATTGTTCCTTATCCAGCAGTATAGGGAAGCTGGCTTTTGAGTTTTACCAGTATAGTTTCCAGAGTTGTCTACAAAAGTATATCTGTTATGGTGATACATCTTTACTTATGTAGCATCACCCCCGTAGGGTCCCCTTGGCCTCCTCTTGACCTGGCTGCCGGTCCAAGGGGCCTCTCACTTTGGCACCTCTGATTAACAGGGGCACCCAGTGCAGTGATGCTCAGTCACGGTTGACAGCCACTCACATGAGGCGATGCTGGTCGATCTGTCTCGGCGGTAGCTCACGTGGAATAATGCTGGTCGATCTCAGGCAGTCACAGCTTACAGGGGCGATGGTAGTCAGTGCCTGGTAACAGCAGCTTGCGTAAAACGATGGTAGTCAGTGCCTGGTAACAGCAGCTTGCGTAAAACAATGGTAGTCAGTTCCTGGTAACAGCAGCTTACGTAAAATGATGGTAGTCAGTCCCTGGTAGCCACAGCTTGCGTACGACGATGGTAATCAGCCCCTGTAACAGTAGCTTAAAGGCGGTCAATCTCTCTCTGGAACCTGCAGGGACCTCCCTTCTCCATTCTCGTCTCTCTCTGCCCTCACTCCTCGTAATCCTCCCCTTCTCTGTCCCCTTTGCCTCTTTCAGCTGGTTCTACAAAACCTCTCTATTTTCCCCTCTCTAACGTTTCCCCACTAAAAAATACGTTCAACCCGGTCAAACTCTTCTGTCGCTCTTCCTCCACCCAGCTTGTTCCAACGAAGAAAAAGAAGTAAAACTTCCCTGACCTACCCTCTCTCCCTCCCTTTTATCCAGCTTGCCCACAATGAAAAAACCAGTAAAAAGGCTTCACCTCCCCCCTCTCTCTTCCACCATCCAGCTTGCCCACAATGAAAAAGCAGTAAAAAAGCTTCAACCCCCCCCCTCTTACTCTCTCTCTCTCTCTCTCTCTTCGCCCAGCTAATTCTCAATGGAACAAACTCCAGCAAGCCACTTGCTTCACCTGACATCCCCAAGTCTCAACCTTCCTTCTTCCTCCTCTCAGTCAGCTTCCTCCTCCTTTTTGATCCCTCCCAAGGGCCATGCTCCACCAGACCAACAGCGGCTGCCGGAGCTCCTCATTCCCCTGCTGGGTCACAGGGCTCCAGCAAAGCCTCTCAGCTGGCCCCACACTTGCCCCAACTCCGCTACACTTGGATGGCATTATTCTCTATTCATAATTGGCAACATGACTCGTTTATTCTATAGAAATTTTTATCTTCTATGATAGTTATGTACTTGTTCACCTGTATTTCTTGGATCTTCAAACCAAAATTGAAATGTTGTCACATCCTTTCATACAGTATTGTTTATAGAAACACTTCAAGATGCAGAACATAATTCTAGTCCTTTCTGAACTGAGATAAGAGGATTTCATCTCATGTGTCTTGCTATATAAATGAATTAGAGTTCTTGAACATTTTCAGTTCAATGTGAAATATCTTCAAATGCTTGTCTCATATAATGCAAATTACATCAGACAATACAATGCCATTATTGTCAGCAAATAGATATAAAATTAGTCCCATTGCTATAACTTACAGTTTATATGAGAATTTAGTATAATCCTCACATGATGTGCAAAGTTGTAATTCACATGACAAAGGAAAATAGTATGTTAATGTATGGGAGATTATTCATACCACAAAATCATCCCATGAGAATTTTATAAGCTATAAAAGTTTGTAAAAGTAATTAGAAGAATAGCAAGAACTGTAAAAAAAATTCTGAAAGACCTTTACTGGAACCTCTTAAAATGTGGTGGAATTGGCCTTCAATGCATTTGTTAAGTAGTGAAATATTCAAATTTAACTTTCTCCCACAAAGTGTGGGGAACATTATAGTGTCATGATGTCACATTTTTTATTAATATTCGAATCCTTTGCAAATAAATTTTATGTACAGATTGGGGATACAGACTTTTCTATGTGATTCTTCATGTATTTATTTGCTCTTTATGCCAGTGTTTCTAGAAGTGGAATACATCTCCATCTCCTCAAATTAGGAAAGAGTTAAAGAAATGAAGAAATAAGAACAGAAGATCAGTTATTCTGTGGGGTGAGTCAAAAGGGACTGAGTGGTTTAGCAGAGCACGTCTGGGCATGAATGATACTTCTGAACATTTTACATATTAAAATAAAAATAAAATAGTGATATATTGCTAATTATTTCAATGTATTTTTGGACTTGGGCTTAGGGAACACTAGTCCTTTAGCAGTAAACATAATACCTGCTTAAATTAGCTTCTGTTTTTATATATTACTGCATAGTAAGTTGTCAAATGTATTATTTTAACTTATGTCCCTAAAATTTACCATAAATGATGAACATTGTAGCAGAAAACCCATACATTTTCCATTTTCTGAACAAATGGATTTTTGGTAGTATAGTATCACTGTGATTTATAGGACTAAAAATATAAGAGTAAAAACATTTTCCTATGTTCATTAATACAATTTTTTATTATGAAACAGTTGACAATGTAAACTGTTTTTTAATTTGTACAATAGATATTTCTCTTCTTTTGAAATGGAGAAATGGGGTAATAATATTTTTAAAGAAATCACCCATGATGCTTTTTGAAAGATTAAGTGGAGTTTGTAAAGAAAATTCAAGTATCTCAGGAGACTTCCGGTCCTGCATGGTAGCGACTGGTCACAGGCCTGCTGATCGCCGCATCCCCTCGGCCAACTTTTGTCCTGCCTGGAGACCCTAATTGGTCCAAGCCGCCCCAAAAAGGCGGCGAATAAAGAAGGGTGCCCCGGCTACTCGTCTTGGGGAAAGCCTTCTAACCCGACAGGAGATAGGCTGTATTTCATCAATCAGCCCTAGCTACTTGTAACCGGAGTCCAAAAGAACTAACCAGCACTACAGTAAATAGCGTGCTTGAAACTGGGTGAGGAATCTGATTTTCCCTTTTGTATTCTACACTTAATGTCCTGGAAAAGATCCCCAAGAAGCAAAATACCTCTGAAAGTGAAGGAGGGGGACTTCCACCCCATCCTTATACTAACAAGCGGCAAATTACAATTTCCATGGAGGATCAAAATATATGGTAGTGAAATAAATTGATAAACTTGAAAGCTAAAATTTAACTTTGGACAAGTTTAAGATTGTTGAATGGTTAAGACTCTCATTTTAAAGACCATTGTTCATATTGAAAACTAAATAGATTCTGACACCTAGTGCTGGATGAAGATGACAGCTATGATTTCCATAGAGAACTTGCCAAAACATGGGAAGAGCTAATCTGTGTTTGTGACCTTCAAAGCTTTAATAACAAAGAACAGCTGTGACAAAAAAAGACAATAATCTGGACTGCAGACAAAGAGAGAATTATAAACTTTAGAACAAAATTTTTTTTTAACTCTTTGGATTACAAATATTTATTTAACCGGGACTCTAAAGCTATTTCTAGATAAGAAGGAAAACTCCAACTTTTGGGCATCATGGATCAGAGACATGTAGACAAAACACACCAAGAAAACATAAATACCTCTCAGGAGGAGATATATAGTATACTGCAATTAATTCAAATAACACTGAGTTCAAATCACAAAGAAATCCAAAATAACTTTGAAAGTACAAATCAATCTATCTCTAAGTTAACTTTACAACAAAAAAAAACTTCCAGGAAACAACAACAGAGAAGGAACAGACAAAACAAATAAGTGGGCATAAAATTGAAAATAAAGACTCAAAGACGAAACTTAACAAAGCAAGAAAATATGATTTAATCCTAGTGGGGAAAAATTTACAAGAAATGGAAAAAACAACTCATCCCTTAAGACAGGGCTTTTCAACCTTTTCACTCATTGTACCACTTTTAGGATAAGGCAATATCCAAGTACCACCAGTCGCCCAGCAAGGTATCAAAAACTTGACCAAAAAAAAGAAGAAAAAAATGATAAAGTACAGGTAGTCCTCGACTTACAATTCGCTTAGTGACTGTTCGAAGTTACAACGGCACTGAAAAAGTGACTTATGACCATTTTTCACATGTTGCAGCATCCCCAGGGTCATGTGATGTACATTCGGATGCTTGGCAACTGATTCATACTTATGACGGTCACAGTGTCCCAGGGTCATTTGATCACCTTTTGCAACTTTTTGACAAGTGAAGTCAATGGCCGGGGGGGGGGGGTAGCCAGCTCATCACTCAGGTTGCAGGGTACCTGTGTGGGTGGGGGGAATCCATGGGTCTCTGGTGGAGGGGAGTGGGACTGCCCTCCTTCCCTCCCTCTCTCCCAAACTTTTCAATAGGCATGTTACTGTTTATACTCTGAAGGGCAAATATGCTGCTTGCTAAGTGAAGCCCCAGGATAAGAGGGCTACATGTGTGTGTGTGTGTGTATGTGAGAAAGGAAGAGGGAGAATGTATATGAATATGCATATGTATTTGTGCATATATTCATATTTTACAGTGCTATTCCAAATTCATATTATCCAGATTGCTTATTTAAATTTCATCTTGTTTTATATCTGTAGTATGATAAGCCCTTTTACAAATTCTGATTTGATATTGTTTTTTAGCCAAAATGTTTGTCTGAAAGTACTTTTTTAACCATCCTGAATTTCTCACTTTACTTTTGGATATTCTGAGTATTTGAATTCTTTTGTTCTGGTTAATGACTGCAATAAAGTTGATTATAATGATAATGCAACCCAGAAGGATGCAGTAAAGTCGAGAAATATTGAAAAGAATAACACTTTGATTCAACTGATAAAGGAGAGTATTTATAGCTCAGGATTGACATGAGGGGTCCTTGGTGCTTTCTGAACTTGGTTGTTTTCGTGTTTCTGAGCACACCCAAACGACACATATATACACATACATACACACACACACACACACTCACCCACAAAGCACAAGACTTGCCAGAGCCTCATCCTCCTCCCCCACCCCCAGCCAAATACTCCAGCAACTTTCTGACAAATTATTACAGCCTTCCATCTTCTCCAGGCTCTTCCCCCCCACCCATGCAAAGAAGGCAGGGGACACCTGCCTGTTTATCCTGGCCCTGGCAATCTTGCTCACTCGTTTTCTGTGAGCTGGGAAGGAGTCTGTGATTCACATACACACACACACACACACACACACACACTCACCCACAAAGCACAAGACTTGTCAGAGCCTCGTCCTCCCCCACCCCCAGCCAAATACTTCCAGCAACTCGCCCCGTGCATGCGATTGTCTTTACACTGCTCCTAAAAGCTACGAGTTAAAAAAAACTTTAAGCCTGCGATACAGGCAACTCTGTGCACTTCTCCTGGCCCGAAAGGGGAAACTGGTGGGCGGGGCGGCTGGCCGTGACGGAGATGGCAAAGGCTTACTTGGTGTGAAACACGCGGGGGGGAGTCAGGCGGGCACGTTTTTCCCTCCACACTCACGTGCTGATGGCTTCGCCTGGCGTGCATCGACAAAACAAACGGCCTGGATTCCCACCTGCTGCTGCAGGATGAGTCCTCTGGGAGGGCATGTGCCGTCTGACCGCTTTGCTTTCCACTCCGTAAAGCCGGGCACCTCGGGAAGAGGAGGGGGGAAAAGACTCGAGCCCCAGGAGGCAACATGAGGGCCGTGAGGGGTATCGCAAGCTCGCGGGAGGGGGGGAAGAGGAAAAGAAAATGGAAGAGAGTGAGGCCGTAACAGAGAGAGAGAGAAAGGAGAAAAGGAGGGGCAGTTGTGAGGTTGGCACTTAGGGCCGCGATGCGAGAGGTCTCAAACACCTACCTGCAAGTGAATAGATCTGTTCCCTTCAGGCTCGCACTTACTTCTGAAGTAAGAACAGGGGGGAAGGGTGACACGGATCTTGCACAAGGAGTCTCTGGGGAGGGTGGAGCCTCACTCTGTGCCTGCGCTCTTCGTGCGCCCTCAGTAGGGTTCCTGCAGGCCCTCGCCAAGCAGCTTGTTTTCAATTTCAACAAGCAAGTGAGCTGTGAAGGGGGGGAGGAAGGCGACGCCCTGGGGGGGCAGTGGGGGGGAGGAAGGCGACGCCACATACCACCAGCCAGGTGGTCGCATACCACTAGTGGTACGCGTGCCTCCGGTTGAAAAGCCCTGCCTTAAGACTACAAAATAAATCTGAGGACAAAAAAACAGATTGGATAAAATGGAATGTAGAGATGTTGAAAACATCAGAGAGAAAGGAAGTGATAAGAGAAGGAAAGAAGGAGAAAAACATTTTCAAGAAACATGGAAAGACAAAAGCCTCACATAAAGACACTTTATTCGATTTACTTCTTATACCTACAGCAACAGTCATGAATATATGGGAAAACGTTTTGATTCAGCAAAACAAATTGATCAAGAAAGATACTGGTCAAAGGAAAAAGATCAAAGTGAAAATTAAGAAAATAGATGATGGGATCTACCAGAGAGAATATTTAAAAAAGAAACATTTGTTTGAATATAGTTAAAGAAATAGAAAAGATTCTGAATACATATGTCATTCTAAGAGAGATGAATTTCTTAAATAATACTGTATGCTTTTCCCCTTTTTATTTTATTTCTTGATATAAGTAATATAATACTGATGAAACAAAGGAAATGTTTTAGATAATTAAATGTGTCTGAATTTAGGGAAATTATAATGTATAAAAAAGAAAAAATGTTTTGAATAAGAATTAAAGGATTAGATGACTAGACACATTAAATGGAATATTTAAAGATTAAGTCTATTTTTAATCATGGTTAAAAAGAATAAGAAATTTTGGGAATGAATATATATTAGCTTAGGAGGAATATATATTTTAAGTAGTATTTTACTTATGTTTCTTTATTCTTGCTCTCTTTTCCTTTTCTTTACTGTTTTTACCTATTCTTTAAGAAATGTAAAAGTGTTGAGATAGTTTATATGGGAAAAATGGATTTAAATCTTTAAATGTAATTAACTGTTGAGAAAATCTTAACCAGTAAGAATATTTTGAACTTTATGGGAGAAACAAATCTAAATAAGGACTGTAACAGGATATAAGAAGAGGCAACCAGAATGATTAAATAGAAAAGAAATATTATATTGATATGATCATTATTTCTAGGAATATTGGGAAAAATCATACATGTAACTGTTATTTATCAAAATAATAACTGTATTATTTCAAAGTTTGCAAAGAAGACATTTTGGGGAAAAGGGGAAATCATCTAAATGTACTATGTGGATTATGGATTACAGAAACTAATTGTTAATGCTTTTTCTTTACAAATGTAAACCCAGCAAACACACTGTTTACCAACTTCTTGTGGAAAACGAAAGAACTCTTACGAATTCCAGAGGGGTTTAGCAGAGAGGTTTATTGCGCAGGTTTAGAGGCATATTAGAGATAGGCAATTCTGAATGAGGAGGGTGGGATTAGACTTCAGTTTTTATACTACCCTTCTTTCAGGAACAAAGGGACTACACATGATAATACACTGTAATACATTTGGATCGTTTCTCATGGGCATACAATGGAAGGTTTTGCTACATACAAAGTATCCATGTGCAATGCGCATTTGGTTAGCCACATATTACTGACACAGAACTTTCCCAGTGAATTTTCCCAGTGATTATGCATTACATCATTATTCTAGCAATTATGCAGACACATCATTATTGCAGACAAATCATTATTCTAATAATTGTTCATTTTACTACATTAAACTATTAAGTGATTTATGTTTTAAAAAATCAATAAAATATATGAAAAAAAAGGAATCAGCCCTGGGACTCGGTCCTAAAAAAAAAGAAAGAAGAAAAGAAAATTCAAGTATCTCTTTAGACTGAAAATAACCTGTATGCACTCAGTGAGTCTCATTCTTAGGCAAATTTGCAGGATACTAACTTTATTTTTCCCTTCCTTTAATTTAGAATGACTTTAAATTTAATCATTCGTAGACTATGGCTGAAATAAATGGACCAAGATTAATTATTGATCAATATTTCATATACTCTTTGTTTACAATTTCAATAAAAATATCACAAGTGCCAATTAAAATATTCTCATCACTATTGTCAAAAGTTAAAACAACAATACGAAAGGCCCATGAAAACAAATATGAGTCTGAATATCATCCTAGAGGGAATTGTATTGTATTAGCTAGTGACAATTCCGTCCAAAATACGCACTGGAGAAAATGAAGTGGCTATTTAACATGACTAAATATGGATTCAACTCTGCTGCTCAGTTTAGCATTTCCGAAGCGGCGTTCTGGAACATGCCTCTTTTGAAAAGTTAACTTTTTGACTTAACTTGGCTTTGCCATTCTTTCCAGAAGTGTCCTTTTGAAGGTCGCTGACTAATTTTTAAATTTGCCAAGTTGTACAGTAATGATGTGGTGAACGGGATCAGCTTTTGTTGGTGTACCAGAATCAGTTGCTTAGATACTCCAGGCGCTCAGGCATTCCCTCCCCGGCAGCAGGGTTTGTGCGATGAGGTAATAGCTAAAGAGAGGAGGGAAGGGCCTGCAAGCGAAGAGGCAAGTCTGGGGCCCGCCCAACCGGTAAAGAAAGGATTGGTGGCATCTCCCCTGTTAATCTTTCTGCACGAAGAGCCATCTAAAGAGAAGAGGGCCCACAGACAATTAAAAACGTCTTTCGGTATAGGATTCAAGACCAAGCGTACGGACAGAAAAGGTGGCGCAGTTTTAGAGAGCGCCTTGAAAAGCCTCCCCCCCCCCTTTTTTTTTTTGCCAGGCTTAGTGCGTGGAATCCATGCACGTAAGCCCTCCAACGGGCTCAAGACAGCGCCGCCTGCAACGGCGGGAAAACACCGGGTTTTCTTTTTCACCCTACACGTGGAGCTGGCAGGCTACAAACAGCTCAAGCTGGTCACTTATTCAGCGAGAAAGTGCTTCCGACCTTCTTGCTGTCCGATCCCCTTCTTCCTGAGTAATTCTGGAGAGCGCGCGCAGTTCGAAGTCAAACCGGAGGCAGTGTCGAAACGAAGCGAGCAACGCGCCCTAGGGCAGAGGAGGAAGTAGTTAGTCACAAGCGCCGGCCCCACCGCTCATGTGCCGCTCGATCCACCGCGTCTGGAGGGGGATCCATTTACACCAGCCAACAGTTGCAGCAGAGTAAGCCCCAGAGAAGGGCCGCTTGTAAATACGCCACCATCTATGCCCGTTTATGTCGGGCTGTTGCAGTGGCGGTTGCGTGACGCCTTGGGAAACCTGCGCCTGGTGAGTTTCTTTTAATTCGTTGATGTTATGGGCAGTCGCCTTGCTCAGAAGGTATCAGCCGGTTTTGTGTTACCATCCTTGGTCAGCTCTTCCGTCCCCAGATCTTAGATATTCTCCCCTCGCTTACACTGCTTTTTCTAGCAGCCTAGGGAGAGCGAACTGAAGGACGATCCTGTGGTTGCAGATGCGGCGTGTTCGACAGACAAGTATGTTTTTGGACCGTCTTAATGAGGCTTTTGCGTAGAATGTGTCGCTCATGGCACAGATAGGAATCTTCCAGTTTTTCCTGAACCTTGCCTTGCACCGCATGACAGTCGGCTGACCTTCAGAGACTTGTTTGAAAATAGACGAAAATACCCCTGGATTGTACATGTTCTCTAGCAGTGCGTTTCTTCTCTTGATAAGCATAGTCAGGCTAAGTTTGTTTGAATAATAATTTTTTTGCATATGAATTTGAGAATTATTTACATCAGTGAGAAGCCTTTAATATATTAAAAACCGTTTTCTTAATCCTAGAAGCTTCCAAGTGTTACTGGCTAGGGATGATAGCAATGTAGGAACATAAGAAATTGCTTACTTATATGTGGATACGTACATGTGAAGGGTAATAGTTATAATAACTGTCATCAGAAGTACAATTAAAGTATTTTGGTCTGTGTATTCACGTGACCTTGAAAATAATACCTGTCTTTTAATAAATTGAAATATAACTCATGAATTGCTTAAAAGGCAAAAAATTAAATTCTTTTTGAATGAATTTGTTTAAAGCCCTTATGTTGTATGTATTTTATTAATTGAAGCCTTGCTTGGATTCAAGAGGCCTTTAAGGTCGCAATAAATAAGATTCAGGAACCCTCTAATATGTCAGGTTGCTCTAGACTTTGCTAAGATATCATCTAGTTTAAAATAATTTTGTTTAGAGCAAGTCAATTGCTTCTGGAAATACCTTAAACAACAGCAAATGAACTGAAATGATGTATTGAACTCTAGATATTTTCATGCAGAAATAACTCCTTCAATTCAGTAGAACTAACTTCTGAATAATGCTGTCTAGGCTTGTGGTCTAGAAAATGGTATAATTACAGGTTTTAACTATTTATTGAGCAAGGTAACTTTTTTTTCTCAGAGATCTCTTCTCCATGTTAGTACTTGAACATTTGTTTTAAAAGTTAAAAAGCTAACATCTCCTATATATCACTTGGCTAAGAAAATGATCTAAAGACTGTACTCTGATATTATTGTTTCACATTATTCTCCATGGATTGCTAGGCATGTGAGGAACTGAAAATTCAGCAATAGCTGAAGAGCTACAGAGTGTTCTTAGATCAGGGATAGAGAATAAGGTATATTTCATGCCTCTTCATTGCTGTTTATCTTATTTTCATTGTCTTGATGCAAGGCAACTTATAGGATAGTGTCATAGATGTTTGTGTCGGTTATTTTTGCAAACAAATCAGGCTTTTTTACTACACAGAAATATATTTACATCGAAATGGTGTTATGATTACTATGAATCTAGACAATGTTGTAAGGCAATTTCTGTTATCTCTGCAAACTTAAGGCTCCCTCAGGCAAACATAATACAACTTGAAACTACTAAGGAAATTTTTATATTGTCCCATAATAGTTTACTTTAGGACAATGAAAAAAGCTTATAAAATGAATTTATCTTTGTAAGGTCTGTGATTACATATCTAATAAAGTCATTTGAGTGTGACCACAGATGAGGTAACAGCTTTACTACATGAATATTATCCCTATACTGCTATACAGTAATAGGTATGCCTATGTATGTAGAAATTGTCCAAAGATATTCTTAATAATGTGATCTTGTTACTCAAAAACACCCTGCCTTGGAATTTACAGATAATTAGATGTAGGATAGTGATTCAGTGTATTACATTTGTTTTAGAAATCAGCTATATTTACTGTGTTTTATAATGTTAGAAATATAAGCCTTGCTGACAATTATACACACATAACCATTTTATGAATAAGCTCTAAAGATTTGAGCAGCAGGCAAGTCATCAAAACAGTGCCTTTATTTATTTTAATCAACTTGCAATTAGATGCACAACAGATAATGCATGAAAATAGGAAATAATGATTATTAATATTTCTTAAATAGGTAAAATGTAAGGTCCCTATCATGTCTTTATAAAGATGTATTTATTCGTAAAATTTATTGGCCATATGTTCTGCCGTTATATTTAGGATGGCTACTTTCTTATGGACTGTCCTTGAATGCTGAAATGCTCATTCACAGATTCTGTATTATATCATATTAGCAAATTTTTCTGTTTCCGTCTGTGCTTGTTAGTTAATAACAAACAGACATATTCTGTCTACTGATAGACATTTTAAGCAAGATACCATGTCTCCTTGTGATAATTGAAATTCAGGTGAAAGATCCCTAAATGGTCTTGAAATATTCTGCTCAACTAAAATTTGTGGGTTAAAAATACAACTGATATTTAAATTTAGATCTGGTATGTATGGTGTGTTTATTAATTCTGAGGATCATTTGAGATGTTTTTTGTGGTCTGGAAGAATTTTGTCAACAATTTCTCTGAATGAAAGAAATGAACACTGTGTTTAAAACTGAGAATATAGTTTTTCCCTCTCATTTGGCTGAGCAACTTTTGATCCTCCTAATGTTGTTGAATTCCCAGTATCCCTCAACATTGTCTATTACTGCTAGGAATTGTGGCTCATTAGTACCTGGAAGGAGGATTGTCCATTTCTCCTAGAATAATTTCTAGTACACAAGAAGTTTCATTAAATTTTGCATTAGACTAGATGTGTGTTTCTATTTGGCTGAGTAAGAAAGTTTTGTTTTTATTAAGAACTATATCAAAGTAAGATTTTTAAAACAATCATCTCCTGCATAGGAGAGGAGAAGAATTATTTTACCCTTCTATCACAGGTAATATCTGGTGGGGTGTGGGCAATAAAATATGCATCATAGTATAAAATGTGATTTATCTCCATGTATCAGGTTGGGAAACAAGAACATCATGGCAGAATTTATATCAAGATGTCTTATTATTTTGTTATCCTTTTTTAACAATCTGAGTATGCTGTGGATGTTTATGTCCTTAATTTTGAAAACAAATCCCTTTCTTTTATATGTACCCAAAAGGCATAAACATAAAATGGAAGCAATCAACAATCAGCTGGGAAATTTAGCTCTGTTTAACTTCTTGAGCTACCTTGATTTTCATAGTATAAGCTAGCCATTTTAATATTTATAAACTAACTAGCTGTACCCGGCCACGCGTTGCTGTGGCTCAGTCTGGTTAAATGGAAAAGAAAGAAAAGAGAAAGCGCACTTTTGTAATATGTTTAATTTCACAATGCTAGCGTGTGTTGCTTTTACGTTCAACAGATGGCGCTGTTTTTCAAAACATGTTTTTACCTGTCACAGGTGTGACATCTATATAATAGTAGGTATATAAAAACACGTGCGTATTCGAATGCAATGTTGTGTCAAAATTTCAAAGCAATCGGTGAAGAACTTTCGGAGATTTAAGATTTTGAACATTTACATTTTTATTTATATAGATATAAGCTAATTATTAATCCATGTGAACTATGATTAAGACTAGTTAACTTAAAACAAAGTAGCAAGATGATTCTCCTTAATCAACTTAGCCTTTTAAATATTTGAATCAGTATTAAAATCAGGTTATAACATCACGTGGAAGGAGGACATGGAGTGTCTATGAGTCTACTGTGCTGTCTAAAGCACCTTGTGAGTAGATCTGTTACAGTGATTAATGCCAGGAGTTAATCAAATTATACTCAAAATTATTTCAACATTCTTGAATGAGATCTTGAGACAGGTTTCCTGAAATTTCATAAGATTTGCTGTTCTTGGCACATTTGGAGCAAGCAAGGAGGCACTTAGTACTTGTGAGAGATTTGCATGCTGAACTTAGTGCCAGAAAAAAGTAACACTAAGATTCCTAAACTGTGCTTAACAATGTTGTACATGGAAATGTATACTACTTTTAGACTAATAGAAAACAGAATTATTGATGAAATATTGTCTGATAAGAGTGTGAACTTTAAAAGATAAAGGAAACTTTTGGGGAAATTCATTGTAACTATAAATAATTTGCTTCACGATGTAATGTTTTTACATTATTAACATCCTTACTTTAACAGCATTCTATTCAGACAGAGGTTTTAACTGCATTATTCTCAAAGAAAAACTTACATTTTAGAAGAAAATAACATCAAAAAATTGCTAACGTTCCTGGCTATAAAATAAGCCCCCAAATCTTTCTCTCCATCTTCTTCTTATCACTCCCTGAAAAAATAATTTCAGATGCTGTTGTTATCAAAACAGAGAACCCTATATCTTGTAGAGTATAACCTTTCTTTAAAAAAAGCAAAGAAAAGGAGCAACATTTCAAAAACATTCAAAGAAGAACTGAACATAACCATTAGGCATGTAATATTAACAGCTGCTTGGAAAAGGGAAAATGAAGGAAAAATAGCATAAGCTGGCCAGCTGGCAGCCTTCCCCTAAGAATTGACAATCCACTGTAATGTTGAGCCAAACAGCCAAGAGAAGAATAGCAACTTGGGTAAATAAATAGCAATCATAGCCATATTGGCCAGGGAAAAATGAAAAATCTATACTTGGGTGATGCCTTCAATAGTTTCTCCAAAGTTACACAAAATGATATGTCAGCAAGCTTTTGGGGTCTCCAAACTTCTGTGTTAGGCAAGAACGCATGTATGATACAGGGAAATCTTTTGTATCAGAAGTAGACCAACTATAGCCCCAAGATTTTTAAAATTCTAAGAATTCCTTTAAGTATGACTGCTAAAAATCAGTGGCATGATTTCCCACTATTTTGAAGACAATGTACAAATATTACTAATGTAATGCTTAAAATAGATTCGGAACAGTTTAAGAAAAAGTGACTGCCTCAAGCCTAAAAAAAATTGGATTTTTTTTCTCTTTATATAAAATATGCTAACAACTTACAATTTTTTGGTTTCCTGCTATCAAATTGTTGGTCCCTCTTGCTCTGCAGCTTATTTTTAAGTGACTGTAGCACAGGAGAAGTATTTTCTATCCTGAGGTAACATATGATACAGGTAGTTCTCGACTTGAAACAGTTTGTTTAGTAACCATTCAAAGTTACAGTGGCACTAGAAAAAGTGACAGGGCCGTTACACTGTTGCAGCATTCTCATGGTCACTTGATCAAAATTCAGACACTTGGCAATTGTCTCATATATGACTTTTGCAGTGTCCCAGGGTTATGTGATCACCTTTCGTAATCTTCTGACAAGCAAAGTCAGTAGGGAAGGCAAATTCATTTGACAACCATGTCACTAACTTAACAACGGTAGTGATTGACTTAACAATGGCAAGAAGGGTTATAAAATAGGGCAAAATTCACTTAACAAATGTCTCACTTAGCAACAGAAATTTTGGGCTTAGTTGTGCTCATAAGTTGAGGAGTACCTGTACATATCTTAAAGACAGATTCTTCATGTACCACCTACTAATGCACTCCTGTTTGCATTAGATAGAAAGATAGGTAGAGGTATATATAGAATATGATATAGATATTCTAAAACAGCAAGAGCTATGATTTCAAAAATGTGAGGCTTTCCAATACCGAAACTGATCCATTTGAAGCTATATTTTTGAATTGTTACATCACATTTTATGTATTAGGTGTATTATTTATATTGAGGCTCATTCTAGAGAAAGCAGATACAGAATTTCTGGTTTAGTATTCAAGTTAGATTGTAGCACTGCACTCTACCCTTTACTTTGGAGCAGGCCAGTGAAATCTGCTTCTGAGTAGTTGTGTTTTGGTAAACATTTTGATTGTCACTGAGCTCAACATAGCTTAGCCATAAATGGCAAATCACATTGATTGAATGGGTCCTAAGTTTATTTTATTTAGGATAACTAATCATTTATTTTGGTTATCAATTCAAAATAGTAAATATGCAGTAAATTTAAACACTTGATTTCTAAAAGCTGTTTTTCATAGAACACATATTTTAGTGAAATGGAATGGGCAGTATGTAAAGTTACCACTTATCAAATTAAATCAAGCAAAACATGTGGCAAATTGCTGGTTCCCTGGTGTCAGTTAAATATTTTATATCTGACAGTTTCATTAAGTTGCTGAGATCATCTTCCAATGGAGATCATTTCATTTAATATCCAGATATTAATGGCATTTCATTGTTAGCCAGCTGAGATTATGAGTTTGGGCTCTATATTGAACACTTCTGATGGATATTTGGATTAAGTCAACATCACATTGTATCTATCCCACCCAAAAAAAAGTAAGGCATTGTAGTATTTTAAGCCACCTTTTTGTTAGGAAAAGCAGGTTGTGCTTTTGTTAGATAATACATATGCACTAAAACAGGGCTTTTCAACCTTTTCACCCATTGTGCCACTTTTAGGATATGGCAACATCCGAGTACCACCAGTCATTACCAAGGTGTCAAAAACTTGATGACCCCCCCCAAAACAGGAAAAAGTGATAAAGTACAGGTAGTCCTCGACTTACAACAGTTTGCTTAGTGACTCTTCGAAGTTACAATGGCACTGAAAAAAGTGCCCCCCAAGCCACAGCCGAGCAAGACACCTGCCTGCCCACCGGGCAGCGCTCTTCCTCCTTGTCTGAAGTTTTCATTGTTGTGAGCATTTCTGTTGAGGATTGGCAGTGAGGGTGGGGGGGTGTTTGGTTTTTATTTCAGCCATCTGCTGGGTGGTTGTAGCAGGTTCTGGCCACTTCACATGACTCTGGGACACTGACCATCATAAATATGAATCAGTTGCCAAGCATGTGAATGTAAATCACAAGACCCTGGAGATGCTGCAACATTCCAGCTGATCGGCACTTCTTCTGGGCTCAGCAGAAGCACCAGGATCAGTGCCGCTTTCCAGCTGATTGGTGCTTCTTCAGGGCTCAGCAGAAGCACCAGGATCAGCGCCAAGCTCTAGCTGGAGCCTGGCGTTGATCCTGGCGCTTCCGCTGAGCCCTGACAGCCCTGCAGCTCCAGCCATCTCTCGCTCAGGCTTGTGTGATGCTGCCACCGGTTCAGCTCATTCCCCTCCCCCGCTACCACTTTTCTAGGATGGTTGCGTACCACCTACCAGCTGCCAATGTACCACTGGTGGTACCATACCACTGGTTGAAAAGCCCTGCACTAAAGAATAGCATGGAAACAGAAAAGCCCTATGGAGTGTTGAGCTTAGCAAGATGTTATACTGGAAGCTTGGAAACAATCATCAGTAACTGAATTTAAACATGCTTGGGATAAACACTTGTCCATTATTTGACAAAAAATAAAAAAAAGAAAAAAGAAAAAAGAAATATATTAAAAAGAAATCAAAACCAAAGAAAAAAACCTCAAAAAGCAGACAATGAATTACTAGGTCTTTTTTTGCCATCAGTGTTCTATGTTTCTATATAGTATTGTGAAATAAATTTTGAACTATTTTCAGAATTGCTCAGAATAATAGTCCTCAATTTATGAACATAATTTGTCCTGGCAATTACAGTTGTAATTTGTGTTTGTTGTTAAGTGGGTCAGCATATGACCACACTTAATTTTGTGAGGGTTTTTTTTTTTTTTGCAAATAACTTAGTCTATTCGGAATTGGCCCTTTTTCTTCCCAGAAACCTGAAGTAAATGCTGATTTTTGGCAAAACATGTTGTAAATTGCAGTCATAGAACCATGGGACATTGCAAATGGCTGTAAATGTGGATTGGTTGCTGAGCATCCAAAATGTGAGCATCCAAAATAATCACACGGGAGGATATTGGAATTTTGAATCTGGGGTTTTGGAGGTCTGTCATAACTTTAGATGGTTGCTAAGTGATAAATCATAAGTCGAGGACTACCTATATATACACATATATCCAGACATTTTGAATGTAACTGTTTTAGAATATAACAATAATCATGTTTATATAAAGGTGTTGAAAACTTTGTTAAAAAAATACAGTGCCATAATATTGATAGCCAACAGCATCTCTGATGTAAAAAAAAAACCCTGCTAAGCTTCTGGACTAATTGTAGTGTTAATTATCAGATATTTTGGGGTACACAAACTGGTATGACTTGAGTTATAAAATACAATGCCAGAATAGCCATATGATTTTAATTTAGAATTTTTTACATTTGAAATTTTTCAGGGATTCATTCATTCATTCAATTTTATTCTGTCCATCTTGTCAGGGAGTGACTATAGGCACCTTACAATCATTAAAACATTAATTTAAAACATTAATGCAATAAATAGTAATATTAAAATAGTTTAAATTTGACAAAAGATGGGGAGGAAAGGAACAAGATGTACCTCGAGGGGAAACAATGTCTTATTTTAATCCATTAATCACATCCGGAATGATATGCCCACATTGGGGCCCCAGTCTAGTTGGCAGAGCCAGGTCTCCAGACCTTTTGGAAAGCCAAAAGGACGGGTGCGGATCTCACCTCGGGAAACATGATGTTCCAAAGAGCAGAAACCATGGTAGAATTTAAAATGCATGTACCGTAAGTCACATATAATGTAACTCTATATGTAGATACAGCAGAAATGTAGATATTTTAAAATGGGGTATTCATTTACAGTTTGGGGATTTTTAAAAATCTGCAGGCTTTGAGAGTGCATTTTTTCTCTCAAACTTCATGTATTCTGTGATATCTTTTAGAAGCGTACAGATAGCCCTTTATTTACAACTAATAGTTTAGTGGTGTTCAAAATTACAGTGGTGCATATTAGACTTATGATCTGTGGCCACAATTACAGTATTACATGGTCTTATAATGAAAATTCAGGCACTTGGCAGTCCCCAAGGTTTGCTACAAACTCCCCCCACCTGCCTCTCTGTCACCCTCCAGTCCACCACAAAGCTGCCACTCTGTCCAAGGCCTAAGTGGCCTTGGCCAGTTATAAGGCCCACCAGCACACACAAAGCACCCCACTTAACTTTGCTCTTTTTCTGAAGTTGCCGACAAGTGATTTCTGTCTGCTGACAGGCAGCTTCTGCAAGTGGGTTTCATTCTTCTGATCATTCAGAAGGCACCTTCTGGCCTTTTGAATGGTTGCAAGAATATTACTGGTATATTCTAAGAAAAAAGCCTCCGAAGAAGGCTTCGGAGGATCCCGAAGAATTGTGAGAGTGGGCACCATTCTCCCAATGCTTTCTTATAAATCTAATTAAGTTTAAAAATAATGAAATCAAATGTTATTTTAAATATTTGATTAAAGTTAATATGTTTATCCTGGACCTCTTTAAAATGCATGGAACTTAATGGCTAAATATCAGCTCAACAAAATATCTCTGTGCTAATAATGTACAGTAATATTGCTAAAAAAATAGCTATGACAGTGATGTAATTAAAACAGTGATCTCTATTTCATATCAAACCTGTTATTTATTTCCATTTAGCAACTGTATAATAGCTGAAGTATATATATATAGCCTGATGTGCATTATGTTTATGCAGTGTCTAAAATTGGTAATTGTAACAATTTTGGTGTTTTACCCTCTCTTCAACTCAGTTAATTTCCATATGTACATTTGAAAAATAACTACGGTATATAACAAATGCTTCATGGGAAGCAGCAGTAAGTATTCAGGAAATAGTAAATTATTCTACACATTTTAAAATTACTTTTACAACCTTTCCACTTTTTTCAGTATGTGTGGCTTCTCCCCTTTGTGTAAGATATAAGGGCAAAGCATTTTAGTTAATCACAGGGTTTTTTGCGTGACAATCCTTTGTGTAGAAAGTTCTACTACACATCATCTGTAGATCTCCTAAGTTTCTGTGGAAACCATTATTGCCAACACTAACTTCTTTGTGCTTTGCAAATGGACTAAACCTCTGAAAAGAAGCTGGCGTCCTTTTTTGTAATATATTTTCTTAATTGGGACTTCACAGAACTTCAATTAATGTCATTCAAATTGTACAGTACTTCCTTAAAGAGTCACAGCTAAAGTAAATTTAAAAATACCACATTCTTTCATTTTTATTTTATGTATTAAAAGTCCAACTTGAAGCCTTCTTCTAAGAAAAGTGTAAATCTGTAGATTGTATCATAATTAAGTAGCAGCATGGTGCTTTGGAAAGCTTTGTACCATTTTTGAATGATAAAAAGTAATGTTAGTTATGTGATTGTTGGAAATAATGTATTTTTTTTAAATTTTCAGCCCAATATGACTTAGTTGTCATTTGAAGATTGCTTTTTAAAGATAAAATAAAATATTTTACATGGGAATAAGCAAGCTATTTGAAACACTTATCTTGATATTTATCTTCCAAAAAGTATTAACAAACAACCAAACAAGATAAGCATCATTATTTCTTTCATTGGTTTTGCCTAATTTTCATTGCAGCAGCACAAATTTTGGCTACTGAGCAAATGATGGATTTAAGTTCTGCAAAAGATGGTTCAGGTAAAAATTGTCTGATTTCCCCAGAAACCTCTCTATTAAAGGGAGGATGTATATTAATTTAATATTTTTGTATTATTTGCAGTGTAATAAAATATAGATGTTTCAATTTTCTTATTGGCACATATACATATTTGCTCTGCTGCAGGTTTTTATTACACCTGCCTTGCAGGAATGGGAGAATGTTAAATCTGGTTCTATAAAGTGCTGTTCTGATCTTAGGGAAGGCTACGATTTTCAGATATCTTGCTGCACCCCATCTTATCCAATTTCTACTATGTGGTGTTATTCTATTGACTTCTAATTGCAATTCCATATCTTTTATTCTATTGAAAAACAATTGCTTGGCTTGCTCATAGCCTAATTAGATTAAAAACAATAGAGAGAGCCCATATACTACCAGCTTATGCTCTGCTACCTGTTTCCAGGGACAATAGAAGTTTTCTATCAGAACTAAAAGAGGCAAACCAACCAGGAAGAATTGAATATTCAGCCAGAAGTTTATCATCATCTTCCAGGACTTAACCTGATTTTGAGACATTCCTGTTTTCAACTGTGCATTTGCTGTTCCGCTAGGTGCAACTAAAATTGAATGCAGGAATTTTGTTTGCATGATTTCCTGTGACTCTTCCTTTAAAAAATAATCCTTGTTTATGACCCATAAAGAATTTGTGTCATTATTTTTGCCCTCAAAATATTTTAAGGCTGCAGGGGCTAATTGACTTCCTCCTGTATAAAAGAAACATTTAATGTCATTTGAGGGTTAAAGAAAAGTGTTTTGCAGCCATAAAGTCTGCTTATATTGAAGTATATTTGAAAGTAGACTCCTCACTGGAATGCTTATGTTGTAATCTTCTAATAAACGATATTAATCAGAGGTTTTAAATTATTCTGAGATTAACAGTGTCTAGTCAACACTTTAAGGAAAGAATTCTGACGCTTTATGCAGATTACTCTTTACAATATAGATAAACTATATGGGAATAAATTAAGTCTTCTCCTTGAGAGATTTTGAAGCAAAAATAGTCATATGATATGTTAATGAAGTTTCAAGAGACACCACCATAATTTTCACAGCTCTTTTTTAGATGGCTTGGATAATGGAATCTATGGAAGATCCAAAATGAGAGAAATAGATAATTAAGAACAAGCCCAACATTAGATATACTGTAGCAACAGAGTTTAATACATGATGATCATAATTGATAAGTCTTTTTTAAAATTATGTCTGGATTTAACAACTTAGTATCCTTTTACATGCCATTTTTCTCCTAAACCAGGGGTCTGCAACCTTAAATACTCAAAGAGCCACTTGGACCTGTTTCCCAGAGAAAAGAAAACTCTGGGAGCCACAAAACTTGCACGTTTGATTGAAGAGTTTAATTAAAAAGAAATAGAGGCTGCTATGCATGAGTTCTCTCTCTCTCTCTCTCTCTCTCTCTCTCTCTCTCTCTCTCTCTCTCTCTTTCTCTCCCTCTCCCTCCCTCCCTCCCTCCCTCTCTCTCCCTCTCTTCCCCCCCTCTCTCTTTTTCCTCTCCCTCTCTGTTTCTCCTCTCTCCCTTCTCTCTCTCTCTCCTCTCCTTCTCTCCCCCTTCTCTCCCTCTCTTTTTTTCTCTCTTCCTTTCTTTTTCTCTTCCCCCCTCTCTCCTCTCTCTCTCTCTCTCTCTCTCTCTCTCTCTCCCCCTCTCTCCAATCTTCTGCTCACCTGGCTGGCTTCAAGCTGTTCTCCAACAAGCTGACACATATTCTTATTGGGCTGGCTCTCTCCTGCTTCCTGCAGAGACGCAGCCAAGGCAGGAGCCCCGCCCAATAAGCTTGTCAGCTTGTTGGAGAACAGCGTGAGGCCACTCTCTTTTTTACACACACACACACAGACACACACACACACACACACACACAGAGAGAGAGACAGAGACAGAGACAGAGACACAGAGAGAGAAGGGAAGCGCAAGTGCTTCTCTCTCTCTCTCTCTCTCTCTCTCTCTCTCTCTCTCTCTCTCTCTCTCTCTCTGCAAATAGCAGAGGAGGCGGGGAGCCACAGGAGAAAGCTCAAAGAGCTGCATGTGGCTCCAGAGCCGCGGGTTGCCAACTCATGTCCTAAACTAAAGACAATAATGTCCACAAGATATTTGCAATGGTTACCACATATTTTAACTTCTTTGGCATATAACTCTTGCATGACTGTCCACCTATTGCCTTGAGCTTACCAAATGAACCCATCTCAGAAATCTCTGGAAACGTAAATATTTTGCTGTACCACAGGGATGAGGAACAATGATCCTTTTATGACTTGTGGATTTCAACTCCAGAATTCTTTAGCCAGCTAAATAAGTTTGGGAGCATGCTTTGATGTCTAGAAAACTTCATATACTAAAAGTAAATCTGACTCAAAATTCAAACTAAACTGGAAATCATTTGTAGATTAAAACTTAATCCATGAATTTGTACCACATCTAAAATTTGGGTGTATTGTGCATAGATTCTAATTAGGGCGTGCAGTGGATCAGCAGTTAAGACGCTGGGCTTGAAAGCCAGTGGCCCAGATTTGAGACCCGAGTGCCATGCAATTGGATTAGCTCACGTCCTTGCACTAGCTCCTGCCAATTTAGCAGTTTGAAAACAAATGTGAGTAGATAAATAGGTACCACTTAAGTGGAAAGACAACTGGGCTCCATGATGTCATGCTGGCCAATGACAGTGCTGGTTCAATGGCTTGAAACAAAGATGAGCACCGCCCCCTATAGTCAGCAATGACTAGTGGAGTAAAATCCACAGGATCTCCTTTACCTTTTTTAATGCATAGATTCTATATTTTAGTTTTGAGGATTTCTGAGTTAGAAAGTATTCTCAGTAATATGGATTAAATTTACTGTAGCTGATACTTAGTGAATTATAATATGTTCAACATTCTTGTTATTCATACTTTAACTTAGAAACAGATAGGGACTTTTAGTCATTAAAACTATATAGTAATTAATGATGCAATATTCATAACATTTTAAAATCCTTATCTATTCACTTATATTTTACTTTTTAATCTCATTCTCTAAGTTTTATGGTTCTTTATATACCTTCTTAAAACATTGTTTATAAAAATACAAAAGAAACACACACAAAAGAGAAAAAAGTACATATCTATTTACTAGTATTGTAAAGTTTGATAATAGCAATAAATTACTTCAGTTTGAAAAAAATCAGTCCCATGAAAATGTTTATATAACTCACTATTTCTGTTGATTAAGATATTAAAGTGTTCTTAAAGGCCCCTATTGAACTGCATCTTTCCTTTGCTTTGGGTTTCTGTTTTGATTGGCTGCTTTGGTTATTGAAAAAGGAGTCCCCTTGGGCCCTGTAATGGAAATTGTGTTCCAAGCTCTGTTTAATAATAGTTGCTTCATAATGTACACTGTAAAAATATTCAAGCATAACAAGAATGTTTTTTCATGAACAATGGCATGTTAACTGTTCCTTCCTTCTTAGGGAAAACTAATTAAATATATTCACAATTATACTGTCTTTTAATGGTTAGAAATAAAGAAACTAGTTCATCATTTTCAACTTTTGGTCTGGAAGTAAGATTTTTTTTACTAACGCCAACTAGACAACATTCTTTTTGTACCTTGACCTATCATTATTATATCTCTACTTCTGGTGACGATGATAACTGATGGATAAAGTTCTTGAGTGAGAAACAGGAAGAAATTTTCCAATATAGATGACAGCAAGAACTGAAGCAGCTGTCCCCTGAAGTTCTAAAAGTTAGGTAAACAAAGCTTAATTTATTTCAGCTGAGTAGCTTAAAATAGATGGTTTGGATATCATGTGAACATTCCAAATTAGACATCTGTTGTTAATATAAAGAAAACTGTAAAATGGAATGGCCTTTTTTTCTTGCAGCTCTAGTTCCTTATTGTAACAAATAATCCATTCATAAAATGTGTGCTTCCGACTTTGTTTTAATGTTCTTTGCTTGCATTGCAACAAAACAGAAAAACCATCTTTTGCAAATAAAATCTGTTTGATATGATCATCTGTAAAATATTATATTTAGTATTTTATTTCATTGTATTTATCTAGACAACTGGACACCAGGAAGCCAGTTTTAGCAGTTGTTTTTTTTCATACGACCAGCATTGAGGAACAGGTTACTCTTAACCTATGGCAGTTAGATGAAGCTGGGATAAAAACATTGTTTTAGTTATTTAAGAGAGAAGAGATTTTAGCATAGCACTCTCATTGGCTTGTCTGTATCATGCTTATCTCAACTGTATCTATATCTATATGAATTTGCCCACGTCTTAATTGACCATATCTAGCGGCCTTCTTTATGTATCTACCCACATGTAAAATGGCAGATAGTTCAAATCTACATTGAGCATTGGATTAGATTAGGTATATGATCTCTAAGGCAACTATGATTCTGTAAAGAGACAAAGCTCTTTTCTCTTTGGTTTTAAAAACCAACTCTGTTGATTCCTATTGACAGCTCTTGAATGAGAATGTAAGATATGAATATCAGTTTGTTTTTAGTTGAATTGAATTATTTAGTAGTTGTCACCAATGTATTCTTGAATAATGTTAGTCATTGTTATCTAATATTGGTTTTGGGTATTTTGATTTAAACACTGATATTTATAAGTTTTAAAAAACGAACTACTTAAGAGGACATTCTGCGTAGAAAAAGTGGTATTTAAAACCATTAAAACACATGTATGATATTACTTATCTGAACTGGTCCGCTGAGACCATCTGGAGAAACAGGAAGCACATTGTGCTTTCCACATATACTAAAAACTTTATATGCGATATGAGCCATGTAATAATTGAGAATATGGGTCAAGAAAGGTCATTATCATAGTGCTGGAGGAAAGTTCAAATATTTGCACAGTGACTTGTCCTCTGACTAAAGTGTCATGAGAAAAATAAGAAATCCTGGGGTATTTTGAACTTTTTTTCTTTCTGAATTCTATCTTAGCTTTTAAATGTACAATAATGCTGATCTTCTGGTAACATATTGCAGGTAGGTATACTTACATAAAAGATTTCTTCTTCCCATATTTGGGCCGACAGGGTGCATCGTAAAAAAAAAAAACTCAAGGCATAAAAGAGTATGCATTTATTCAAGTTCATCCATTTAGGGAGTTCTCTTATAGTCAAAATTGATTCTTCATACATTTAAGATGAATAATGTACTCAAATACAATTCTTTCTATTTTATCTTGTTCTCTAAGAACTGAGTTTCCTGTATTTGTGTCTTGCAAGTGCATTGAACTAAAGTCACAGTTGTCCTGAGCTGGTATAAACTTGGAGTCTGGAAATGATGGGATTGATATATCTCAGAATTGCCAATTTGCAGCAAGTTCTTCCGAAGATTTTTGTTTCTCAGTTCTTATCTAAATTGAAATTGTTGATTTTAATTATTGTAAAAGTTTGATAATTGTATTAGGCAAACTTTACTCCTTGAAGTATGGATGGTCACATTCTCACTGTATTTTATTGGTGAAGATATTCTTACAGCAGGATAACTGTTTGGTATTACATTTAACACATATGCTTATGTTTTCTTTTTCTGTGGTCTTCATTGTGCTTTTATGGAATGTATTTTTATATGATACCTAATCAAGTATTGTTTGAGTAGTATAAATTGTTTGAGTAGTATAAAAGGATAGGATAGAAATCCTTTTATGAATTTGATAAAAAATATTTCACAGTACATGTATTTAAAACTGAATGATTAGTACTATCACAGAAGAATGGGAGAACCTCTAATATAATAGTAAATCCAGACTGGCAGGCTTCCATATCTGGTTTCAGTGGTCATTGTAACTTGAGGATTACCTGTAATGTAGTTCTCAGATGTACAACATAAGAATAGAAGTTTAACATATTAAACCAGTGCCAGTTAATATTTGGCAAAAGAGATTTATGTTGGCTGTTCAAAAAACAGACAAGATGAGGACCAAATAAAGTTCATTCCATAACCAATAACCCTCTGAGAACAGAAGCATACTCAGAAGGATTTCCTCTGCAGAATTGTAATCAGAATTGGTTCAAAATAGAAGAGGTAGGTTTTTTGGCAGGTTTTAAGACAGCAGCCCCCAACCTTTTGGGCACCAGGGACCGGTTCCATGGAGAGGGGTTTTTCCGTGGACCGGAAGGCACATCCCACCAATGGAGCTCCACTTGTTTGTGCAGCCTGATTTCTGTACTAAGTAAAAGTGTAGCTTCAGAACTCTTTTTAAGGAGAGTCCCACATGGAACATATTGCTCCTGGCTCATTACTCATAATTATGCAATAAATTATCCTTACATTCATCATTTCCTTCCAATGTAATTATTCCACTCTTTCTTTTTTTTACTTGCATCTATGTTATAATTCTTGAATAGTTGTATTAAGGTTACAAAAAGAGATATCTGATGATCTTGATCTCATGGATGTATGATAAAAGGAGAAAAAGTATCCATCTTTTCTCTATAGCAGGGATGTCAAACTGCCAACTCGTGGGCCGGATGCCTCACAAGGAAACCGCACCCACCCCATTGCCAGCAATGGGGAAAAAGTTCCGATACATCGCATGACGTCATGTGACGTCGTGAGTTTGACATGTCTGCTCTATAGTGTCTGAAATATTTATTTCATTGACAGCCTTTTAATCACTGTCTTAGGGTGTGTTTTTTCTTGTTAAGTCAAAGACAATACATTCCATTTTTTTTCTAGATAAGGTCCAGATTATGTTACAGGATATTTTATTCACATATAGTATATATATTTATAATATGGAGGTTTTTAACAATAATTGACTAGAAAACAAGTTTATGTTTTATATTAGAGTGGATTATTTTCTGTGCAAGGAGTAAAAAAAAATAGCCCTCTCCTCAGTATTCTGTCTTAGTTAGGGAACATGAAATGCAATGGAAATATCTCCAATCTCACCGTAAGAATGCCTGCTTCCTTCCTTCCTATGTTGACATTTTCGTGCCTCACTTTAGTTTTAAACTATATCTCTTGTCACTGTCATTCATATAAACCAAAGATTTAGTGACTAACATATGTTTTGACATGATTTCTTCTTTGAAAGAAAATGGAGAAGAATTTATATAAAAGAAAAGAAGAAAAAAGATTGTCTGAAGCAGGATTTTCATGGGATTGGATGGCAAGTCATCTACATTAATCAGTATTGAGTTGAGATGAACAATAGAGAGCAGCATTTTTAGACCTTGGGTCATAAAAAGGGAGTTTTTTTAATTGAGGTAGACTGCAAGATTAATTTCAGTATGTATTGTATTTTTATTCCACTGTTTTCTAAGATGCTTTGGGGAAATGAGGGGAGATTGGCAGAGCCCTGATGCTGGCGGAGTGAGGCAATGGCAGCCAGAGCAGACCCTTCCCCGTCTCCCCTTGCTTCCCCAAGGCATCCCTTCACTAATCACCTTTCCAGCTCTGTTCTTCACTACTAGGTGCAGAGCAGCAAAAGAAGCCTGTGGGACTACCGGTAAAAAAAAAAAGTTCAATCAGATCTTCCAACTTTGTGAGATTTTTTTGGGGGGGGAGTGAGAAGTTGGAAGGTCGGATTGATCTCTTTTTTTAGTTCCAGAAACTTCTTTTGTTGCCCTGCACATAGAGAACAGAGCTGGAAAGGAGGTTAGTGAAGGAATGTGGTTACCCTGGGGTGTGGGTTAGGATTTGGCATTGTGAATGCTCTGGGGTAGGGTGGGGGTAAGGATTTGGCATTGTGGATGGCCTGGGGTGGGATGGGGGTTAGGATTTGGCATTATGGATTGTGGAGTGTTTGTGTTCCTATGGGGCCATTCAAAACGCAGGGATTCCCTGCATTTTGAAGCACTGTGTGACTACACAGAAAGGAATGTTCTGTTCCTGAAGTGCTCCATTGGCAATCACACGGAACTTCCAATTCCTCTCAGCTCTTCTTCCGATAAAAAGTGTTTGAGTGGTAGCAGCTTGAGTTTCTCTGCTCCGTCTGAGTGGAAAGAAGTGGAGGCGCAGAGCGGGATTGCTCTCAATAAGACTGGTGCACACGAACGAGCAGCACACCCGCATCTTCTTGAGATCAATCCTCTGCCTCCCCTTTTCTCCTTTCAGACGGGGCGGAGAAACTCAAGTGGATGCTGCTGCTTGAGTGGGAAAGACGACAAGGAGAACAGCGATCAGAATTGTGTCACCGGCCAGTCAGGCAAGGAGTAAGTTAGGCGGGCTGGGTGGCTGGATGGGGAGGGGAGATCTTGGCCACTCAGGTGGCTATTGTTGCCACTGCCAGCAACTTAGATGCAGGTAGAAGGGGACTCTCCCTGCGATGTCTTCCTGCTCAGTTGAAGGCTTCGTTCCTGCTCTCAAACTAAGGCCAGCGCATGTGAGTGAGCGCACCCGGGCCATGGATGGCATTGGTTTCTGTGCCCGGCCCTATAAGTTTGCAAACAAAGCAAACACTCCCCCCCCCAGAATGGAAGCTTCCAGGGGCCATGATCTCTTTTGCAGAGAATTTGTGTTTGAACTCATGCGATATTACGGCTCCCAGGAGCTTCCATTGTCAGTGCAAAAGGCTTTCCAAGCCGACTCTTTTCTCCCTCAAAGGGAAAGAAACCACAGCAAAGGGGAGACAGATTTTGCAAGGTAAGTGACTCTAGCGCGGCAGGAAGGGAGGGGGAAACAGTTGTGGGGAGCAGAGTCTCTGCGGTCGCTCGTAAGGGTGAACGACTGCCGTGGTGCTGCAATATTCATAATTTTGGGACTTGCTCATAAACATTAGGGAGTTCTGATCGCATAACTTTGAATGAGCATTAAATAAATGCTCGTAATTCGGGGATTACCTATATTTGTAGCCCAACAGGAAAACAATTTGTTAAAGTAATCAAACATTTTTGAGATTTGTGTACAAGCCTGAAACAGAAATACTCCTGATTTTCAAAAAAATCCATTCATTAAGATTAAACTGATTTGTGGAAAAGACCAAAAGCAACTCATAGTTATTGCAGAATATGCAATGCAAGCAAAATTGCTTAGCTTCCTGTCTTAATATTAATTAAACTTACCTTGTATTTTAATGAATTGATTAAAAGTTAAATGTAGAATCATAAAATAAACCCCAAATTATCCATAAAACTGCAAACTTAATTATGCATACCTTACCTATCACTGTTGGCAATCACCAACCGATTGAGTAGACCATGATTTCAGATAATGGTTAATAAGCCATGGTTTATTCACTCTTTTTTTATGAACTATCAAGCGTAGCATATTATAATTTAATAAAAGGTATGGGCCCAGCTTTTCTCTCTTACGGAATATTTTTTTGAAGATGTGTGTGTGAACTGAGTGTGCATGTTACTTATAGAAAGCTAGTTGTATAGGCTAAATAGCTTTAGAATAATAGTTCATTGTTTTTAGAAATAATACTAAAGGTTTGAAACCTAGAGATCAACCCCAATGAAAGATTGCTACAAAAATGCAAATGGACAAACATAGCTTTATTTTCAGTTTTATTTATAATTTTCATAGTCAGATTTAGTATAACTCATATTTTACCAAAGGTAAGAAAATTGGTTTATCATGCAATTTAACCTTCAAAAGCAATTTAATGCACAAGAACAGTGTAAAAATCCTAACCCATTAAAATAACATAGTGCAAAGAAGAAATACATTTGTTACCACATCATGACTCCATATATATTTCATTCCCCTAACATCCTGGCTTAATACTGTAGAGGAAGATTTGACTGTCTTCAAGAAGACCAAGAGGGTTGGTCCAGCCTCAAGGGGAATAATGTTCTTTCTCCAGCATGACGAGTGGAGAATCCACCAATGGGTTTTGCTTGTCTTCTGCCCGTATAGACTAAGTCAGCCAAATTGCCACGCCCTCTCCCTGGGGCCATCCCCCAGTCTTGACTTAGACTTTCGCCCGAGAGGACACGCTTCTTGGCTCTAGAATCCAGTTCAACAGATCAGGTCGTATCAATTTAATTTCTTGACTTGGAGGTCCGGAGGGGTAGTAGGCAGCAGAAGTTTGCTCGCTGCTGCTTCTGCCGTGTGGAGCAGCTCCAAAGGGCTTCCTGAAGCCACAGCTGATCATCAGCCGGCTAACAAAGAGCCGATCGCCATTTTAATATCCGCATGATCTTTAGAGCTGGAGGGGGAATCTTCCCCTCCCGGTTGATAGGATTTCAACCTAGCCATCGTTGAGCCTCTGGATTAATCACCTTCACTCCCCAGCCATAGGGAGCGAATTTTAAAGTGTTAATTCATAGTCATGTCTAGCGGCCACCATTGTTGAAGCCCGTGAATTTCAAAAAGGGAACCGGATTGCCTGCTCTCTTTAAGAATTGCTCAGAGGGCATCATCTGTTTCCTCAGTTACAGCGCCGGTAAGGCGCAGCAGGCACAGCATATATTTTAGCCCCAGGCCTTTCAATTAATCTGGGAAATAGCTTCCATTTAATCGAGGACAGGCACGAGTGCTGGAAGGAAGAAGGGGAGCATGTGGGCACCCCACCCTTTCCTCGCTAGCAACTGGCAGGTCTTGCAAGCCGAGCCTCATCCCCCCCTTGCTAGTAAACTAGCAGGTCTTCCAAACTGACTTACCGACAGGCCGGAATTTGAAAATAATAATAATAGTAATAATAATAATAATAATAATAATAATAATAATAATAATAATAATAATAATAATAATAATAAATAATAATAATAATAATAATAATAATAATAATAATGGAGGAGGAGGAGGAATCAAACGATATCTGAGATTATCTGAACTGTCTGCCCATCAACTGAGTGCCGTTCATATCACTAAATTGGTCTTGTCGCCACCAGCAACACGAAGGAGTGTTGGACATTAAGTGGAGCACAGAGGTGTGACTATGACATTGAGTGGACTCAACGCTTGAACTATTTTTCCAGTCACTACCAGATTGCTCAGTGACCTGAGCTGACCTCTCCTGGCTCCTTATCACGAGATTACTCTCAGTCACCACACTGAGATATCTCCTGTGGCAATGGCAGACATCAACGCTACTCAAACAGCACAGGATTCCTCCATCAGTCCCCCTGGACGAAAGAGGTCAAGATCATCCAATCAGGAAGCAGCAGGAAGGATCAAGGCCAAGGCAATTTCTGGCAAAAGATCCTACAAGGCCACTGACAAGGAAGCAAAACACCGCCACCAGGCTCTGGAAAAACAATTTTCTAGAGCCGAAAAGAGGCAAAACACAGCAGAAGACAGTCTAGTTCCACCTGCTTACACAGAGGAGGAAATATTTGGTCCTCTGCAGCTTAGTCAGAAACCTCTGGAAACAGAGGCTGATGCAGACCAGGCAGAGAGATTCCCCCCTAAGCGAGCAGCCTGAGAGCCCGGGGCACCCGGCGCACACTCAGCAGCAGCAGGGCTTCATCCCTCAGACCAGCGGTTCTCAACCGTCCTAATGACGCGACCCCATGCACCCACGTGACCACACGTGGCCACACGCACGTACCCACGTAACCCACACGTGACCCACACGCACGCACCCACGTGACGCACACGCACGCACCCACGTGACCACATGTGACACGCACGCACCCACATGATCACATGTGACCCACACGCACGACCACACGTGACCCAGGAGCATAGAGATGGCTCTCCTGCTCGAGCTAGAGCGACCCCCTCAGCTGGCCAAATCTCGCCGCCGGGAAGGAGAGGAGAGAAAAGAATGGGAGAGGGGACAGGAGAGGGGGAGAAAGGGGGGTAGAATTTAGAAAAGAAAAGGAAAGAAAAAGAAACTTTTGTGCGGAGCTGGCAATCGCGGAGCAAGACGCCCGTTCGGTGCGGCGGCAGGCTCAGGCGCTCCTGGGCGGCCATAGCACGCGAGGGCGCAGGGCGACCACCGGCTGGGCCACCAGCTGGCCCAGCCCAAGGGAGGTAAGGCACCTGCCGGGCTCCACGCGCGCCAGCAACCCTCCCTGCGCCCGCCGCTGCTCCGCTAGCCTTACCTTGGCCACCGCATGTTCGGTGCGGCGGCAGGCCCAGGCGCTCCTGGGCGGCCATAGCACGCGGCAGCGAGGGTGCAGGGCGACCACAGACTGGGCCACCAGCTGGCCCAGCCCAAGGTAGGTAAGGCACCCACCGGGCCCCACACGCGCCAGCAACCCTCCCTGCGCCACCGCTGCTCCGCTAGCCTTACCTTGGCCACCGCATGTTCGGTGCGGCAGCAGGCCCAGGCGCTCCTGGGCAGCCATAGCACGCGGCAGCGAGGGCGCACGGCGACCACCGGCTGGGCCACCAGCTGGCCCAGCCCAAGGGAGGTAAGGCACCCGCTGGGCCCCACGCGCCTGCCGGCCTCCCATCTCCCACCCCTGGCCCTCTTTTACTTACATTTAGTAGTTGCTCAGCAGGGAGGGATGGAAACGTCCAGAAAGCTCGCCTTAGCTGCAGACAACTTGCAGCACCATTTGCAGACTGGGACTTTTGGCGGGCTCAGCAGGGCAGAGACAGCCTGCACAATTCCTATTGGCTTTTGAAAGCCAATAAAATTAGACTCTTTTAAAGAGAGTCTATTCTATTGGCTTTCAAAAGCCAACAGATTCTATTGGCTTTCGAACGCCAATAGAATAGAGTCTCTTGAATAGAGTCTATTCTATTGGCTTTCAAAAGCCAATAGAATAAGAGGGAGTAGCACAGCTAAGGAAAAGGGGGAAAATGGTGGAAAAAAATGGCGGACTGCGTTGTTTGGCGACCCCGTGAAATGGTCGTTCGACCCCAAATGGGGTCGCGACCCACAGGTTGAGAATCGCTGCCTCAGACAATCAGGGAGCCCTATCATCAGAACATTTACAATCCCTGATATCTCAGGCCGTCGCTCAGGCCATGGCCTCTTTGAGGCATCATAGATCCAGAGCTGGGTCTATGGCTTCAAGAGGTCAATCCTACCTTTCCCAAGAGGAAGCCTCTGCATACCAGGAATCAATTTCTCCATCTCGTTCCTCTAGAAGCAGGAAGTCCTCTGTGAGGGACTATGAGCAGACGGATCAGGGGCTGTCAGAGGATGATGATATATCCCCAGATCCTCCACCATTCGTAGGCCTCTTCAACCCGACTATTCAAATCCCTGCTCCACAAGGACAGCAGCACCACAAAGGTTAAGAGGCCAAGGCTCCCCCAAGAGGGACCCTCAACATGTCAGGACACAAACAGCAGGGTGTTTTTGCAGCCCACCTACACACAACAATATATCCCCTGCCCCCTCTCTTCTTTGATACAATTCAGAATAATTTGGAGGCACTGGGGTCCTTCCCTCCAATGGGGGGGGGACAGACAAGAAGCTGTTCAACATAGATCCGGCCTTATCAGAGGTAATAGAGGTCCCAGCAGTAGGTGAGCCTCTAGCAGCTCTTTCTTCACCATCCACGGTATCCGGGGATGCGGCAGAGACCCTGAAGTCAGAGGACAAGAAGGCGGAACTCACCTTCTGCAGGACACATCAGGCCTCAGCGTGGGCAATCAAGGCAGCCATCTCTAACTCCTTTTTCGCTAGGACTTCATTGCTCTGGCTGCGCCAGTTCCAGGCCGGGATCTTCCCAGAGGAGGAGAGAACCCACCATGACTTAAGGAGATTAGTGGTGGCAGCGGAGTTCATGGCAGATTCATCATTACATGCCGCAAACTACTCTGCCAGGGCAATAGCGTACAACACCGCAGCACGCAGATTACTGTGGCTCAGACAGTGGCAAGCTGACATCAAGGCAAAGTGGTGGTTGGCGGCTGCGCCTTACAAGGGTGGCCTACTCTTTGGTGAGGCCCTCAACCCTTACCTGATAGAAAACAAGGACAAACGCAAGGTCCTGGCCCACCTCTCAAGGAGGACGGAGAGGAGAGTCTCCTCCTACCCTCGCAGACAACCTTTCTGATCAGAAGCAGGTCCAGAGCCTACTTCTTTTTCCCATCCCTATCAGCCCAGATCAGATCGACAGGGCGACAGAACTGGTAACAGGGACAGATTCAGACAGCAATTCCAGGCAAAGCGGCCCTTTCGAGGAGCGGGGGGCCATTCCTTTCGCAAATCCAAGTGACAGTGGGGAGGGCTCCCCCATTGGTGGCAGGCTGGCTCTCTTCGCACACAGATGGCAGGCCACCACCATGGACCTTTGGGTCCTAAATATTATCAGATTCGGCCTATCACTGGAATTCATCTCCAAACCCCCAAACCACTTCGTCCCTTGCCCATCACCCAAGGATCCGACCAAAAGGAGCCTCATCAAGGAGGCCATCCAGCACATCCTGGACATCCAGGCCACAGAACCGATGCAGACGGAACAGGGACAGGGATTCTACTCCATCTTATTTATAGTCCCAAAGAGTTCGGGGGGATGGAGAGCAATTCTAGACCTAAAAAGTCTGAACAACCACCTGGCATACAGAAAGTTCAAAATGCAGACTCTCCAGTCAATATTAGCAGGTGTCAGAAGGGGAGACCTCCTGACTTCCATAGATCTGATGGAGGCTTACCTTCAAATCCCCATACTCCTGGAGCACCAAAAGTTTCTCAGGTTCTGCCATGCAGGCCAGCATTTTCAGTACAGGGCTCTACCCTTTGGACTTTCTTCGGCCCCCAGAGTATTCACAAAATTACTGGCGACACTTGCTGCACATCTGTGAACCATTCCCGTGCGCATCCAGTGTTATCTGGACGACATTCTCATCCAATCCTCGTCAGTTCAGGCGGCACAGTCAGATCTGACACTGACCCTAAAAGCCCTTCAGGACCACGGATTCTCAGTAAACTTCCAAAGAGTCAGATGGTCCCATCGACCCGTCTTCTTCATCTGGGAGCTGTGATAGACACATTAAAGTGCAAGGTCTACCTCTCTCGAGAACGTCAAGACAGCATTCGAGCCCTGGTCAGGCAGATTCGAAGGAAACGGGCCACCACACTGGCCACACTCTCCCACCTGCCAGGAAAGATGACCTCATGCTTAGCAATCGTGCCCTGGGCACGGCTACACTCCAGAGACCTACAATGGTTCCTGCTTCCGTTTCAGAAAATAGGAACCAGCTCCTCCAACCAGAGGGTAAGGATGCCGCCAGGGGTTCTGAAGTCGCTCCAGTGGTGATCGTCCCCAGCGGTAGGAAAGGGACACATGTTCAAGGAACCCACCTGAGTCATTCTGACCACGGATGCCAGCCTATTCAGCTGGGGAGCACACCTGCAATCACAACTGGCACAGGGCCAATGGTCCAAAGAGGATCTAAGACACAACATAAACTGGTTAGAACTCAGAGCCATACAGCTGGCAAAAGCCCATGTCAACCAACAGGCACATGGTCCAGATCCCTCATGACCAAGGCCCAATCGCTGGGAGCCTGGGCCAAGAACAACCTAGTCTCCCTCAGGACCGAACACATATCAGGAGAGGCGAATCAGCAGGCGGACTTTCTGAGCAGGGCAACAGTAGACCACTCGGAGTGGAGCCTGCACCCAGTTCTCTTCAGGGAAGCATCAGAGAGGTTCGGCCATCCAGTGCTGGACCTATTCGCCAGCCCCAGGAATGCCCAGCTCCCAAGATTCTTCTCCCACTTCCTGTCACCGGGGGCAGAGAGAGCAGATGCGCTCCAGGGACACTGGTCAAAGGGGTTGCTATACGCCTTCCCACCTCTTCCTCTGATGCAAGCAACCATCAGAAAAATATTGCAGGAACAAGCAGAGGTGATACTCATTACACCACACTGGCCAAGATGGCCATGGTTTGCCGACCTCGTAAGTCTTTCTATATCTCCTCCATGGAGGATTCCCCATGACCGAATCTTCCTCAGCCAGGGGGCTCTATAACACCCAGAGCCACAGTGGCTCCAACTAGCCTCTTGGTATTTGAACGGAGTCTCCTAGAAGGGGAGGCCTATTCACAAGGGGTCATCAATACGATCCAAGCCTCAAGAAGGCCTACAACTAACAGAATTTACAACTCCACGTGGAGAAATTACTGCAGCTGGTGCGCAAAATAGCAGGTAGACACTTTTAGAATTGCTATCCCAAGGGTCTTAGACTACTTGTGGGAGGGACTTGAGAGGGGTTTAGCACCCAACACAATTTGCAGACAGGTGGCCGCCCTGTCCACTATACCACATATGGCAACTCTGAATCACTGGCCAAGCACCCAGTGGTGCGATCCTTCATAAGGGGCACAACAAACAAAAGACCACCCGTGGTCCACAGATATCCCTCCTGGGACCTATCCAACGTCCTACAGGCCATCACCTCACCTCCATTTGAACCTATCCGGACCTGCACCTTACAGTACTTGACACTTAGGAGTTGCATTTCTGGTCGCCGTTACGTCGGCGAGACACATTTCAGAGTTGGCAGCACTATCAGTTAGGGAAGATCTCTGCACCTTCCACACGGATAGGGTGGTCCTACGTCTGGACCCCTCCTTCATTCCCAAGGTCAATTCCTTATTCCACAGGACACAAGAGATGGTGCTACCAGATTTTTGCCCTCAGCCCTCCCATGAATTGGAGCACAAATGGCACACCTTAGACGTTCGCAGAGCCTTAAGGCAATACATAAGGCGAACTGCACCCTTCCGCAAATCTGAGGCCCTGTTTGTATCCTTCCATTCGCACTCAAGGGGTCGAAGGGTCACAGCGCACACAATTGGCAGATGGATCAGGAATTGCATAGCAGAAGCAGACCAAGGGCAATCGCTCTCAGTTCCTAAACAAATCACTGCCCATTCCACTCGCAGCACTGCAACATCAGCAGCGTGGGCAACTCAGGCACCGATTGAGGAAATATGTAGGGTGGCGATGTGGGCGTCGCCTTCCCCTTTGATAAGACACTACAAGTTAGATAGGTTCTCATTGGTGGAGGCCTCATTTGGCAGGAGGGTCCTCCAATGTGTAGTGTCAGAGCGTGGGACATAGGCCCAGATGGCTTCCCACCCACAGGGACAGTGAGGCTTTGGTATGTCCCATTGGTGGATTCTCCACTCGTCATGCTGGAGAAGGGGCGTTGTCTTACCTGAACATGATGATGGAGAATCCACTCCCACCCTTAGGGCCAGTCAGGTCCTGTGCTAGGAAAGAATTGAGCCAACACACTTGAATCATAGCCAACAGCTTCGCCTCAGTCGAGACTGGGGGATGGCCCCAGGGAGAGGGGCGTGGCAATTTGGCTGACTTAGTCTATACGGGCAGAAGACAAGCAAAACCCATTGGTGGATTCTCCATCGTCATGCTGAGAAAAGGCGTTCAGGTAAGACAACATCCCATCTATAGGGCCAGCATTGCAACAGAAAAGGCATGCTTCCTTGGTCCCAGAGAATGGCATTATTTGACAGTGGGGATCTTCAGTGTGTATATGTATCGGATCTAGTGAAATGAGAAAAAAAACCCTTCAAGATAGACAGTTCTGCAAGTAATCTGGCTCTGTGGTATGTTGGGTTTAAAGGTATTAACCACTACCTTGCGTTGCACCTAGAACATGCTGGAAGCCCATGCAGCTTGCATAACAATGAAATTGCATGGGTGAATTTTGAAGCACCAAATATTGCATGCCTCCTGCCACATTCTGCAACAGTTGAAGCTTCTGAATGCCCATCAAGGGCAACCTATGTTAGATGCATTGCAGTAATTTGACTGGGAAATAATTAAAGCATGAGTGACAGAGAGCCACTTCTTGAATAAATTGATTAAATAAAGTTCTTGAATTAATTTACATACTACACCCAGATTGATCGATATGTTTTTCCTGTATAAATTCACTCCAGTTAATTCCCTCTCCAGATCTTGCTTTAATTGATTGTCCCGTTTGCATTTTCAAAAACTATTCTCCACTGAGAGCGTACAGATACCTGAACGAGGATGGATTGAATTATTGCTGAATTTAGAGCTTGCTAAATATTTAAAAAGTGGAGATTATATAATCAAAGGTGTGAGGTACAATAAATTACCATTTTCATAGCCTAATTTGATGCAATGGTTAAGAAATCAGGTTAGCAACTTGGAGATTATGAATTCTTCCCCTATCTGAGACACAAAACCAGCTGGGTAAACTTGAGCCCATTCCTCATTGCTGGGAGGGAGACAATGGCAAGCTATCCTCCCCCCCCCCCCAAAAAAAAAAACACCTATCTGATTTTGCCAAGAAAACTGCAAAGACTAGTCCAGGCAATTGCCAGAAATTAAAAAAAAAACCTGAGAGAAAAAGGATTTAAGAGTCCACTAAGGAAAGAAGTATATCACTGTTTTTATACGACTTGTGTGATAAAATCATTATTAATTGATATGAATGGATGCAAATAGCATAATCATAAATTATATTATGCAGTTAGGTTATTTAGAATTTAAATTGCAATGGAATTTGGTCCATTGCAGGAGAAATTTGCTGCATTATGCTCTGGAAAAATCAAAGTTCCACTTTACTAGAATTTCTTTTTTTTCTTCTTTTTTGATGCTGTTAACCTTTCTGCCGTGTTTGAGATAGCATTCTGTATGGCAGAATTGGGATTGCAGAGTTGGTAGTAATGTGTGAGATTTAGAAAAGGATCTTTTGAGAGGATATCCTCAAATTGCAAAGGATGAAAGCTCATGGCTTAAACACTCAGCAAAAATGAAGCCAATAGACATCTATAATCTTTTTCGCCTTCTACTATTCAAAGGCATGCTGTGAGACACCTGTGTGTGTCCTTGGGAAATACAGATGACATTTGTCCTTTTCCTCCTCTGTGACTCAACCTTGATGGTCCACAGAGCTATTCTGCTTCTATCAGTAAACAGCAATCAATGGCAGACTGGCTGTGATTGAAGCACTTGAGACTGGATAGGACTGTATAATTGGAAAATATATACAAAGCAAAAATTTATATTATCTTGGCAGAATCCAGAGCTTTGGGAGACAAACTTAGAAAGCAAGAGAGAACTGTGTAATCACTGTCTAGAACAGTAAATAACCTCCAATAGGTGTACTTCAGATTTGGGAAGAAAAACACATTTTTTTAAGGAAGCTTAGATCAGGGCTTTTCAACCAGTGGTACGGGTACCACCTGTGGTACATTGGCACCTGGCAGGCGGTACGCGACCATCCTAGAAAAGTAGCGGGGGAGGGGAATGAGCTGAACCGGTGTCAGCACCGCACAAGCCTGAGTGAGAGATGGCTGGAGCTGCAGGGCTGTCAGGGCTCGGCGGAAGCGCCAGGATCAGCGCTTCTTCGGGGCTGTCAGGGCTCAGTGGAAGAGCCAGGATCAACACCAGGCTCCAGCTGGAGCTCGGTGCTGATCCTGGTGCTTCTGCTGAGCCCAGAAGTGCTGATCAGCTAGAATGTTACAGCATCTCCAGGGTCTTGTGATTTACATTCAGATGCTTGGCAACTGATTCATATTTATGACGGTCACAGTGTCCCAGGGTCATGTGAAGTGACCAAAACCTGCTGCAACCACCCAACAGACGGGGGGAATAAAAACCAAACACCCCCCACCCCACCCCCACTGCCAATCCTCAACAGAAATGCTCACAACAATGGAAACCTCGGACAGGAGGAAGAGCGCCACTGGGTTGGCAGGCAGGTGTCTTGCTCGGCTGTGGCTTGGGGGGCACTTTTTTCAGTGCCATTGTAACTTCGAACAGTCACTAAGCGAACTGTTATAAGTCAAGGACTACCTGTACTTTATCACTTTATCGCTTTTTTTTCTTTGATCATCAAGTTTTTGACACCTTGCTAGGTGACTTGTGGTACTCAGATGTTGCCATATCCTAAAAGTGGTACAATGGGTGAAAAGGTTGAAAAGCCCTAGCTTAGATAACCTTTGCTTTCTAAGGTTGTAACTGAGCTATAAAGCTACTTTTGAGAGTGACATAATAATAGGAAGGCATTCAGTCACTTTTCAAGTGTGTGTTCTGGAAACTATTGTTCTACTGTTTAAAAAATCACTTAAAATGAAACAGTGATGAATTACTGTATATATTAACCAAAATTATAAGATTTATGTTTTACTCCAATCCTTGTGTCTATAATCGTTGTAAAGAAGGTATATATGGACAATTTTTAAAAATTAAAAAGAAATGTAATCCATATATATTTTAGGTTTTTAAACTAAAACTAAAAACTAAAGTTTTAAAATATATTATAGTTTTGGTTTCTGCTGTTTTGATAGCATTATTTTCTTTATTTTGTTTTGTAATTTTCTGTTGGGTGCCCGTAGTCTAATTTTACAAGTTGGAGAGCCATATAAATCAACTAAACAAATTAATAAATCAACAAAAGATTGCAGTCTTAATGAGCATAAACAGTTGGTTACATTAACAAGTTAATTATCATGTTTATATGATGCAAAAGTTTGCTTTAGGTTAGTAAATATTGTAGTTCTTCAAGTTCTCTCAGTATAATAAAAAATAGAGGTAAATTAATCTACCTGAAATTCTGAGACATATGGAAAAATGTGCAAAAATAACAATACCCAGAGCATATAACAATACCATCTCTTTCAGTATAATACTCAAACCGGCATCTTTGAAGGTAATACTAAAGAAATATGTATTCATTCACAGGAATGTAGTGATTTTTCTGCTTTTATTTTATAAAAGTGAGTACTTAAATGTAGGTGCCTAATTTTCTACTTGTTATTTAAACTCCATTTAAAAAAATTGACTATTTTTATGGAAGTGATACTTTTCCTACTATACAAATCTCTGCATGGAGAACATGAGAGCTTTATAACATATAGTCAAAGTTCATTTGAAATGAATATAAAAGCAAGCCAAAATTTGACAGCTGCTGCTAAAAATAAATAATAAAGCCAGCCAGCCAATCAGTCTGGAGACACCATTTCTAAATTAGATTGCTTGACCTTTGCAAGAGATCATTAATATACTTCTCACCATTGTGATAAAAGTATTCTGCAAGTATCAGTCATTACCTAGGGCTTATTTAGCCTAGAATATTTTTGCCATAAATGCATCTAATTTACATGTCTGTGGAGATTCTCAATCATCCAAATGTTCCAAAGGTGCTGTTCAAAAGGCAACTGGATTTTTTTTTAAATTTAAAAATGTTTTGCTTCTCATCCATGAACTGAAAAAGTTTCTTGGATGAGAAGTGAAATATTTTCAAACAAAAAAACCAGAAAGTCTACTTGCCTTTTGAACAACACCTTTGAGACATCCAATTTACAGTCATATAATCTGATAAACTAACTTCTAGGAATAAAGCCATATAATTTTTTTTTTTTTGCTTTATTGTAGTGTACAAACTGGATAAAAAACAGTATTCTTTGATGACTTTTTACTGGAGATTTATATAGTGCTAGCAAGCTAACATGCTTAATCTATTCTATAGTGACACTTCTGTTGTAGAAAATTATTCATACTGACATTTAGCTATGTTTTGTCTAAAGCTTTGTCTCATTTTTGTTTAATCTTATAGCACAATACTTTTATGGTATTTCATTGTTCTATTGTTTCAATGAGCAACAATCTTGTCCCATTTCTCCAGTGATGGTAGCCTCTGCTGGCTATGAATTTCAGGTATTGTATCAACAAGTCTAAAGAGCAACAGATTGAGTACACTTCTCTGACCTTGACTTCATATCTTTTGGTTTTCTTCCCAATGATTGGTAGGCATTCTGCCCACCTGAATTTTTTTAATGTAATTGAAATCCTGAGCTTTATTTGGAAACATACTTCCCAGAAAGAGGCCATATGTAAGCAATATAGGAGAGAGTGTCCTGCAGGAGAACAAGCTAGGGAAGATGATAACATTGTGGTAAATGTGTGATTTTTAACTAATTATACTCCCTACGGCACACCATGGTCTATTTTTTACATGTGCCCACTTGCTCAAAAAATTGGAGACTCTGGCTCTAAATTCCCATAAATTAAATTGCTGCATTCTATGTGGAATGTGCAAGCATCTACATGATTGGAAGGCATTTTGACCCTTCAGATATTCGGCTGCTTTGAAGGTGCCTAGAATTTTGAATCAAGAACTGATTCTAATAAAACAAAAGGAGGAAGTAGCTGCAACTGGCCAATTTAATATCATGTGAGTATTGCACAAGAAGGAGCTATTTATAGCATTTGCTGGAAGAATCTAAATGAGGCAGGAGATGTGACACAGATGTTACAGAGAATATCCTTTATCATTGAAGGTCATGAAGAAGACTTTGTCTTTTTGGAAAGTATATTGGTGCATTTATACTGTATCCCTTTTAGCTTCATATTTTAGGCACATCTACACTCTATGTTGTGGTTGTTTTGCTATATATATTAATATTCTGTTTTATTTGAAGCTAAACTATCTTGCAAGGTCTCTGAAAGCAATTATATAACATGCTTTAAGAGAGCTCCCTCAGAATGTTTTTCTTCTATTGAATGTAAACATTTTTCTTTCTTGATACAATTTTCTCCTCTCAATTATTAGCTATAGTTAAAAAAAAAATCATAAGAATCTGATCCATGCATCTCCCAAACCCTAATCCATCGCTTACTAATCAGAGTAGCAACATTATACCAGACATTATATTCATTTTATGGACTTGTGCAATGTATGAATATAATAATATTGATAGGGAGAGATTAAAAGTGTTCAGTGTATGACTTTGTTATTGAGAGCCATATTTCTCCAGCATGAAGATGGAGAATCCATGAATGGGTTAACTCTGTCTTCCTGCCCAATTAGACTAAGTCTGTCAAACTTGCCATGCTTCTCCTGGGCTAGAATACCACCCAGTCACGACTTAGTCTGATGCCCAGAAGGTCGTAAAAAATTTGGCTCCAGTTTCTCAGACTTATTCTTCATTGTTCAGGTTGTATGGTTCTCACCCATTCGTGAATCCTCTATTTTTATTGCAGCTCTGGGATCAGCGCTGCGACAAACCACTCAGCGGTTTTTCCCCTTTCTCCCATTCAGCTGCAGCCTTGGCTTTAAGCTCCTTAATTTGGCTAAATCGCTGAAATTAGGTTTCCCTTTATTTTTTCAGTCGCTGGGACCAGCGCAGCGTGCAACCGGTTTATCAGCCTTGCCGACTGGGCTGCAGGCTCAGGAAAGCCCCTGGCAACCATCCCGTTCTTCGGCGCACTCGTTGAAAACCATGTGGGGAGCCATTTTTTCCTAAAAATCCTTTTAGTGTCCTCCCGGCTGCCACTTGCAACACCTAATGGCCTGGATTGCTGCCTTCAGCCAGAAACTAACTGGCAAAAGGGGTGCATTCCTTTGTTGCTCCTGGTTCTCCTGATCAGCACTCACTCTCCTGAGGTGATTTTATGTAGCGGCCGCCATTTTAGGTGTTGCTAACATTCATTTGAATCCGAAGGGAATCTTAATTATCAGACAGGAGCTTGAAACAGGATTGCCACAAGGGCAAAAATAAGCAACATCGGGGGGGGGGGGGTTCTTTCCCTGTAACTGTTCCCAGCCACTACATAGGGAATTGGGACCTGAGGCTTTTCTGTGGTAACAGCATTCAGGCTGCGCAGTACTCACAGCTTATTGAGATCAGGCCTTTATACTACTGTTTATACACATATAAACTACTTTATATTACTGTTTATACACATATTCTTTCTGGACAAAGAAACACAAGTCCAAGTTGCTCACAGTGGATGGTCACTCACAGAAGGTAACACATACAGCCCCAGGCCTCAACAGGGTGCTTCTCTACTTATCGCAACAGCAAAGTGTGCTGGTCGTGCCTCTTGGCCTTGCCGCCACCAACTAGGACTAGTGCGCCGGCCATTATCACTGAAGTGATCTTGCCGCCACTAAGTGAGTTACGTGTGTGCTGGCTGTCACCACCTGTTGGTTTTGCCGCTACCGTAAGCCTTGACCAGTGCACTGAAGGTGTATTATCTGGTGTTACAGCCATCAGGAGTGTTGTGGGTATGTGAGAGTCCATTAAGTTGGTCCTGCAGCCACCATTACCTAGAGTACTTGCTGGTTCCAGCATGGTGACACACAGTCACAAATCAATACTCTGTTCCTCTATCTTGAGATCTCTCTCAGAACACCACTGAGATATCTCCATTGTGATGGCAGACAACGCGGCACCTCAGACCGCTCAGGATGCCCACAGCACTCACGTCCAAAAGAAGCACAAGTCCTCCAAACTGGAGGCTGCGGGAAAACTCAAGGCCAAGGCCATTTTGAGCAAGAAGCTCTCTAAGGCGGCTGAGAAGGAGGCCAGCAGGAGATACCAGGCCTTGGAAAAGCAGTTTCCAAAGCTCAGAAACTGAGCATAAGGGGAACAGGCCATGCCTCCCCAGTTCCAGCTGAGGATTCAATTTTTGGGCCGCAACTCGCCCCCTCCAGTTCAATTGTCCAACGGGCCTGGACTCCGGAAGGGGATGCCAGCCAATTCCCTTTTCCCAGACCCGGACGGGAGATGATTGCCCTCAACCAGGGACCACGCCCTCAATGGGTTCCTCCCCCGCCCAGGGTTCAGTTGGGGCCAGAGGCTACATTCACGCCCACAGCAGCTGGGCTTCGACCCACAGAATCTCAAGGGGCATAGCCAGAACAACTACAGACCCTAATCGCCCAGGCAGTTGCCCAAGGTATGGCCTTCTCACTCCACCAGAGGTCCAGGCCCGAATCCTTGGTGTCAGTGACCCCATCTTATTTCTCCCAGGTGGGACCCCCAGAATATCCGAGTTCTATTTCTTTCGCCCGGTCCTCTCAAGGGTGTTGCGCTCTGAGGAGTACAGACCAATGGGCATACAGTTATCAGAGGATGAGGAACCTTCTCTGGACCCTCCTTTCTTTGTGGGCCTATTTGACCCAGCGTTATTCAGATCGCTGCTCCGCAAGGCAAGTACCTCTGCCAAGATTGGCTCTGATCAGGAGCCTCAACCGGGTCCATCTACCAGCCAAGACACAAATCCACTGTTCTCCAAGCCTATTGTTACACAAAGGCACATCCCCTGTCCTCTCTTCTTTCTTAACATTATTCAAAAGCAGTGGGGAACACCTGGCACCCTCCCCACACCGGGGGGAACAGACAAGAGGCTATTTAATGTCGCCCCTGCATTGTCAGAACTGCTGGAGGTCCCGGTTATAGATGAACCTCTAACGCCACTGTTTTCCTCTTCCACGATTTCAGGGGACATGGCTGAAACCTTGAAGGTGGAGGACAGAAAATCTGAGCTCTCTTTCCGCAGGACTCACCAGGCCTCGGCATGGGCGGTAAGGGCAGCTACATCCACCTCTTTCTTCACCAGAACCTCTCTTATTTGGCTTCGCGAGCTTCAGGCCACAGTTCCTCTGTAGGAGGTATAAACACACCAGAACTTGGGGAAGTTATGGCTGCCTCCAAATACATGGCAGACGCGTCACTACACGCTGCCAGATTCTCATCCCGAGCCATAGCTTCAAACGTTACAGCCCGCAGGCTCCTGTGGCTCAAACAATGGCGAGCGGATGCAAAATCAAAGTGGCGCTTAGCGGCTGCCCCTTACCATGGCGGTCAGCTTTCAGAGAGGCTCTGAATCCTTACCTAGTGGAGAACAAGGACAAACGTAAGGTGATGTCCCACCTTACCAAACGGGCAGACAGACGGCCTAACCTGTATACCCGCAGGCAGCCCTTTCGATCAGGGTCAGGATCGGAGTTGGCTCAGCCTCCCCGCTCCTTCCCTCCCAGATCAGATCGCCAATTTGAACGTTCTGCTGCCAAACCCAGGCAGCAATTCCAGGCCAAGCGGCCCTTTCGAGGCACGGAAGGCTGTCCCTTCAGAAGACCCAAGTGACTTCAGGGAGGCCTCCCCATAGGTGGCAGACTGACTCTCTTTACTCACAAATGGGAGATCACCACCACAGACACCTGGGTTCTCAACACCATCAGGTGCGGCCTGTCCCTGGAATTTGTATCCAATCCTCCAGAACTTTTCATTTCTTCTTCAACGTCGAAGAATCTGGTCAAGAAGGGCCTCATGAGCGAGGCCATTCGACACCTCTTGGAGATAAGGACCATAGAACCAGTAGCGGCTGGACAACTGGGAAGGGGGTTCTACTCCATCCTCTTCGTCGTTCCAAAGGCCTCGGGAGGATGGAGGGCAATACTCGACCTAAAGGGGCTGAACTCTCATCTTGCCTACAAAAAATTCAAAATGCAAACACTCCAGCATCAGAAGGGATGACTTCCTGATGTCTATCGACCTCATGGAATCATACCTGCATATTCCCATCCTTCCCGGCCATCGGAAGTTTCTCAGGTTCTGTTACACAAATCACCATTATCAATACAGAGCCCTACCGTTCGGTCTCTCGTCAGCTCCAAGAGTATTTACAAAGATCTTGGCAGCACTGGCCGCTTATTTGAGGCTAGTCTTGGTACACATTCAATGTTACCTGGACGACATCCTCATCCAGTCCCCCTCTATTCAGGCAGCTCAGTCGGACCTGGCCTTGTCCATCAGGACCCTCCAAGACCACGGGTTCTCAGTGAATTTCCAAATTCCCTCAACCTGCCTCCTTCACCTGGGCGCAATCATAGATATGAGACATTGCAAGGTCTATCTATTGCGGGAGCGCCAGGACAGTATCTGAGCCCTGGTCCTCCGGGTCCAAAGGGAGCGTGTAGTTACACTGGCCATCCTTTCCCAATTGTTAGGGAAGATGATTTCTTGCATGGCGATAGTGCCATGCGCCGGTCAGCTGGAACGTCAGGCAAAGCTTTGGCCAGTGCGAAGGGTGAAGGGGAGGCCGCCGCAGCGCCGAACTCCTGCGCTTGTCAGCTGGGAGGTCTGGCGACGGAGCTGGCTGGCGGAGGGCGATGGAGAGGCGGCGACTCGGTGGGCGGGGTCCTGCCTGCCCACCCGCCCCATTTGTAAAAGAAAAAATCCGCCCAAGCATAACGCCAGCAGTTCTGTGACACGGGCTTGAGGCACAGAGGCACGGGACGCGGAGCGGCGCCGTGGGAGGCAGCAGGACAGGGGGGAGGGTTTACCTGTATCCTGCCAGCCGACCTCTGGAAGCCTGCCTGAATGAAGACTTTTAGGGGGTGTTGAAAGCAAGACAGACTGAGGGCTGCGGAAGGAGAGTGGAAGGGAGGCAAAGTCAGGGTGGAGCAGAAAACACGGGGGGAAGGCATTAGGAAATAAGCACCAAGGTACCTGGTGCCTTGCAAGGGATTCCCGAGTGTTCTGCAATTGTTTTTCCTCTCTCCTCTGCACGAGAAAAACTTTTGTGGCGTAAATCTGAAATGAGTCCCTGGGGAGGGCTGGGCCTTGCTCTGCGCCTGCGCTCTTCACACGCCTAGGCCTGCAGGGCACATTTGGTAAAGTTCGTGCATGCAGGCTGCCGCCAAGCAGAGTGAGTAGCACAGCTAAGGAAAAAGGTAAAAAAAATATGGCGGACTGCATTGTTTAGCGACCCCCGTGAAATGGTCGTTCGACCCCAAATGGGGTTGTGACCCACAGGTTGAGAACCGCTGCCTTACAGGATTGCAGCTGGAAAGGACCAAGTCAGAAATGGAATAAATCAAGATGGCTTTTTTGCCTAATGACTGGTAGAATTCAGTTAATGACAACAACATGGACTACTGGGATTATCAGAGCTAAGCAATAAGGTATCAAGCTTTATCATTATACATTTAGCAATGAATATTCCAGAGTCTGTTACTATTGTAAGTCAAGGAGTATATGTTTTTATTAGACTCTTCTGTATCTGTATCATCTGATTGGCCTCTGTGCCATACTGTATGAATTCAAAAGATGAGCCATAGCCAGATCCATCATGATTCTTCTATTCTATGACAAGAGTTCTTTTTTAGGTAAGAGACCATTGTATCCACTTCTATTGTGCTACAATTCTTTGGCACATCAGCATTGACTCTCCTAAGATGTAGCATAATGGTGGGATATTGGAATAGGATTTTGGAGCCAGGGGGAGTCCTAGATTCAAGTTTACCCTTAGTCATGGAACAAACTGGGCTTCTTTGGATCAGTTACTCTCTTTCGGTCCAACCTACTTGACATGATTGTTATCTGGTAAATTGGACTGGGAAAAAAATAAAGGCTAATCCCCCTGTAAGCTTCCTACAGCTTCTGAAAAACAGTGGATATAAGTCAGATAAAAACAAAGTAAATAATATTGATTAAGGTTGACATAAGGAAGATCCTAGCATGGTACTGCCAATAGGATTTTGGGGGCAAATATAATTGTGGTAATGGAGTGACAATGCAAGAATTGCCATTTTTATGCAGTAATCTTGAAAATTCTTATCTTCAACATTGTTCCAAGTACACTGCTATAGCCCATTAGAAATACTGTGGGCAGAAGCTTATCTGAGCAATGACTATTGAAAGGATTTAAATAGCATTCTCAATACATGAGATTTGATCAGTTGGAGATTGCATTTAATGGTTTAAGGATATTTAAGATTATGTCGAAGTGAGATTCTTGTATACAGTAAATAAAGTATTACAAAGTGTAAACTATAAAATGTCTAGAAATTAGTATGGACTGTTGTAGGCTCGTGTTATTTTTAACGCACAAAACAGTAATCTTAGTTTATCCAGCTACATATGGAGTGCCTGATAAAAATGAGCTGAGTAATAAGTATGCTTCAACTATTTGAATAACTTAGAAAACTGATATGTTTTTAAATTGGACATAATTTTTTAGCTTGGCATCTGTGTTTTAAACTTGATTTATATTACGTTTTAGCATAATTTTTAGTTAGCAGATTTATATTCTTGAAATGAATCCTGGATGGTTAGGTGAAACTGATTGAAGTAGTTGCACTGGTCCCCTTGTCAGTAGAATTAATATTGAGGTAGAAAATTGTATCATTAATATTTATAGTTCTTAGATTCTCTTCATATCCTAGTTATTTTTGTTTGAAATTGTGAACTAATGACCTCCAGAAATTCTGACAGTATTCCCAGTTTTTATCCTTCTGAATTTATTTATATGTACAGATCTTAAAAGATACTTAAAAGTAAAATAGAGACTATTTTATGCTGCTTCTCAGTTGCCTGTGACTTTTAGAAAATGTACCTTGGGATTACTACTAAAGAGCAAACACTTTTAGAAATATGTTTTGTTTACTTAGATTTTCTTTCTTTTGTTTATATATTACAGATCCATCAAGGAGGCCAACAGAGGGAAGATTGCATTGCCAATCTCTGTCAGACCCAGTCTCCTGCTTTGGCCCTCTGATGGCAGTTGGCATTTCGCTGTGAAACTTGCCAAGCTGGACGCCACAGTTTTGAACGACTACTCTTTGGCAGCTGTTGTGCCCTCTCCTGAGACAACTAATCATGCAGTCCTAGCCTGTAGTACAGGCATTCATGAAGAGCACTATGTAAGTGAAGCTGTGGAAAACAATGTGTCAGACTGCAGGGAATACAGAGATGCTGGCACCATTACTGGTAGGTAATAATCTTGACCTTTCTGTCTTAGTATTGACAACCTATCATCTACAATGTCATTTGGGAGGAGTTCACACTTCAAACTAATTGGAGAATGAGTCCCAAAGAAGTGAACAGAGACTTTGGTACAGCCCCATATATTTTAGATCTGTGCCCCTTCTGGTTGGTTAAAACCTCCAGAGAAGAGGTATTGAGTGGATCTATCAGTGGTAAATGCCAGTTTGATATTACAGAGTGAGGGGTTCCTTTGGCTCAGAAGGAGCCCCCCGGGATGTGAGGAAAAAGGCTTTTTTTATCTTATTGACTTTAAATGTCCATACCTGGGATTCCAATATTCAAAATTATCATGTATGTATGTATGTATGAATGAATGAATGATTATTGCTTTTTTCTTAAATGTTTTACACTACCTAGAATCACCTTGATTGATAAGGCAGATAAATACATGTGTGACATAAACAAAGTGGGTAATACAGCACTAATTATACTATATTTTGTAAATATAAAATGCAGTGTATTAATTTCTAATCTGACACAAGAAGATCTTTTCTTGTAGTCTTAAGATATAAGGTTGTCCTTACGACCTGAGAACATCTCATGAACATTTAGATATTCTAAATAAATTTTAGGTTTAGTTGGAGGACTAATATAAGCAAAATCTGTCATTGGCTTGTATACTCATACCATAGAATCCTATGTACATCAGCTTTTAGATTACATGTTGAAATTACATGCTTGGTATATGGGAAACAGTGAGCAGTTTCAAGGATAGTGATTAGAATGTGGTGCTGATAATAATATCTGCAATGAAAATATTTTTAAACCCATAATCTGCATAATATTGGTAGAATTCATATGTAAGTGTTTTGTGACACTCGGTCAGGTCCAAGAAACCAGCACAACACAGGTAGTTGATCAGGATGGTATGTTTATTGCTACTTGCCTATTGACAGGAATCTCACCAGACTAATTACTATGGAAACCACTAGTCAAATTCTGCCAGGTTTAGGGAGGATTTGCTTTCTGTTGCTTCCTCCCTCTTAATGATTCCAGGATAATCATTCTTTTCATTTCACCCTCACTTCAGCTCCAGATTCCACCATACAATGCAACTCAATGACCAAAGGTCAGATATAATATAAAAAATAAGGCAAATGGGTATAAACACAGGTATTGGGTTTTCCTAATAGCCAAACTTTTACAAAAAAGTAGTTCTTTTTCAAAGACATGTCTAATGCAGATCTATCAAAACATGGAACGTTGCTGATATATATACCACTTTTTTACTCTGCTTCCCAAAGGAAATATTACAGAAATTGTCATTTTGCAAGAACTGACGAGAATGTAAGAAGCCCCAAAATGTTAGGGATTATTTAGGAATTTATAGCAACAATGTAAAAAGCATAGAGAATGGACTTGAAAGGACAGGAGGAAGAGCTACTGTTAAAGCAGTAATCAGGCCAAGAAAATAAGTTGAGAAGATTTATCAGATAAACTCCCCTAGTTCACATAATTGTTCCATTGATTAATTGTTCTTATTATCTTAGTCCGGTTCATTTTGTTAAGCTGCCCAAAGGTTATATTTGGGCAGGTATGAGATTATGCAGGTATGTCTGGTCTGATACAATTATGTTCAGAATTGATAGAGATTGGGTATGCCTATCTCCATTTAATATGATAGTGTTCTTTTCCTTTAAATTCTATTTTATCTTGACAGATATCAATATATAGATATACTTTTTACTGCCAACATCCCCATCCCCCCAAAAAATTGAATAGGCAGTGTTAAAAAGATATGTATTAATAAGCAGGAAAAATATTGATTATCCTGATGAATAGAATGCAAATTATTTTTTCTTTTTAGATTAAACCTCCCAAATTTGGAAGCAATGAGTTTCAAAGAAATAGAACTGAATGAGAATAAATTAAGATCCATTTATTTGTACAAGGTATCAGTTCATCAGAAGCAGCATAAATAACAAATCGCATTATCTTTACAAAAATTACATGTCAATATAAAAGACACTACCCAATCCCAGATTGTATATGGTAGTTTTTCAATGGCATTTTTCTATTAAATATGTTCCTTTCTTAATAAAATGTAATTGTTGTTTTAACCATTAACCATTTAGTCGTGTCCAACTCTTGGTGAATTTATAGGCAAGTGCTCTCCATGCTACCCTGTATAGTTGGATGTTCAACTTTGTATTTGATGTTATCAAGCCAGCGTGTTCTTTGCTTGACCCTTGTTGTTCCTAGCATCATTGCCTTCTCCAATGAATTTGCACACATACATAGCCAAAATAAATCAGATGTAATCTTATGATTTTTAGCTTCTAGTGATGTGTCTAATTTTATGCAATTTCCATGGTATAAGCAATAATTTATGCCAGTACCACAGTTCAAAGGCATTAATTTTTTTTCAATTAACCATTCTTAAAGTCCAACGCTCATATCCATATATTGTTATAAGAAAAAACTATTGTTCTAACTAGCTTACCTTTTGTATTTATATCAGTATCTTTGCTTTTCAAGATCTTATTCATGTTAACCATGAATATCCTAGATTTTATTTCAGAACTACCTTCATGAACAGTTTGGATCCAAAGAAGATAAAGTCTCAAACTAATTCAATTTCCTCCTTCTTGATTTTAAACATCTTATGTCTATCTGCAGCTGCTGTCATTATCTTTGTTTTCATGTTAAGACTCAATCCTACTTTTTCACCTTCGTCCTTAATTTTCCAGATCATTTGTTCCAAGTCTTCGACTTTTATTTTCTTGTTCTTTTAAGATTGCACAGGAAATTGAATGATATAGCAACTTATATTCATAAAAAGTCTGGAAGTGAGTACTACTAGTGCGTTTTGTTGAAAACAGAGAGGTATGGGATTATGTATGTTTGCCATATTCGTATTTATTTTGCTTGTGAAACATTAAATAGTAGTAGATGGTTTCCCACAAACATTAAAGCTGTGCAGAGGCTTGGATTTAAATGGTGGTACACGTGCAGCCCTAGTCAGAAATATCTGAGATCTTCTGAGAAATGTGCATTCTCCTGAAATCACTTGGCTGCTGCAGAGAACAGCCACTCAGGAGAAAGCTGAGACTACTTTAAAGATAAGGAAACTGAATTTGTCATTGTCACAAGAAATTATATATGCTCTGGGCATGTTGTAACAAAACTGTTCTTGTGAGTCATATTTTTAAAACATTCTCTTGAGGTCAGGAAAAAATTAACTTAATCTATTCCAGTTTGTGTGTAAGAACAGCTCAACTCTTCAGACATGATCTCTTAATAATGTTCCATAGAACAAAATGTAATATATTCCTTATTTCATCCTCTAACAATTGAAGAATAAGAAATTGTTCCCATAACATACATCCATAAATACACTTTTTTCTTCTACAAAATTGGCAGCAAATCCATGAAAGGTACGAAAAAAGCCACTTATTAGGGCCATTATATAGAATGGGATATTTGGAGCGAATAAGGCCAGAGGGATAGTTTTAAATGTTTAACATAAAGATCTTGTTAAATAATTGAAATCTGTTTCTGTATGAAGTTACTCTTGTTTTTTCCGCATATTCAGGTAATATTCTATATTATTTATTTGCAAAATCTGAAGAGACAAAATCTGCAAAAATCCTAACTCAATCAATCTGATTGTTACTGGCTTTCCTTATGTGCTATTTCCCCCTTCTATCAGTTCAATATTTTATCTGGTTTTTTTTTCCCTTCTACATATTGCTATTATTGTCTTCACAGTTTTTGAACTAACCTCCTTGCTATCCTCAAATCAGTCAGTTTTGTCCTCTTGAACACACTGCCTTGCAATCAGTAGTTCCACATGAAGGAAACTATTAATAGATATTACCACTTCGGATTGCTGAAGGTCAAACTCTGTGATTGTTGCCCTGTTAGTTAGTATTTGGTTGCACGAAATTCACTTTCTTTTTTTCAAAATCAAAATTTCTTTAACTGCTTTCTGTCCTTTTAGAAAACTTTTCCTATCTTATTAGCTTAGTGCAGCTTCCTTTTCCCCATATCTCTGCTTCATATTATAGAATTAGAATCAAATTTAAGAAAATGTTTATTAACTGTATTTATAACAGGTAAGGGAAACCTGCATACCTTTTCCTTGATATTCAGAGAATCTTATGTTTTCAGTTGCTTATTAATTTTCTGTGGTTTGGAATTCCTTCTTTGAACTTCTTAGAGCAGAAGTCCCAAACCTATGGGCTGCGGCGCACTACTGTGGCCTCTTTGCTACCGGGCCACATGAGTGGCTGGTCAGTGCACCCCCTGCCCTTGCGTCAGTGCTAGCCGAACTGTGAGCCTCTCGCCGGTGCTAGGCGAGCCACAAGCCTCTCACTGGCGTTAGGTGAGCCGCGAGCTATAAGCCATTCACTGGCACTAGGCGAGCTTTGAGCCTCTCGTTGGTGCTAGGCGAGCTGCGAACCTCTTGCTGGTGCTAGGCGAGCTGCAAGTGTCTCGCCGGCGCCAGGCGAGCCACAAGCCTCTCGCCGGTGCTAGGCAAGTTGCATGCCGGTGCTAGGTGAGCCTTTTGCTGGTGCTAGGCAAGCCGTGAGCCTCTGGGCACTAGGTGAGCCGCACGCCGGTTAGCCAAACTGTGAGCCACGTACCAGTGCTAGCAGCCCCATTTGCAGGACATGCATGCTCATGGCCCCATATCCGCACGCACACAGCACATTTGTACATGTGCACATGCGTGCATAAAGGTGCCTGACCTTCCCTTTCCCACTTGGCCGTCAATCCAGAAAGGTTGGTGACCCCTGTCTTAGAGCATCTTCTAGATAAAGTCTTTTATCATGTGGCAAGTGTTGAGGTTATAGTTTACAGGTAGTGCTTGATTTATAATTACAGTTGGGACTAGAATTTCCAGTGCTAAACTAATCAAGTGAGTTATGCCTGATTTATGTTCTTTTTTTTTAACTACAATTGTTAAGTAAATCAATGCAGTTAAGCCAATCCAGCTTCCCCCACGTTGACTTTGTGTCAATGCTGCAAATACTGTATATTCTTGCTTTGACAATATGCAGAACTGTCTGGTATTTTTATAGTTAAACCAGGCAACAAGGAAAAGGGAGGAGAATAAGGATAGCCCGGGAAAAAGAAACCGGAAGTAAATCACATCTTCCAAGTTAATTGGAAGATGTGAACCATGACCCCAAAAGAGAGGCAGGGAAAAATGCTTGGAATGTATGCGTAACGGAAGAGAAGCCAGACCTAAGCATTTCCACCATGCTGTACTGACGTCTCTGTAACCTTAATAAATGCTTTTAGGAGAAAATATGCCTGAAAGCCCTTTTAAGTGTTTCGTTAATCAGACACATGACATCATGCTTAGGTCTCAACTCCTTTTAAAACAATCTGGGGTCCCAAACTCCATCCACTGCCTCGAAGTTTGAGAGGTACTGGTAAAGATTCGGGGAAGATTTGACATGAAGGAGAAAAAATTGTCTGAGGCCAGCCTCCTCCTGGCTGCAACAGTTTCCCTGGGGGGGGGGAAGCGACAGCCGGCAAGCCAGGGGAGAGAGGAATCTGGCAGATTTCCCAGCTGGGAGCGAGGCCAAAACTATCAGGAGAGCTGATTTGGTCATCAGGCGAGGATAAGCCGAGCGAAGGCTCTGGAGGAAGCCGGCCGTCTGTCACTGAAAACTGGGGTGAGTGGAAATACCCACCTGCAGTTTGCAGTGGGTCATTAGACTACCTGGCAAAGAGATTTGAAGAGTTAGAAGTGCACAGCGAAGTTTTGGAGAACTTTCCTTACATTAATTGGATCATCTCAAGGTTTATCATCTGCTTTTCATCCGGCCACCAATGGGGCCGCGGAAGCCGCTAACAAAATGGTGAAGCAATATCTTAGGTGCTACGTTTCTTACCAACAGACAAACTGGACTGATCTTCTCCCTTTTGCGGAGGTGGCGTACAATAATTCTGTGCACAGCAGCACCGGTTACACGCCTTTCAGAGTGGCCACAGGAAAAGAATTCAATCCAATACCTGAATATCCTCAGATGCCCTCCACTTCCCAGACACTTGATCAGTGGGTGAGGGGGTGGGAAGAAGTTTGGAGAAACACAAAAACTGCTTTAAAAAAGACTTTTGAAACCTATAAAAAGCAGGCTGATAAAAAGAGGGCTCCCCAAAGAACATTCCAAGTTGGGGAAAAGGTCTATTTGTCAACTAAATATCTACGCCTCAAGTTGCCCAGCAAGAAATTGGGACCAAAGTTCTTGGGGCCTTTCCCCATAGTAAGGATCATCAACCCAGTCACAGTAGAGCTAAAACTCCCTAAACTCTTAGGGAAATTTCACCCAGTTTTCCATTGTAGCTTGTTGAAGCCATATCGGGGCTCCACGTTAAGACCTCCTCCAAAGAAGGCACCTGGGCCCCTCGTGGTTGCGGGACAGAGCCACTATGAAGTAAAGCGTATTCTTGACTCTAGAATTTTTAGAGGGAAATTGCAGTATCTAGTACAATGGAAGGGATACCCGTTATCCGAAGCCACCTGGGTGAAATCCAGTGAAGTAAAGGCTAATAGATTGGTCAAAAGGTTTCATGTGAAACACCCCAACAAACCGAAAGATAACCCTTAACATATTCTTTGGTTTACTTTACAGGATCTGTCCTTTTTCGTAAGGGGGGCCGGATGTCAACGCTGCAAATACTGTATATTCTTGCTTTGACAATATGCAGAACTGTCTGGTATTTTTATAGTTAAACCAGGCAACAGGGAAAAGGGAGGAGAATAAGGATAGCCCGGGAAAAAGAAACCGGAAGTAAATCACATCTTCCAAGTTAATTGGAAGATGTGAACCATGACTCCAAAATAGAGGCAGGGAAAAATGCTTGGAATGTATGCATAACGGAAGAGAAGCCAGACCTAAGCATTTCCACCATGCTGTACTGACGTCTCTGTAACCTTAATAAATGCTTTTAGGAGAAAATATGCCTGAAAGTCCTTTTAAGTGTTTCGTTAATCAGACACATGACACTTTGCTTGTTGGAAGTGGAATGGAAAGGTCACAAATGGTGATCAAATGAATCCAGGATACTGCAACCATCATAAATCCATACTGGTTGCCAAGCACTGGAAATTTCATCATGTGTGTAGGGATACTGCGATGGTCTTAAGTGTGAGAACTAGTTATAAGTCACTTTTCTCCAGCACAGGAGATGGAGAATCCACCAATGGGTTTTCTCTGTCTGCCTGCTCTTGTGACCAAGTTAGCCAAGTTTGACACGCCCCTTGTTGCTAGGGGATCCCAGTCTTGACTTGGTCTCAAGCTCTTGAAGACGTGTCAGGTTTGGGTCTCAGGTTTCAGAGTATATTTAGCAGGTTAGAGATCCATTGGTGAATTCTCCTTGCCTCACTTACTTTCCTCACAATCCAGGTCAGTAAATCCAGCCTTGGAATTTCTTCCAGCTGTGCCCCAGGAGTGCTGGGATAAGCGCTGCCTCAAATCGGCCGATTTGAGGCTTGAGGGGTGGGGGGAGGACAGCTGCAGCTTTCCCCTTTCTCCTTCCCCAGGGCTCTGGGGAAATTCCCCTCAAACATCCTTCCCTCGTCAGGCCCCTTGAACAGCTTCCAACCTTACCGTTGCGATCAGCAAATTGCTCTCCAAGGCCTCCAGAGGCCTTCTTTTGATGGGGGAAAGTTGTGGGCGCCATTTTGGTTGGCGCCGAAGGCAACGAACTTCAAACTTTCAACGGAGCTCCCTTTTTCCTGCTGATAGGAGGCCTCCATCGTCAGCCTTCCCCGCGCAGCACCCAGAGCTGCCGCTGCGATCCCTTTGATCGCTTAAAACCTGCCTTCGAGGTCTCCGGAGTGGCTCGAGGGCTGCGGCCGCCATTTTGGTTGCCTCCGAAGGCAACAAAGTTTTAAACGGACTCCCTTTTCACTCCTTGTGGATCCCTCTCGGATAGGTAGCTCCGTTCTTCACCCTTTCAGGGCAAGGGCTCCTGGCTCCACTGCACAGCCCCGAATATTCAACAAATTCCTCACGGAGTTTGCTGCGGCTGCCATTTTGGACGCACCACACTGTCTTTCCTTTAGGCCTCACAATAGCCCTGCTCCATTAGCTGCAGGTCTCAAGCCTCCTACAAGGCCCTTTCCTTTGTCACTGGCCCCATTACCCACACATTTGGCAGAACAGCCTACCAGGCCCTCTGCGCCCACACCTGGGCATTCTGGTGCAAATTGCCTGGCCACCTAAGGCCACCGGGTGGAGCTCACAGCGGGCCCCAACCGTGCCTTCAGCTCAATTTTCAACAGCCATGACCGTAGTCTCAGAGAGATTTGCCTCCCCGGTCAGGTGGTCAGGGGAGCAGTACATCCCCTGCTCCAACTACTCTTCTCGCCAACTGCTTGCCTGCCAGAGCTCCCCCTCAGTTTCCCTGTTGTCTGGGCCTAGCTCAACCCAGAATGGAGGATTCCACAGTACCTCAGCCTATGAGCACCGCCTCCCCATTCTCAAGTCACGGCCGGCGCAAAACCTCCAAATAGGAGGCAGCAGGCAAGCTCAAGGACAAGGTGAAGGCCATCCTCAAAAAGCCTTCAAAGTTGGCGGAGAAGCAAGCCAGCCGTAGGCACCAGGCTCAGAGAAAGAGTTCTCCAGAGCGCAGAGACAGGCCAGAGCAGAGACGGATCAATTAGTGGTCCCTGACTTCGACCTCCCTCTGGGTCCTTCTACTTCTGCTCAAGGTGTGTGGTCTATGGCGGAGGCCCCAACCACACATAGCCCCACCTTTGTGACAGCTCACGTCACAGCTGCCCAACCACCGACATTTCCCAAACAGGCTCCGATTTCGGGTCCTGAGGCCACCTTCACCCCAACGGCAGCTGGGCTCAGGGGGCCAGATCCCGGGGACATTCTCTCCGATGGCCGCCTTGAAGCCCTGATTTCTAGGGTTGTGGACCGCGCTCTCGCAGCATGGTCTTACCACTTAGCAGGAGGCTATTACATCTCTACTGACAATTATATATTGCTGTGGTCTGATTACTGTCATGTGTCTGAGTAACAAAACACTTAAAAGGACTTTCAGGCATGTTTTCTCCTAAAAGCATTTATTAATGTTACAGCCACATCAGCACAGCATGGGGGAATGCTTAGGACTGGTTTCTTTTCCGCTATGCATGTAATTCTAAACATTTCCCTCCCACCTTTTTTGGGGGTCATGGTTCACATCTTCCAATCAACTTGGAAGATGTGATTTACTTCCGGTTTCTTTTCCCCTTCTGCCTGGTTTAACTATAAAAATGCCAGTCAGCTCTGCATATTGTCAAAGCAAGAATATACAGTATTTGCAGCGTTAATTACTTTGTGATCAAATTGTTCCCTAGACCTCTGCAAAATGGTCTACTTCCAGAACCAAATAGACCAGGGTTTCTTGATAACTTAATGAACGGTATTGTTGCACATCTGGACAGTCTCCAAAACACAGAGCAAGTTATGTTGCTAGATGAAATCGCCTTTGGAATGTTTCTACCCTGACCCTAATCCTAGGCAACTCTTTTTTTTTTTACTGAGGGGGAGTATGAAGAAGCAGAAAAGATGCTAGTTGGGAAGGTGAGTAGAACAGTATCTTGAGTTTCAATTTATCCTGAGCTTGCAAAACACAGGGGAAAGAGGGTATCATCGTCTTTACTACTGGAGACGATGCTACTTATGAATTAGATTCCTGACGTTCTCACCTCCTTCAAGTTGCTAGACAAGTCATTTGCTGCTGGATACTATGGATGGTGAATGCTTCTTTCCAGATGCTCTGCAACCATCCTTGATGAGGGTGGTTTTACACCCGCTCTTCAAGAGGCCATATCCTGCTCTGACAGTATTTGATAACTTTCATCCAGTCTTCTTTCCTCTTTAGGAAAAGTTGTTGAGAAGGTAATAAGGACTCAATTGCAGATTTAAAGGAAACAAATCATCTTGACCTCTTTCAATCAGGATTCAGACTCGGTCATGGATGGAAATAGCATTGGTTGCTTAGTGGATTGCCTTTATTTAGCCTTGATAAGGAGGTAGGAGAGATGAAATACTTTCTGAGTGCTGGAAAAGGCAAAAGAAAGGGAAAAAAGAAAAGAAAGAAAAAGGCTGAGAAGTGGTTTTGGGCAGACCTTAAGATTCTGTCAATATACCCTACATAATAAAGTAGCATTCCTGAAATTTCTACAATGTCTTGTTTTTTGACCTGATGTATCTTGAAGGATTCATTGTATGGGGAGAGTGTGTGAGATAACAGGAGATCTATTAAGCATCTTGGTGGCATTTTGTACTATAGTATGCTTCTGGATCACCTACAAGGATTAGCCACTGGGAGAATTATTTTCAGTAATTTTATTCCAATCTGGGTATACTTTCAGATTCTAGTTATGGGATATGAATGTCAAGTCTTTAATTGCTTCAGTCAAGGTTCCATCAATTCCTTTTCTGCACAATATGATCACTGAGATCATGGTTCCCCAAAAAAATCCTCCATCAGGGAGGTGAATGACTTTAGACTGGGTGTTATGACATCTGTTGTTATGAAGACCTTTGAGAAATTAGCACTGGCCCACCTGAAAATCATCACAGATCCGCTGTTTGAACCCTTGCAGTTTGCCTACCGAGCAATAGATTGGCTGATAATGCTGTAAATATGGCACTGCACTACATTTTGCAATATCTTGAATCTCCAGGGACCTATGCATGGGTCCTTTCTATAGACTTCCGCTTGGCATTCAATACCATCATTCCAGAAACTCTTTACTCTAAACTGATTCATCTAGCTGTGCCTGTCCATAGTTGTAGGTAGATTACTAGCTTTTTAACAGACAGGAAGCAACAAGGGAAAGTCACATAGAGCATCCAGACAATTAGCACAGTTGCCTGTCAAGGTTGTCTGCACTCTCCATTTCTCTTCTTTCTATATATCAATGACTGCATCTCTAAGAATTCTTTTGTTAAAGTACTGAGGTTTGCAGATTATAACAGTCATTGGACTGACTTGAGACAGTGATGAGTCTGTGTAAAGATGGGAGGTTGAACAATAGGCCCTGTGATGCAGCTGGAACAGTCTAGAGCTGAATATGTTTAGAACTGTAGAGATGAAAGTGGATTTTAGGAGGATCCCTTTCTATTCTACCATCTCTTACTAAATTTGACAGCCAAGTATCAAAAGTAGAATCCTTCAAGTTTTGGGGTTCTATAATCTCCCATAATTTGAAATGGTCACCTAACATTAGAACCATCATCAAAAAGGAACAACAAAGAATGTTCTTCCTGCGTCAACCTAGAAAGTTCAGACCGCCCCAGAAGCTTTTGATACAGTTCTACAGAGGAATTATTGAATCTGTCATTTGTACTTCTATAACTGTTTGGTTTGGTATAGCAATCAAATTGGACAGATACAGACTCCAAAGGACAGTGAGGATGCAGAAAAAACAATTGCAACCAGCCTGCCTTTTCTAGAAGATTTGCATGGAATAAAACTATTATGGTTCGTCGGACAGTCAGACAGATGTTTAGACTGGGTTTGGCATTTTTGTCCATCTATTGAGTCCTTTCCAAGGACCTGAGAAAAGCAGATCTGATGTCTGTATGGTGTTACAGATATTGTTGCAGCTTCTTTTGCAATTGACTGATGGTAAATTTGTCAATGCCAGTGGTATTCAAGTGGTGTTCCAGTTCTTTTGGGATTGCACCGAAGGCGCCTATTACAATTGATACTATGTTTGCTTGCTTTTACCACATAGTTTCTATTTGTATGTCTTTGTATTTTGTTGTCTTCTCCTGTTCTTCCTCTTCTGTTCTATTATCTCCAGGTACTGCCACATCCACTATCCCGATTTTTCTTTCTTTCTTATCAACAATTGTTAAGTTGGGTTGTTATGTGGCAGGTGCCTGTCTCTTTGAATTCTAAAGTCCCAGAAAAATTTAGCTTCTTCATTTTCTATGGCTTTCTCTATTTTATGGTGCCATCAGTTCTTCCTTGTAGACAAATGATATTTCTTGCAGATCTTCCAGTGCACCATTGTTGCTACTTTGTCATGCTGTTGCTTATAGTCAGTCTGTGTGATCTTCTTGCAGCAGCTTACCAGATGATATACTGTCTCTTCAGCTTCTTTGCAGAGGTAATACTTACTGTCTGTTGCTGTCTTCTCCATTCTGGCTTTGTATGTGTTTGTTTTTAATGCTTGGTCTTGTGCAGCCAGAATTAGTCCCTCGGTTTCTTTCTTCAACTTTCCTGCTCTTAGCTATTGCCAAGTCTTGTTATTATCTGTTTTCCTGCTATTTTTTTTTAATGTACTGACCATGTAGTGCTTTGTCTTCCCTTGTCTCCATTTGGCTTTACAGGCCAGTTTGATCTCTCCAATAGTCAGTAAGCTTTCCTGGCATACTAACATCAGTGCATCTTCTTCATTGTCTTTCAGATATTCTTCCAAAGCCCCTTTTTCTTCTTCAACCATCTGATGTACATTCCACACCCACCTATTTTCCTTGGTAGGTAGAGTCTGTAAATATTGTTGCAGGGATAAAGAGCATGATTTATTATCATTGTTTTTCTAGTTTTCCTATCCATGGCTTTTAGTTCTGCTTGAGTCCAGTCCACTATTCCAGCTGTGTATTTAATGACTGGAATTGTCCAGGTGTTGATTGCCTTGATGGTATTTCCTCCATTGAGTTTGGACTTTAAGATCTTCTTTACTCTCTTGATGTATTCACCTCCACTCTTTTTCTTGACTTCAGTGTGCTTGATGTTGTCAGCTTGAAGGATACCCAGGTATTTGTAGTAATTATTTTCATTTAGACTCTTGAAATTGTTTTCAGTTTTCACTATTTTTCCTTGTTTGATGGTGAACGTGGAGTTTGTCCAATCCAAACTCCATTGCAATATCTTGGCTGATTATACGGCAGCATTTCTATTTCAGATGGTGTTTTTCCCTATAGCTTCAGTTCGTCCATGTAAAGGAGGCAATTGTTTTTGATGTTTGATAGCCATGGCCCGAGTTATTCAGTATGGTTGACAGAGGAGTCAATGCAAGGACAAATAGTGTTGATAGTGAATCTCTTTGAAATATTGCTCTCAATATTAACCTCTCCCAGTATCTCACCATTGACCTAAAGCTGTGTCTTCCATTGTGCCATCAATCTTTGTACAAAGCTTCTGATGTTTCTTCTGACTCCTGTTATTTCTAGGCACTTGATTATCCAGTCATGTGGCAGGGAGTCAAATGTCCTTTTGCAGTCATTCTATGTTACATTCAGGTTGGTCTTCCTTCTCTTGCAGTTTTCCAAGATCATCTTGTCAAATAGGAGTTGATCTTTTGTTCCTCTGAAATTGGGGCAGTTTTCTTTCTGCTCAGATGGAAAAAACTTGTTTTTAACTATATTAGTGGTGGCGAACCTATGGCACGCGTGCCAGAGGTGGCACTCAGAGCCCTCTCTCTGGGCACACGCGCCGTCACCCCAGCCCCGCCTCCTCCCACGGCCCCCTCCTCACCAGCAGCCCCCCTAGAGAAGAGTCATCCCCGGGTGTGGCCCACGCAGAACAGTGCAGCCAAGGATATGGCAGCCAGGCAGCGGGGACAAGACTCTGCCCTTGCGCCCCATCACGTGCAGATGATGCTGCGGAGCACGGGCAGAGGGCGTGGCCACCATGGTGCTGCTGGGACACCTGAGCGATCTGCGGCAGGCTGTGGAGGCGGTGGATGGCACGCGGGGCGGGGACGGTGTGGGGGGTGTGGAGGTTGGGCACTCAGTTTCTAAAAGGTTCTCCGTCACTGAACTATATGCTTTTGGACTATATCAGCTACCTCACCATTTAGCAATTTGATTAGGTAGATGCTAGCAATTTGATTCTACCAGATGCTAGCCACTCTTCAATTTCATCTCCTTGTAATATGTTGTTAAACTGCTTGGCAACAAGTGGGTATAGACCAGTTAGATGTTTCAACCAAAATCCATGCAGTTCATCTTCACTCGGTCCTCATCAATTCTTGATCCTCGGTCCTCACCAATTCTTGATCTTCCCTACTCTTTTCTCTACAGTTTCTGCTGTTATTACTAGTTCTTTCATTTCAACTGTTTTTTTATTTTTATCCACGTCCTTAACCAAGCTGTGTTCTTGTTGTATTTCTTTGGGTTATCCCATGTTTGCTTGGATTGAAACTGGAAGTTCTGCCTATAATTTGCAATTTGAGCTTTGTATCTGCCAGGGCTGTGGAGTCGGTAGATAAATGTTCCGACTCCGACTCCTCAGTTTTTTGTACTTCCGACTCCGACTCCCCGACTCCGACTCCTCTGTATTAATATGCGAATGTATTTTATACATTCCTTGAAGGAAAGAAAGGCAACATACATGTCATTACCACAGGACTACTGGCTGGGAAGCCAACAGTCTACTGTATTGAACAGTTTAAGCAAAAGACAAACACAATGAAAACAACAAAGTTGTATTAATTTTTTTTTATTAATTTAATTAATCAAGTGGTTGGATAGTAGCAGCAGGCATAAACATCAGGAACAGGAACTTTACCAGTTCAAAAATACAAACCACATTATTTGGTTGTTTTAGAACAAAAACAAAGCTTATCTATATGAACCAAAAACAAAATCTGTAAAATTCCAATCTAAATTTAGTAGGAGTCGGAGTCGGTGCATTGTTTGCAACTCCGACTCCAGGTACCCAAAATTTCCTCCGACTCCGACTTCACAGCCCTGGTATCTGCTGATCATCTTGGCTATAGCTGTTATTTGCTGCTTTATTATTTCCAGCGTTTCCTTGATCTTCCTTGTTTCTAAGTGGTACTTCTTGATTATTCTTTGGTCTTCTTGTTCTTCAGCTTTTCCCCCCCCATCTGTTCTAGCTTGCTTGCATCTGATCTCAATTTGCTGATCTTATTTTTCAGTCTAATCTTCCATTTTGGTGGCACATTTTGTTTTTGTTTGGCTTTTTTCTTCTTTGCTGATTTTGCATCCCAGGTACTCAGTTATAACTACTTTAATACCTGTCTGGTTAAGAATTCTTATATCTTTTTGGAAGAAGTAAACAGAAGACAAAGCAAAAAAGAAAAGTATATTATTGAATGAGAATATGGAGAATGGAGAATATAAAGTGATTTTGGAGAGAATGCAAAATAATAGGGATACTTCAAACTAGTGTAAATTTAGGTAGAGTGTAATCCAATGCCCATTTAGCCAGGAATAAGCACCATTGAAGTCACTGAGATTTACATCTGATTAAACATATCCTGATTTATGCTATAAATGATACTCTTATCAGATTATGAATTCTAATTTTTCATAAAATACAATTATACTTTATAACTTCATTTGGAAATTACCTAGTCATATGTGCAAGAATTAAAAATAGCATCATTGTCCTAATTTTTACTTTTCCAGAGAGCCAGCTTTATTCATCTGTTGTATTAACAGATTTGTGGGAGAGAAATGTACTTCGGCAATATGAGGAATTATGATTTGTGAAATGATTAATTGAAGAAAGGCTGATAAACTTGCCCCCTGCTGATAGAAGTAGTCTGTCAAATCATTGGGATTGCATAGTTCTGTAGGAAGTCAGCCCCTCCAGAGAAGGAAATATTAAAAAGGGCAGAATATTATATTTCCTCAAAGGACCTTAAAGAGGCAGAAAAGCATGCCCAATTTTTCTTAATAGCCCCAAGTCTCCCTCTCCCAAGCAGAAACCAGCTCTGTAGAAATGCAGATGTAAACAATCCATTCAGGAAGGTTATAGGAAGACAAAGACATCCAAAATCTACATACCCCACCCAAACTCTACGACAAGACATAATAGGATTAACCCACAGATGCCAAAAAGGCACACTCAGACTCAGGTCAAAGTACATGACATAGGAAATACAAAGCCCCAAACAGGAACAGGAAACAACTCCAAACAAAAGCCCAAGAGGGTATAAAACCCACTCCCTACTACATGTGCTCACTCTTTTCTGCAAGAGCCATCTTTCTGTCTGGCTCTCCTCTTCAATAAACTGTAACCTTTCTAAAGCAGTCGCCATGTTGTTTATTCCCAGCTTGGACTGAACCACGATGAAGACTTTTCCTTCAACAATTCCAATAGCCTTTTCTTCTTAACAAAATAAAATGGGTTTTGCTTTTGAGAGTTCCTTGATCTCAACAACAAACACCTTCCTGTTGAGAGCAAGGAAGTGTTTTATAACTAGACTATGCTTTCCAAATGAATATGGCTCATAAAAATAAAGTAGGAATTCTACTGAACAAACAAAAATGAAGAGTTTTCATGAAAGTAAAATTCTGCTAGCATGATGGACTTTGAGAGGAGTTCTGTTTGCATCATAATTGTCATAATTATCTGCAAGCCCCATAAATGTGAGATTGTATATTCATACAATCATACAATATTCAGCTTTCTTATGTTTAATGTTTTGTGACAAAATGACAGTAAATTTAGCTAAAAAGTAATTTTTTTCTTAGTATGGAAAATAGAATGAAATGAAACTTCTCTTAATCTGGTTCTTTCTTACTTCTTTTATGTCATGGTTTAGAACTTTTCAGATCTCATTATTACATTGAGGGAGAATCAAGTTAGAGATAAGGATATAGCACCATCTAGTGTTCTTTGGTCCTTGGTGGGATTATACAGTTGTAGCAGAAAGATTGACAAGTTTTCCTGGCAGTGGGCTCATTTGTGTAAATGTATCCACAAATCACCCAAAAAATAAAAGCAGGTATAAAGTTTGTATCCTGCTCATTCTCTATCAATACAGTATGTGATAATCATGCTTATTACATCTTGGCATTCTTGAAAATCATCTTTATAATGGGATCAAACAAATTGTTAGGCATTCACAGCTATATTTTAACATTCACATCAGGCTTTATATCATGATACATTTGTGGATCTTTGAAAGTTCAGCTTTTACCTGGAGATTAATTTTAGTTTCTTCCCTTTGTGAAGGCTTTTAATCTTTTTCATCCACCTTCAACATTGTTTTGCAATTTGATTTCACTGCTTAGTTAGGCAGTTGAATAGATTCATTGTTACACTTAACATGCTTTCTTTTTATGAACAGAGTATTTGCTTTTTCAGCAATTCCACCATCTGTCTGGACAGCGTGGGCTGTAGAACCAGTGATGGAAAACAAAAGGCTTTAGTCTTGGTAATATTGCAATTTATTTTGTTTTGTTTTTCAGCGAATGGTGAATATGAAAAACATATTCTTTCTGCCATAGAGAAATGGTGCTCAGAAAAATCTTCCATTCCTTTTCTGAATATGATATTTTATTATATTTCTTTCTGATCAGAGTAAAATTAAGTGTATAGTAGTACTCCAAGCAAAACTCTGATCGGCCATAACTCACCTGTTTTATTTTCTGGGAGTGTTCATGGGGGTCTCTACAATGATCAGACATTTCTAAAATTAATGTTAATTGGAACCTGGCATTTGGTTTTGTAGCATGGCAGCTCCCCATTTAATTTTCTCTAAATTTAAGTGAGGCAGAGATCCTGGCAGGCACAAATTAAAGTATATCAGGACCTAGGGACACCACTCTAGCAACACTTTTTAATATATTAAAAAGCGGCACGCTTCTTCCTTTTCTTAAAGTTCTCCATCATGACAGTGCATTATCAGTAAATCATGCTAAGAAAGAATTTTCAAAGCATCCAAAATCCCAGCCTCATAACCTTGGTTAGCTATGTATCAGTGGAGCTTCCTGCAGTTTGGAACTTCTCCCTGAAATTTGCACTGTATTATGGTAAGGCCAACCGTTACTTTTTAAAAATGGTATTTTAAAAAAATCTTATTATATAGATGAAACAATTTATTTGGGCAGTATGTTATGGGTTCAATGCTACCCTTGATACTTGGCACAGTCTTCCTCAGTTTCCTGATAATGGGAGTGGCTATGCTGTCAGTTAAAACAAGATGGATGCATCAAGTTTCAAATATATTGAAAGAGAAGATAACTACTGATGGTATAATTTGTTCCTGCATCTTTATTAGCAAACCTGAGAGTTTTTGCTTTACTACTAAAATAATTAGGTTGGTTTGGGGTACAGTACACCTTGGTACAGTGAGATACAGTAGAAGAGCACAAATCGTATAATTGTTTATCCACTGAAGTGGTTTGAACTGGTCCTGGCTCAGATTGTATTCTGTATATGTACTATTTGTGGAGGTTTTGGCCATTAGGAGGAGCCAAAAACAGGCAATCCCTTTGCAAGGATTTATTCTAGCTGTTTTTGTGCAATCTCTTTGCAAGTTGTGCTTTGCTTGCCTTTTCACATTCTGACTTTTTTCAAAGTTTTCTTTACCTCATGGTTTCTCTTTTTTTCCTTCTTTCCTGAATCTTCATCTCTCTTCCCTTTTTGTTCTGCTTGTCCCCAAAGCTTGTAGTTCTTGTTTTCATTATTCTCTATCTTTGCTCCAAGTTATTGCCAGATCAGTAGATCAGTGTGTCAGATATCCAAGATATGCAGAGCAGTATAGATCTACTCAGAGGTAAGTCGTAATCAGCATGGTTTACTCCCAGATAAGTAGATATGGCATTAGAGCTGAAGAAATGAAAAGGACAAATGTAGGAAAGAACTGGATTAGCATTATGAGTGGTGTAACAGGATTGCTTAAATTCTTGGCTGGGTAGGTGGCATCTAGACTTTCCCTGAGACAGCAAAATGCCTGTCAAAATAGCATTGCTTTCTTCTGCCTACTGAGAAGAAGTTGTTTTACTTAGAAGCAAGATGATTTCTAGGAATTGTTTGGCTTGCTCATTTACACCAAGAAGATATCTTGAGATAGTATCTTAATTCATGCTTGCCCCCCTGGGATTTATACTACAATTTTATCCTAGACAGCTATTTTTTATTTGATTTGGATGATAACAAAGTTCCTGAGCTCCGGATGGCACTAGTTAGTTCTCCTGAATTAATATTAATAGAAAGAGATCTTCAGTGGGAAGGTAAGATTTTTTTCAAAATATTTTTTTTCTAAACTGCTCATTCTTTGTTAAGATGACTTAATAATTTCTGAAGTATTTAAGGTATTGTTGAATAATTCTCAACTCTTCATGACTTGGTAGATATCATTTCACCAGGATTGCCTGCCAGTAACTGCTTCTTTGAATTATTGCAAGCCTATTTGTATCACCAATGATAATATTTTGTGTTTTATGAAATGACATCAAGTTGCCCTCAATTCAGTTTTCCCAGTCATCAAGATCTTCTCCAGTGATTCTTGCTTGCATGGTGCTTCCAGAATATTTAAGTTTTAACTTCATTATTAGTGTTTTTAATAGGCAATCTGGTTTTATTCTATATAATATGAAAGAATATGTTCTTGTGGCCTTCTATTAAGGTATTCGTAATGGTCTTCTCTAATACTACAATTTAATTGCATCAACTATTGCAATATTTTATAACATAGAAAGCTTAGAATGCCATTTATACTTATACTTACTGTAAACTTACATTTTACTGTTTTCAAACAATTATTTGTGTAGAATTTTCCAATGATATTCCACTTTCTGTGCAACAACATTAAATACTGAATTAGGAGTAAGCTTTGTGCTGATAAACTAATGTTTTCCTTGTCAGATACTTAGAAAAGTGATGGCAAACCTTTTAGAGACCGAGTGCCCAAAAACTGGCCCCGCCCCCGCTCCAAAACATCCAGAGGGTACCTATCTCTGCAGATGTTTTCTGCCTCTGTTTTAGATATTCTTCAATTATTAATATTCAGATTTTACTAAATTCTTAATTTAATGGAAACTATCCTTCTATTAGCATTTTTCTAGCAGGGAAAAAGCATGAATGATAATTTCATTTAAAGTGTATGTGATTAGCATTGAGAATTAATCTGCCTCAGAACAGTAGCAATCCAGGCAGATTGTTTTGTCACATCTCGTAAAATATGGTTGATATTAGAAGGCCTTAGTTTTGTACTTTAGTTATTTTTTCTTCACAAAGAAACAGAATGTATTGTTTATATTTGTGTGCAATATTCAATAATATTCCCTTGGGTTGCCTTTTAGTTGCTGAAATTAAGGGATCAGTAAATTAATTGCCACTCATACAGAAACAATCTATAAGAAATCTTATCTTCAATGTACTGGACCTGTTAGTGCTAAGGTGCCTTTTTGTAGTGGTATTGGATCCCAAAATATATTCTGTTTTTAATAGTTTAAATTACACTAATTGTTTTTTCTTCATCCTCATTTCCTTACAAAGACAGGTACAGTAATAGTATTTCTACACTAGAAACTTAATCTGTTTCTCAAAACTGTTCATTTACTTTGGGGTGTTTTTTTTTTAAAAAAGATACAGTCTTAGTTCTTTGGAAGTGCCAAAGACTAGTAACAAAGAGTATATGCCAAATTCATTAAAATTCCTATTATACTCTAGTGAAAACCATGTGGGAATTTTAATGCTCAACTTATGACTATAGTTGGGATCAGAATTTGCTGCATCATGAAGTTAGTAACCATGTGATTAAATCCGGGTTTATGACCATTTTACATGGTCATTAAGTGAGTCACCCAGTCTTTAAGTGAATCTGACTTATCCTATTGACTTTTCTTTTTTTAAAAAACAAATTTTATTGGTTTTTTAATTCTTAGAACAAAGTGCTCAAGACACACCGTGGTGCTGGGGTAATCAAACATCCAGAAATAAAACCATATATTTATGAATAACTCAAATCAATACATCAAATATTCCCTCTCTATTTCCCTCATAGCTTAATATATTTAAGATAATCCATTTCTAATTTAAAATTCTATTAATCCTAAACTTGTTTTGGAGCTTTATGAATTTACAATTACCATAATCAAATTTAACTTTAAATAAACACATTATCAATTCAAGTATCCCTTCCAGGTATATTCTAGTTCCTTAATTTTATCATAAGTCTTGTTTATTTCTTCTTCCATTAATATCTCCTAATTAAAATAAAATATTAGTCTATCCCAGTGGTGGCGAACCTATGGCACACGTGCCAGAGGTGGCACTCAGAGCCCTCTCTGTGGGCACGCGTGCCATGTCCCGGAGATGGCAACTGTCCCTCTTCAACCAGTCGCCTGCTAACTTGCCGAGGTCCCACGTGACCAGATGCATCCCGGCATGGCTGGTTTTCCTCCCCCTCGTCCCATCCCTCCTGGCCTAACATGCTCTCCTTTTCCCAGGCACGACCCACTGCATCGCCTCCTCAGCTGTTGGCCAGACATCCAGTTCACAGGCAACTTCTTTGAAATGTAATGGCGGGCTGCGGAGCCCCAGAGTGCACCGGTTGAGGGGCCAGCAGGCTGTGGCTGCTAACGGACACCATCGGCCCCCATGCGCTCGCTGGCCTCTGTGTGCGGGGGCCGATGGTGTCAGGCAGTAGCCACCCTTGCCTTGCCCCATGGCAATGGCACCCCCGCCCTGCCTCACCTCACCCCGCAGGATGAGCCTCTTGCCTACCGCCCCACCTGCCAGAGACCCCCTGGATTTCCCCACAGGCGTCCCTCCCCACGAGCAACATTGAGGTGATGACACTCACCCAGTTTGCCATGACCACCACAGCCACACCCACCCAGTGGGCCACACCGACCTGGCACCCGGCGATAAATAAGTGGGTTTTGGGTTGCAGTTTGGGCACTTGGTCTCTAAAAGGTTTGCCATCACTGGTCTATCCTATACATATCTAATCCATCAATCAATCAATCTCTTTAAGATAACAAGATAATATCAAATCTTAAATCATTTCAGTCCATTGGACGAGATTCAAATTTCCTCCAGTTAATTATCATACTTAATAACATCCGTATTATCAAACAAAAACATCATCTTATTAAATTAAAATTCAATTAATTAAGTCAATCCAGATCTAAAACACCTCTTCAATTTTCTTGATTCTATTACATAATTGTTTTCATACAAATAAGCCTATTATTCCAAAAATACATTCTTAATCTATTTAATATATATATTCTAATAATCACCCATTTTTCTCTTACTTCTAACTCAAATCAGTCCATAAATCAGTCCATATAATTTTGATCCATTACATATAATTTTAAATTTCTCTTTTCAGTCTTATTCTGGCCTTCTTTTTGTGCCAGGCAGGTTTCCATAACAAAGCTTCCCTTTCAGCCGATAGGTCTCTCTTTGTTGCTTGTAATATCATTTGAGACAGTAAAAATCATCCTGACCGCTGCATTGAACATCTATTTCTCTTATTCTTAAAGCCTCGTTGCTTTAAAGGTTCAAGTCTCAGTCTTTGATTTTTTTGATCCTCAAAGATATAGATGAAATGCTTGTAAGGTAAAATAAATTCCTCTTTAGTCTCAATTGATTCCTCTTCTAGTATGTTTTGATTTGTAGAATGGTCAGATGTAGTCTGAGAGTCAGTTTGAAGGTTTGGGGTAGAGTTTCTGGCTCTTAATTCTGTAGTAATCTCTTTCATTGTAGCACATATTTCTTCAGTAGCCTCATAAATCTTTTCCAATATAAGTTTACAGTTTAATTGTGAATAAGGTTTCTCCATTTTAATAGTAATTGAAGAGAATCCCTTTTTTCTTTTAGTGAAGGCTGTAATTAATAAAAGTTAAGCAATATCTACCCCCACAATTCCCATAGCTGCATCAGCTTATCTTTTCTCTTCAAGAGTAGTTTGAAGGTCAAGTTCATCTCATCTCCAAACAATAATCAGCAGTTGCAATATTAACTTTTCGCCACTAGATGTCCTCAGTAGATTAGAAAATCTTTTCCAGACACCATTTCCCCTCTTTTTTCTGTCTTTTAAAGGAAAAAGTGGAAAAAGAAATAATTTTCCAGTATAAAATAATAGTACAGCTCAGAAAAAAGTTTTTCCTGTACCCCAAAGTAAATGAGAATAAAGTGTAGTCTTTAAAAAAAAAATTTCTATCTTTTTGTTCAGCGCCCTTCTTCCCACGCATACAAAAGCTACTTTTTCAAGACAGGGAAATAATTCCAACAAAGCTTTTATAGGCAATAAAAAAACAGAATAGGGTGAAGAGAGGAGCAGAAGGGGTCTCACCCGGATCATCCGTGGTGGGTCTATTACGCTTAGATGTAATTGTGACTTTCGGCTGGTGCAGCAGGGTAATCGGCCATCTTGCAGGACGATCTTTGCTCCATCGGCCCTAAGGAGACAGCTGGAGTCACGGGAGAAGCTGCCGTCCTCCCGCAGTCACCAGCAAGCCTCCTCCTCCAGGGCAACTTTCGACCCACTAAGGGGTCTACCGGCGAAGAAAACCCGGCCGGAGTGGAGACGAGTCTCCAGACACGACCGGCGTCACCACGTACCGGAACCGGAAGTTCCTATTGACTTTTCTTATTAGAAGCCCTCAAGGACGGTCACAAATAACGATCAGTTGACCATATGATCTGTTGGCCAAGTACCCAAATTGCGATTAGGAAACCATGGGGTGATATGATGGTAACTTTAAGGATAGGTTTAAGTCACTTTTCCCGAGACCATTGTAATTTTAAACCACTGTTAAACTAATAGTCATCAGTCCAGGCCCACCTGTACATATAGCTTCAAGCATGATGGAAAATATAGGTCTGGATTTGGTTCATAGAATTGAAAGTAGTTTTTTGTAAGAATTACATCAATATCCAAAATTGGTCCCTTAAATTATTAAATAGTTCTCTTTCTGCATTTCCAGCTTAAACAATTGAGACTTTAGACAACCAGTCACCCATTTGGACATTTTTCTTTCACACGTAATATAGGCTTGCACTATTTTCTCTTCCTCATGATCTTCAGGTAAAGGCTCCTCCTTCTCCTTCTCCTTGGCCTTCTCCCCTCCCCTTCCCTCCCTTCCTCTCCGAAGCTGGCAGGAAATTGCAAGTTCAAGCCAATGGTCAGGTGAATGAGTATGGGGTCAGTGAAAATCAGGAAGGATGTGCAGGAAGTTCTGTGTGAGTCAGGAAGGGCAAATGGGAGTGTAGGTCATGAAGGGTACGCAAAGATATGGCATGGGTAAGAAAAGGTGGACAGGGTCCATGAAAGATACCATGTGGGTTGGGAAGAAGGCATGGGGGTGTAACACAAGTCTGGAAGGGTGGGCAGGGGTGTGAAAGAAATATGGTACAGGAAGACACATGTACCTGGGTGTAGCCCGGGTTGGGAAGGGTTGCACAGGGATGCAAGAAAGATTCTGCATTGATTAGGAAGGGCATACAGGGGATGCTGCAGGGGTGCCCAAAAGATCAGCTCAGTGTGAGCACAGAGAGGTTTAATAATGTTGGTGGAGGAGACTTACCTGAACAACTTGGAATCTTCCATACTGGCTTTCCCAATGTTGGCACTCCCACAATGAAGTCCTTTTTAAAAATAACTTATAGGATGTTGATACTGAGTTTCAGCAATCACAATCAAGTTTTGATTTGCTACCAGCTTCCCTATTGACTTGTAGGAAACTGGTGGGGAACATTATAAATGAAGATCATGTCCTGAAACAGCAGTGGTGCTGAAATGGCCACAACTTTCCAAAATTTCAATCCCAATGGAGTAATGGGTCCCAGATTTTGGACACACTCTGTTACCCTATGATGTACTGTTTCACTCAGTTGAAAGTTACAAACAAGCAGACACAATAGTTTTAGTAGTATATAGGTAGAAGGAAAACCTGTATGGAATTAGTTTGAATTACAATCAAAAGTAAAAAATTAGTTGCCAAGTGATGCAGTCATTAAGCAAATCATCATTTGACCAGACCTGATTTTATAATAATTTTTATCATGTTCATTAACTGAGTCACATGGTCATTAAGCAAATCCAGCTTACCCCATCAAGTTTGCTCTTTGGAAGCCGACTGGAAAGATTGCAAATGTGATCACATAACCTTAAGATCATAAATGCGAGTCAGTTGCCAAGAGCCTGAATTTTGATTACGTAACCATTGTAAGTCACTTTTTTCAAAGTTATAACTTTGGATTATCCTTAAATAAATAATTGTAAATTGAGGGCTACCTGTACTTTCAGTAGAATTTCTAATAGTTAATCTAACAAAGCCAATGAGTAAAATGTCTTGGCACATCACAGTTATGATAAAACCTTTCCTTTTTGAGGTATATCTGACTGGCATGATGGCAAGGTTACTAATGACAAACAGCATTGCTTTGTCATAAAGGATGAAACTGACACTGCCCTAACATACTTAGGATAGTGTTGATAAGAGCCATGAATTGGGATAAAGATGCAACTAAGCATCAAAAGGTAAGAATTTTATTGGGGCATTTTACATTAATGGCTGATTTATGCAACCAAAAATAGGATAATATTTATGTTTTTATCCTTTGTGAGTGAAATAGATTGCAAAATTTAAGGACAAAATTTTTATCTCAGCATAATTGGAAAGCACAATGTAGTAAGAAAAAGTATACATACAAATTATACTACAATATGTAAAAAGATAAAGTTCAGGATTATAATCACCATAATCCCCAGCCGTCATAGCTAGTGGTTGATTTAATTGGAGTTATAAGCTAGCACACTTGGAAGGCAGCATGTTTCCTATCTCTAGTTTCCCTTCTCAGAATTATTGTGATATATTTTATCTTATATATGCTTTCATATCTGTGTGGCCAAGAACATTAGGGATTTCCCAATATTTTTCTGTGATTCATATGATGTCTATTCTGGATGTCTTGGTTGATTAGGCTTGTTGATTAGACATTCATTCTGGGTAAGCTGGAAATATAATTGTGATTTGCAGATCAATAATAATTGGCTTTGATGGCCAGGTGTGGTTAGTTGTTGTTGTTGTTTTTTTTAGCAAAAAACAAGATTTGACATTTGGTACTGGTAAAATAAAACTATTTGATATAAATTCAAGTATGTTTATATTTTAAACAAGTGTTTCACGTTTATTGCTAAGACAATAGAAAAGTAAAAAAACCACACAATTATTTCAACTTTTGGTTTTACTACATTGTTTATCCAAAAAACAAAGTAGGAATATTTGTGACCATTAAGAATTAATACAAGTTATAGTTAATATAATTGAATGTTTGTAGTTTTTCACTGAAGTACTTCAAATGAACACATCGCTAGATTTTAGCCTGTGTCTGATTTTCATAATAGACTTCTTCATATGAACCTTTTCCCAAGTGTGTGTGTGGATGGATGGATGGATGGATGGATAGAGATAGATAGATAGATAGATAGATAGATAGATAGATAGATAGATAGATAGATAGATAGATAGATAGATAGATAGATAATTGGCATTGTAACAAGTTGAGTTCACAAGAATAAATTTCTGTGTGAATACATTGCAAGCATATTTTCATAAAATGTATTTTTTTCTGAAGATACTAGAATTTATTGAATAAAACATTGCTTAGTTGGATTATACTAAATTTAAAATGCACTTTTAAAAAATATAATACATTTGTGTCTTGTTTTTTCCTCCTCTTAGATGTGTGCAATAGTACTGATCTTCCCGAAGTTGAAATCATCAGTCTGCTGGAAGAGCAGCTCCCCCATTACAAGCTAAGAGCAGATACAATCTATGGTTATGACCACGACGATTGGCTTCATACTCCTCTCATTTCTCCTGATGTGAATATTGACTTAACAACTGAGCAAATAGAAGAGACATTGAAATACTTCCGTGAGTCCAGATATGTTCATTAGTATTCAAATAATTCAATTATCTTTGAATTATCTTTTTTTCCAGATTCTGTACAAGGATTACATTATAAGTGGAACCATTTAAAATGTGCCTTTTTAACAGCATTTTGTTGTAAGTGGCGTTGTTGTTAATTGCGAAGTCGTGTCCGACCCATCGCGACCCCATGGACAACGTTCCTCCAGGCCTTCCTATCCTTTACCATCTTCTGGAGTCCATTTAAGCTCACACCTGCTGCTTCAGTGACTCCATCCAGCCACCTCATTCTCTGTCGTCCCCTTCTTCTATTGCCCTCAATCTTTCCCAGCATTAGGCTCTTCTCCAGTGAGTCCTTCCTTCTCATTAGTTGGCCAAAGTACTTGAGTTTCAACTTCAGGATCTGGCCTTCTAAAGAGCAGTCAGGGTTGATCTCCTCTACGACTGACTGGTTTGATCACCTTGCAGTCCAGGAGTCTTCTCCAGCACCATAGTTCAAAGGCCTCAATTCTTTTGCGCTCAGCCTTTCTCATGGTCCAACTTTCACAGCCATACATTGCAACTGGGAAAACCATGGCCTTGACTATACGTACTTTTGTTGGCAGGGTGATGTCTCTGCTTTTTAGTATGCTGTCTAGATTTGCCATAGCTTTCCTCCCCAGGAGCAAGCGTCTTTTAATTTCTTGGCTGCAGTCCCCATCTATGGTGATCTTGGAGCCCAGGAAGATAAAATCTGTCACTACCTCCAGTTCTTCCCCATCTATTTGCCAGGAATTGAGAGGGCCGGATGCCATGATCTTGGTTTTCTTAATGTTGAGTTTCAAGCCAACTTTTGCACTCTCCTTCTTTACCTGCATCAAGAGGCTCTTTAGTTCCTCTTCACTTTCTGCCATTAGAGTGGTATCTATTTAATAATTTGAATGTAGCTTGTGTATTTCAATTTTTAATCAGGTTTTTAGGGTTTTTTAAAATCAAGTTTTAATAAGATAAATACTATCACTGTCCTATATGACAAGATCTGAAATCAAATAATTTCTTCTGATATTATTATCTTCCTTGTTTTTATACTTAAAATGTATGATAAGGCTGTGTAAAACATTTGAAAGAAGTACTTTCCAGAGTACATTAGGATGAACAAAACCCAGCTCTTTGAAACACTCAGACATACTCTTTCGAAGCTTTGCATAGCTGTCTCAGGGGTCATCCTTGCCTATCTGCATATGTATGCTCAAACACTACTGATAAGATGCAAGCAAACAAGTTATGCATGGCACACTTGCAGGGACTTGGTTACAGTTTCTGAAAAATCTGAGCAAACTTTCCAAGGTTGTAGTTATGATAACAAAAGAGGTTTTTTACGAGTTAGTAATAGTAATAAAGTTGGAAATGACCCTGGAGGTCATCTAGTCCAACCCTCTGCTCAGGCAGGCAACCCTATACCATTTCAGACAAATAGCTGTCCAGTCTCTTCTTAAAGACTTCCTGTGTTGGAGCATTCACAGCTTCTGGAGGCAGGTTGTTCCATTGATCAATTGTTCTAACTGTCAGGAAATTTCTCCTTAGTTCTAGGTTCCTTCTCTTTGGTTAGTTTCCACCCGTTGCTTCTTGTCCTGCCTTCAGGCGCTTTGAGCAGAATTCTCCAATCTTTCCGGGCACACGGCCTGGAGGGGAGAGCAGCTTCCAAATTATTGTGTGTGTGTGCATGTGCACGCACGCAAACGGGGCCACACCCACTGGCGCAGTACGCGGCCTCATTTGCGCATGTGCTGGTGCCATGCATATGCGTGAATGGCCGTGTACCCCCATGGCTAGCGCCCATTCACACATGCACACATGGGCTGCACGTACACACACACGCGCCAGTGGCCCATTTGCACATGCATAAGTGGGGCATGCATGCCCCCCACGCTAACGTTCCCATTTGCACGCATGCGCAAAGAGGGCATGAGTGGGAAGGAATGTGCACCCACATGTGCACACTCTGGCCAGCCATTTCTGTGGCCCTCTGGCCAAGAGCCCACGGCCCATAGATTGAGGACCCCTGCTTTTGAGAATAGCTTGACTCCCTCTTCTTTGTGGCACACTTTAGATCTATTCAGAATACTTATGAAATATATTTTGTTTGTCTATTAACACAATTAACAAAAATTCTGGTCTGTGACAGTAATAAAAATTGATCGATTGATCGATTGATTGGGAATTGTCATACAAAGTGTATTAAAATAATCTATTAACCAGTGCATGAATGGTGGCCAAGTCAGACTCTTGCAGTCAGGGGCACAATTAATAAAACATTCATAGCTGGAAATAGGTGCTTCTCATCACTTTGCTAATCTAAGGACCCAAAAATAGGAAGAAATCAAAGAGCATCCTTCATAATTACTCCTTCACAGATTAATTTAACAACAAAAATTAACTGGTACAACAGCTATTTATTTTATTCAGACTGTATGTATGACTCTATGCTATTAAATCAGTGGAACACATAATTCTTGTATAAAGATTAATCACAACTACTTTGGGGCTATTAGTTTTAACTAAGAACAACTTATGACTTTATTGACAAATCTTCATCTACTTACCTTTGTATAAAAATATCATTTTGAGTGCCATATGCACTATATTAAGCATTCTCCAGCACAGGAGATGGAGAATCCACCAATGGGTTTTCTCTGTTTGCCTGCTCTTGAGACCAAGTTAGCCAAACTTGACATGCCCCCTGTTGCTAGGAGAACCCAGTCTTGACTTGGTCTCTAGCTCTTGAAGATGTGTCAGGTTTGGCTCTCAGGTTTCAGAGACCCTTTGGCTTTTCCTCCCAACGGTTCCCCAGGAGCACTGGAATCAGCGCTGCCTCAAATCGGCTGATTTGAGGCTTAGGGGTGGGGAGTGTACCTTCTCCGCTCCTCTTCCCCAGGGTTCTGGGGAAATTTCCTTCAATCTTACGTTCCCTCGTCAGCCTCCGATCTTGCTAAAAGCCAAAAACTGCCCCACGAGGACTCAGGCAGCCGTTTGAACGGCCGGAAAGTCGCAGCCGCCATTTTGGTTGCCGCCGAAAGCAACAAAGCTTGAACGGAGCCGTTTTTCACCAAAAGGGGATCCTTTTCGTACAGCTGACCCTGACTTTGACTTAAAGCACTCGGGTTTGGGGGAGGGGCTCCTGGGTCCACCGCAGAGCCCCAAACCTCACCAGGGACCCCTCACGGAGTTTGGAGCGGCCGCAATTTTGGATGCGCCACACGGTCCTCCTTCTTGGGGACACAATAGCTCAAGCTCACTGGCTGCTGGCCTGAAGACATCTGCAGGTTGCTTCCTTCTTCCACTGGCTCTGTTGCCTTTAGGATTGCCAGGGGTACAGCCTTACGCTGGAACAGGGGAGTGCTCAGATACTCGGACATAGAATAGCTCACTCATACTAGCCATGCCCTGACATTCATCCAGGCCGCCATTTTGATCTCGTGAGTGATTCCAGCCTTCCCCTGTACATTTACCAGGCCCTCCTCCTAGGTCCTCTGCGCCCATCCTTGGGCATTCTGGTGCAGTTTGCCTGGCCACCTAAGGCCCACCGGACGGAGCCTCATAGCGGGCCCCAACTGTGCCTTCAGCTTCAATTTCAACAGCCGTGACCGGCAGCCCAGAGAGACTTGTTTCCGCAGTCAGGTGGTCAGGGGAGCAGTCCATATTCCCTGCTCCAACTACTCTTCCCGCCAATTGCTTGCCTGCCAGAGCTCCTCCTCAGTTTCCCTGAGATAGCTCGTCCTAGGATGGAGGATTCCACGGTTTACCAGCCTATGGGCACCGCCTCCCCATCCTCAAGCCACGAACGGCGCAAAACCTCCAAACAGGAGACCGCAGGCAAGCTCAAGGACAAGGCGAAGGCCACCCTCAAAAAGCAATCCAACCGTAGGCACCAGGCTCTGGAGAGGGAATTCTCCAGAGTGCAGAGACAGGCCAGAGCAGAGGTGGATCAGTCAGTGGCCCCAAACTTCGACCTCCCTTTAGAGCCTTTGACCTCTGCTCAGGGTGTGTGGTCCATGGCGGAGACCCCAACCACACATGGCACCCCTTCTGTGGCGACTCACGACGCAGCTGTCCAACCACGGATATTTTCCTCGCAGGCTTCACATTCGGGCCCAGAGGCCACCTTTACCCCAACAGCCGCTGGGCTCGGGGCTGAGCCCGAAGATATTCTTTCAGAGGGCCGTTTCAAAGCCCTGATCTCAAGGGTCGTGGACCGAGTATTCGCGACACAGTCATACCACTTACCCGGACAGGAGGCTCTTCCACCTGTACTTCCGCCCTATGTTCCTCCAACAGGGCACTCAGCATATCATGACCTCCCGTCTCCCGCCCATACCTCACACAGTGGCGTCTCGTCTCCTACTGACTATGACCAGCCAGACTTTCCTTGGTCGGAGGAGGAGGATCTCCCCCCGGACCCTTCTCCACCTGGAGGCCTCGTCAACCTGGCCCTTTTTCTTCCTTTGCTACGCAAGGCCACCACCACGGCCAATATAGGGGTCCGATCAGTTTCCTCAGCTGCAACCTCCGTCCGATTCGAACCCAAACCCGGTGTTCTTCGAGACAGTGGCAGCCCAACATCATGTCCCTTGCCCTTCGATTTTCCTGAATGGTGTTCGGAAACAATGGGCTTCACCGGTTTCCTTCCCCTTCATGGGAGGAACAGATAAAAAATTGTTTAGTACTTCACCAGATCTATCTGATGCTCTTGAAGTACCAAAGGTGGACGAAGCCTGGACTCCCTTTGTATCCTCGTCCGCGGTCTCCGCGGACATGGCCGAGGCACTTAAGTCAGAGGGCAGGAAATGGGACCTGACCTTCCGCAAGACTCATCAGGTGGCTGCGTGGGCGATTAAAACGGCCACATGCACTTCCTTTTTTATCAGGACCTCCCTCTTATGGGTTCGCCAGCTTCAGGCCAGGTTCCCTCCAGAGGACATATGTCCCATCAAGATTTAAGCAAACTGGTTGCAGCGACGGAATATGTGTCGGACGCAACCTTGCGGTCGGCCAACTTTGCTTCCAGATCCATAGCAGCCAATGTCACGGCTAGACGGATGCTATGGCTCAAACACTGGCAGGCCGACGCCAAGTCCAAATTGTGCCTAGCGATGCCTCCCTACCAAGGAGGCCATCTATTTGGGGAGGCCCTGAATCCGTATTTAGTGGAGAATAAGGACAAGCGGAAGGTCATGGCCCATCTCATCAAAAGATCTGACAGACTACTTATGGCCGGAGCAGTCCTTTCGGCCAGCATCGGGCTCGGGAGCCGTCCAGCCTCCCCACCCCTTCACGCCCAGACAGGACTGTCCATACGACAGATCAGGCTTTAGACCCAGACAACAAAATCAGAGCAAACGGCCATTTCAAGGGGGAGGTCGTCCATTCAGGAGGTCCAAGTGACTCTCGGACCATCCCTCCCATAGGTGGCAGACTATCCCTTTTCTTCCATCAGTGGGAACTCACCACCACAGACACCTGGGTCTTGCAAACCATTCAATTCGGCCTGTCCCTCGAATTTGTGTCCAGTCCTCCGGGCCATTTCATCTCCTGTCCCCTGTCTCGGGACTCAATCAAACAGAGTCTTATGCAAGAGCCCATTCGTCATCTTCTGTACATATAGGCCATAGAACCGGTGCCGCCGGATCAGAAGGGAAGGGGATTCTATTCCATCCTCTTCGTGGTCCCCAAAACCTCGGGGGGATGGAGGGCAATTCTAGACCTCAAGGGTCTGAATTACCACATTGCATAGAAAAGATTCAAGATGCAAACGCTCCAGTCCATCTTAGGAAGCATCAGAAAAGGAGACTTTCTGACGTCTATAGACCTCACGGAAGCGTATCTCCACGTTCCCATCCTTCCCGACCACCGGTGGTTCTTCAGGTTCTGCTACATGGGCCATTACTTCCAGTATGGGGCCCTCCTGTTCGGTCTTTCCTCTGCTCCCAGGGTGTTCACCAAGATCCTGGCTGTGCTGGCCGCACATTTTCAGAAGGTACCGGTACACGTTCAGTGCTACCTGGACGACATTCTTATTCAATCGTCCTCCCTCCGGGTGGTCCAGTTTAACTTAGCGATCCAGGTCCTTCAACAGCACGGGTTCTCGGTGAACTTTCAGAAGAGCCAGACGGTTCCCTCGACCCGACTCCTCCACCTGGGGGCCATCATAGACACTGTAGATTGCATGGTCTATCTCTCCCAGGAGCGTCTGGACAGCATCAGAGACCTGGCTCGCCGAGTGTACAAAGACCGCACTGTCTCACTGGCCCTACTTTCCCAACTCCTGGGGAAGATGGTCTCTTGCATAGCCATAGTACCCTTGGCCAGACTCCACTTACAAAGCCTCCAATGGTTCCTATTCCCCTTCCAGCAGTTGAGCGTCTAGCCGACAGTTAAGGCTTCCTGTCCAAACTCTGAGGTCCCTTCGCTGGTGGTTCTCACAAGTGGTAGCCAGGGGGTCACTGTTCAAGGAGCCTGACTGTCTTACAATTACAATGGACGCCAGTCTGTTCAATTGGGGGGCTCACCTCCGGTCTCAGTTTGCACAGGGCCGTTGGTCCCACGCAGATTTGAGACACAATATCAACTGGCTGGAACTCAGAGCCATACACCTAGCTCTTCACCACTTCCACAACCAGGTTACGAGACGACACATATTAGTCCTTAAGGACAATGTGGTGGCAAAGGCCCACGGCAACCGGCAAGGGGGTACCCGGTCCAAGTCCCTCATGTCCGAGGCCCAGTTACTGGGCTCCTGGGCAGAGTGCAACCTGTCCTCTCTCAGGGCCGAACACATTTCGGGGGAGAAGAACCAGCAAGCGGACTTCCTGAGCCGATCCACCGTAGATCACTTGGAATGGAGTCTGTATCCGGATCTCTTTGCCGAGATGTCACAAAGGTTCAGTCAACCGGTCCTCGATTTGTTCGCTTCGCCAAAGAATGCTCAGTTCCCGAGGTATTTTTCCCGCTTTCACTCCCCGGGGTGGAGGGGACGGATGCCTTGCAAACTCCATGGCCGGAGGGGCTACTCTACGCCTTCCCTCCTCTCCCATTGATCCCGGCGACCATTCGCAAGCTGCTGCAGGAGTGAGCGGAGGTAATCTTCGTGGCTCCATGCTGGCCTTGGAGACCCTGGTTCACCGACCTGGTGAATCTCTCCCGTTCTCCCCCATGGAAGATCCCCCGTATTGTGTGTCTCTTCACCAGGGGGTTCTCCGGCACCCAGAACCTCAGTAGCTATAGTTAGCCGCCTGGCACTAGCGCAGAATCATGACCCAGGAGTCGTTTTCAGCCAGAGCGATTTCCATGATTCAGGCCTCTCGCAGGCCGGCGACCAATCGCATCTATGACTCCATATGGAGGAATTTTTGCCATTGGTGCGGAAGGCGGCAACTGGACATCTCGGAATTGACAATCCCTCAGATCATTGACTACCTTCTTGATGGCCTGGATAGAGGCCTAGCCTGCCATCATCCGTAGACAGGTGGCGGCCCTATCAACCCTACTTACCTGTGCCAATTCGATTCCTCTGGCTCACCATCCCAGAATACGCGCCTTTCTAAAGGGCGCCAGTTTGTTCCTTTATTATACCCATCTTTGCATGAAACGTTCCCTTCATATCTCCAATTTTCTTGAAGAGATCTCTGGTTCTCCCTATTCCTCTTATGTCAATATAAATTCCTTGTTAATACAACATTATAGCCCAATAACCTTTTAAAGAAAAATGAGATATATATAATGTGGCAAATAGCAGTTGTTTATAGAAATATGGATGTCACAGGTTTATTTCATATTAATTCTTTGTGGCATCTATACAGTTTTTAAAAGTTGTGTGTATTTGTAGAGGATCTATTCTTCCTTAGTAAATATGAACTACTCTTTAAAATCAACTATGCTTTTTAACTGCACTGAAGTTGATTGTGACATGGCTTTAAGAATACCTGACACCGATTTTTAAGATGCCATAAAGATATTGGATACCAAAATAAAGTATAATTTATCACAACTTCCCTAGATGGAGAAACTTTAGATGTGCAGATCGGAATATACTTCTACAATCAATACATGCATATTTAAAAGTGATTTTGATGAGATTAACTTTATGATATTCCTCAATATAAGCTTCTCTTTATATTTGTATATGTATTTTTTCCACTAATACTAATCTATTGATATTGTAGTTTACATTGTCTTTTTTTTTAAAGAATATATAGAAAAGGTCAAGGTAATATTTGCCAATGCTCATGTTTTAATATTTTAGTTGTAGGAGATCCCGGTGTAAGATTTGAGGTAATTATGATTGGAGAACATACATTCATTGAAGTTTAAGCTTAGATTTAGAATTTTGTGAACATAGGAAATGAGCATTTATTCATTTCCCATGCCTACAAAATTCTAAATGATAATTTCTTGTTAAATTCCAATCTCTTCTATAAAATCAATACAAGTTTGTCTATTTAGCAGGGTTTAGAAAGAATGATGGCAAGCAGTGTGGAAAGAGATCAATGTTTTAAGTTATACAAAATGGCTGTGGCTTGCTGCAAACATTTCTGTGCTGTCATAGAGGTCAGATATTTGGAAGGTGGATCATTGGTTTGCAGAATAAGCACATAAGTGCTTAAAATGACTTTAAGAGCTTGAAGGGGTTATATTAATTTTTCTTAATCAAGAATGTAGACATTTAGATGTTATCATAAGGCACTTGCAGAGGCATTTGTAGAATTGCATTCATGTAATTTGGGCTGGGGGTGTTATATTAGGGCTGCATTTTAACCATATCTTTTATAAATTATCAATGTTTATGCTGCTGCTTAATGTAAGAATATTTTTCTTATGGAAATGAAAGGCATTTTTCTGGGTATTGCTCTTTTTAGTGAGATACCCTTTGCTAGCAGTCACAAGCAGCAGTGTGCATTTCCACCCTCCATCTCTGCATCTTGTTCAGAATCAGCCAGTCTCCATGGCAACCTATTAGACTGAAAGAGATGTGAGGAGCAGAATGGAAAAGAAATGAGTTAGAAACCCCAAGTGGTGGTGTGTGCCTCCAACGTCAGCTTTTAAGCCTTCTGATTGGATGGTTTTGTTAATTCCCACCCCCACGGCTTCTCTATAGAGCTTCTGTATTAGAATAACCTGGTGCAGCAGCTTCAACAGCCTCTCCCTTTTGAAGTTGCATTTTCTTTTAATTTTTAATTTCTACATTGATTCCTCTTTCTGGCAGAGGATGTTTGTCATATTGTTAGTAATCCCAGAGTTCCTTTCCAACATGGTGATCGGTAAAAGCAAGCAGGCATGGCTGTATTTCACTTGACCTCTGTGATATTCCTGTAAAACCTCTTTCGATGGTGCCTAAGGAGAACAGACTATGCAGAAATTCATTGAAGCAGACTACTACGAGCTGGACTGGTATTATGAAGAATGTACAGATGGTAATTACATAATTTTGTAATAATTCTGTTTTATACTTGTGATCTAAGCTTATCTATCACTGTAGCAGGAGAACTGAAAGAAATAGTGATATTGCAGTTGAAGTTGACAGATTTTAGCATTTCTTGGCATAAGTTTGAAAGATGCTATAGGAAATTGTAATTAGAGCTTTTGGCCAGTGGGAGTGGCAGTAGAACATTGGTACTAGACAAGTCTTTTGGGGAGAAGGAAATTGCTTCTGAAATGCTTATTGTGTATAGCTGTTAGAGCTTATACTTAAATCCGTTTGTTTTGCTGAGAAGAGTATATTTTTAGAAAACTGGCTAATCACATATTATTGTGTAAAATGGAAATAACTCTCTCTCTCTCTCTCTCTCTCTCTCTCTCTCTCTCTCTCTCTCTCTCTCTCTCTGTGTGTGTGTGTGTGTGTGTGTGTGTGAATATATAGATAGGGAGTTAACATCTCAGTTTGGGATTAAAAACTTTATTGAAGGAAATAGAGCAGTTCTAGCTAAATTATCAGAAGGCTAAATTTGAGAAGTCTATCTCTGTCACGAGCATCTCTCGAACTTTCTGTTTTCTGCCACATTGGTAATTCTGCTTTCTGGTAAAGCAGGATGTGATCACCAGTCTCATGATAAAGGAGAGTGCAAGGAGGAGTAACGAAAACTGCACCACATGTCTTGCGGGAAATTCAAATCTTCTAATTTGGCCTCAGAACAGAAACCCAAAATGAAATCAGAATTCTGAATAATATTTCCTGTCATAGCTTTATTCAATTCAAGTATTCCTCTTTATAAATAAGAGAGATGGATTTATAGGGGAGCAAAAGAGATGTAGCCATTATTATGAATTTAGTATAAAATATAAATTTTAATATCAGAATTTAGAAGGATTAGAATAAAATGGAAAATAAATACAGAAATAATACACTCTTTGAATATTCTTCTGAATTTGACACAGTGCTTATTGCATGCAAGGATAACAGTGGTGACTGACATATAATTTGGGAAATGCTTATTTAAGATAACACTTGTTTATTGTATGATTTTCTAGTTTATCAGAATGATCTATTTCTGCTTTAATTGAATGATATAGCACTTTAGGTTGGATGATCCAATGTAGAATATCAAGAAAAAGACAAGTTTCTACTTCCTTATTTAGCTTTCAGTTTCCTAAATTGATCTTCAAGAAGTTTTTAAAATTGTTAATTTTAAGCCACAGATAGAAAAATAATATTGATAGTGAAGAAATTTTAGTAGGATTGCCATATTGTTTGTGTTAATCTGATAAAGAGATCAAATGTTTACTTCTTGACTAGATTTTTCTTTAAGCAACATTTATCATTTTAATTGCTGATATGCTGGACATTTTAGATTTTTCTGATGCTTTAATACTTTGTATGCTTCTGTTTTTTCTGTACTCTTCAATACTGCTTGGCCTTCTTATGAAAGAAAATAGAATAGAATGTTAAATAAATAAAAAATCTGTCATTGTTTAGTTAGGCTAAATATTCAAAATTAGAGAGAACATCACTGATTGTATTCATTTTCTAATAAAAGAGATACACCCAGACATCATGTATTGACCATCTAACGCAGGGCTTTTCAAACTTTTCACCCATTGTACCACTTTTAGGATATGGCAATATCCGAGTACTACCAGTCGCCTAGCAAGGTGTCAAAAACATGACCAAAAAAAAAAAAGGAAAAAAATGATAAAGTACAGATAGTCCTCGACTTACAACAGTTTGCTTAGTGACTGTTCGAAGTTACAATGGCACTGAAAAAAGTCCCCCCCAAGCCACAGCCGAGCAAGACACCTGCCTGCCCGGCTGGCCTCGCTCTTCCTCCTGTCCGAGGTTTTCATTGTTGTGAACATTTCTGTTGAGAATTGGCAGCGGAGTGGGGTGGGGGGTGTTTGGTTTTTATTCCCCCCATCTGCTGGGTGGTTGCAGCAGGTTTTGGTCACTTCACATGACTCTAGGACACTGTGACCATCATAAATATGAATCAGTTGCCAAGTATCTGAATGTAAATCACAAAACCCTGGAGATGCTGCAACATTCCAGCTGATCAGCACTTCTTCTGGGCTCAGCAGAAGCACCAGGATCAGCGCCGAGCTCCAGCTGGAATCTGGCCCTGATCCTGGTGCTTCTGGTGAGCCCTGACAGCCCTGCAGCTCCAGCTATCTCTCGCACAGGCTTGTGCGGTGCTGCCACCAGTTCAGCTCATTCCCCTCTCCCGCTACCACTTTTCTAGGATGGTCGCGTACCACCTGCCATGTTCCAATGTACCACAGGTGGTACCCGTAACACTGGTTGAAAAGCCCTGCTCTATGGAATTTAGTAGCTGACACAGAGCAGTGAGGAATTGTTCCAGTCAGAGAAAGTTGTGCCATCCTGGAAATGAAAGGCAAAATAGGAAGGAAGAAAAAGTACATGAAGTCTTAACATAGTATAGTATATGGGTTGGTAGTCTTCAGCCATCTCAATTTCAGCCATATACGTACACAGCTGTCATGAAGTATGTAGCCCCTAAACCACTTGTATCTGTAAATATGTTTTATATTGGAAGTAGATTTATAATGAATAAAGTTATATAAAAGGTTATTTTAGATGAGTTACCAAAGTTTGTCTTTTCCCAAAGAGAGAGGTCTTTGATTTTTAAAACAATAGTGGTTTTTCCTAGGCTCTCCCCCACCCCCTAGGAACTCCAAAATACCATTTTGGAGTCAAATCCAAAAGCCTAATACTGATTCTAAAGTATGTATAAATATGCTGTGGATTAAAATTTTACCATTATCTATAATAAAAAAAATCTTAGTCATGTTTATAATAAAGGCATAAACCATGTTTTTAAAATAGGATCCTAGTTAACAAATCCTAGTTAACTCTGAATTTTCAGTGGGAATGTATAATGGGAAAAGGTGGTAAGGTAAGATGTTAAAGGGAAAAGAATACATATTAATTTATTACTGGGTTCCTAGGTTGAAAATTTAAAGCAAACGTTCATAGCCAATATTCTCAGCCTATGAGTAAACCTGAAATCCCCAAATTTCACATTTTCCTGGTTCCATTTGTTTCTGTCTATTAGCAACCAGTAGTATAAAGATTGCAAAATAATTTCACTGCCTCACTTCAAGGTGTAGCATTCTTTGTACCTATGTTTACTTCCTGGTATAGTTGCTATGAAACCTATAGGAAAATACCATTTTTGTTTAGAGTAGGGAGGATTATAACAATTTAAAATTTAAAAAATCTGCTTTAAAGGGACAAATTTTTTAAGCGTTCAATTTTATTATGAGAAACATTCAAAGAAAGAGGATTATAATTTGCTGCTATTTATATTATATGGATAACTAGTAATGAATAGATATTCTTATAATCTTCCTCCTCCCCTATTCTGTATTTTGCCTCTCCTTTCATGATGATCATAGCATACAGGTTACCCAGCCATACCACTTGAAGAATGTTAAACAAGAAGATTGATTTCTTCTGTATGGAAACTCATTTAGTTTGTACTGCAGATATTGGGATGTTTACCTATTTTCAAGTATTATTTTACAAGATCTTACTTAATGATGATTTTTAGTAATGTCACTGAAAGAATCCATATATCAGGATGACAGCTTTGAATCCAGTTGTAACAATGAATGTAAACACAGAAGTTATGAGAACCTTGATTTCTTGGAAGAAGGTATTTTGCCTTGTCTATTATTTTCATAAGAATGCATAAAAATCAATTGTGTGATAGTAATAACACACCATTGATAGATGTCACTGGTTTGTCATTTTAATGGTTTTGCATTGTAAATTTGAATAATATTTTCAATTTTCTTTATTTGATAACTTACTTAAAAGTTCATTCTATCAGTGAAATGTTACTTTATTCTCTTGTAAAACAGAGTTAATGTTGTCAGATTTAAGAAAAAATATATAATTTATATACATATGTTGAGTGTTAATAGGAAAAATCCCAAAACAGACCAAAACCATTGTAATAATCAGCTACTATATTCTTTATAGTTCCTTGAACTTGAGATGCAGAAGAAAAAAAGAGAAATAAGGAACTATAGAAGCATATCAGAAAGCTCCTTTTCCCTTGAGATGGTGCAAAATGAGATGGAATTTACACTCTTCTTAGAATACACTTTTTTTTTAGTAAGCTCTGATCATTTTGATGTTGTTGTTGCTTCCCAGCAAAGATATGACTTTGTAGTTGTTGGTTGTAATTCTGCTCAATGATATTCCCTTAGCAATGTTGTTTAAGTTGCCATCAGATCGTTCTAAAGAGCTAGCTACTCTTGAAAAGTTTTTGCCTATGTGACTTTGTAATTAACACTGCAAAAGGACATATAAATTCTGTAATGTATAATTGTTTCAGCAAATAACCATTCTGTGGCAGAATTGTTTCCCCAGCTAAACAAAATAATGACTTGAAAATTACTGCAAAATTAAAATAATTAAGGAACATTAAAACAAATTTCTAAAGAACTGTTATTTGTTTTTATAATAGTATATGGCATTTTAAAAAAGTTATTCCATAGTCTAATTGCTATTGTTGGAAATCAATAATTGATAAATAATATGATTTTTTTTCTGAGCACTTTTTTCAGTAAATAGTTACTTCTAACTGATGACTGATATGAGTGTTATCTTCCTTACACATTCTTGTGGATTTTTGGCACTGTTTAACGCTTTGATTGTGCTTTCAGCTCAGTTTAGAAAGATCTGAAAAATATGCTGCTGGAAGACTCTTCTAAGGATATTACATCCTGTTTCTCTTCTTCTTGTTCCCCATCTGTGAATTTCATAGCTAATGTTTTCTTCCTATATTTCTTTCAGGGTTTTGTTTTCTTTTTCTGCAGGTTAGGTTTCTCCTCTCTATGATGGCTGTCTCCCTAAATTGTGTGGATAGGCTGTTATTACTACATAAAAATTGAATCTTGGAGGTTAAATGTGTTTGTTATGTTACACAACTGACACTATATGATAAAATAGAGCTTCTTATGTTTTGGAAAAAAATTCCTCAGTGGTCTTAAAGGAAAGAAAGGGACCATTTTTTAAAAAGGTATATTGGAAAACTAAATTGTCAGAGCTATAGCTTCCCCACCTCCATAAACAAACAAATAAATGCAAAACAGAGAGAGAAGAAAATAATTCCAGCTGGACAAGTTTGCTTACAATTGGTACTTTATTATGAAAATTAATAAAGTTATATGAGAGGCCATTAAAATACTTTCTAAAACAAAAAAAACCAGATAGTTCTTAGTTCAGTCATTATACCCTTTTATAAATATATTTTGTTGGTATGTCTAATTGGTTAGATAAAGAGCTTGTTGGTGAATCCATGCTTTTAAGCCCTAAAGTCTTTGATATTGCATTTAGGACTAGCCTGTTGAAATCCCCTTTTTTGCCTAGTAATGTTTTGGTGTTAAAATAATGTTTGACTCCTAATCTAAAAAGTTTTTGTTGAATAGAGCATATATCTATATTCTTTTAAACTGTTTTACCCTGAGAGTTTTTCCTCATTGACTTGTCAAAGAATCCAGAGGGCCACAAATGAAATTTTTATCTGTGAGAGACAGATCTAATATATAAACTGAGGTGTATAATGGTTAATACAAGAACTTTGTTGGGCCTAAATGACTCATGCACCTTAGAATCCTGCCCATCTTTCTTGCTGGAATGGCTGTTGGTATTGCCAGAGCAGATAACCATGTTATCTTCCTGAAAAGAAGCCAGTAGACAGTAGTTAGAAATAGTCCTCATCTTACAACTGGTTGCTTAATGAGTGTTTAAAGTTAGAACAGACTAGAGCCGTGGTGGCGAACCTATGGCATGGGTGTCAGAGGCGGCACTCAGAGCCCTCTCTGTGGGCACGTGTGCCGTCGCCCCAGTCCTAGGTCTTCAGCTGAGTTTTATAAAACCTTTTCGTTTTAGGCGTTCGCCACTGTGTGCAAAAAAAAAAGTTCAATCAATCAATTTCAACTTCTCACGGGGGAAAAAAAGATCTCGCAAAGTTGGAATTGATTGATTGAACTTTTTAGTCCCACCCAGTCTGCTGTTACCATTGCAGCCACGCCCACCCAATGGGCCACGCCCACCCAGCACCCGGCGATACATAAGTGGGTTTTGGGTTGCAGTTTGGGCACTTCGCCATCACTGGACTAGAGCTATTTATGATCCATTTTGGGAGTTACAACAATCAGCCTCTCTTCCCCCCAAACATCATAGTCATGTGATCACATTTTGAGAATTTGGCAACTAACTCACCTTTATGGCCATTTGCAGCATCTTGTGGTCACGTGACGGCAATTTGTGGGGGGGTTTTGCCACTTTCAGCATTTACTTCTGATTTTCAGTAAAAATGCCTGTTGGGGGAAAACCAGCTTCACTTAACAATTGCTGTGTTCATTTTAATGATTATGGTGTTTGCTTAATGATCATCATTAAAATGGTCATAAATTTGAATTAGTCATGTGATACTTCAACTTATGATTGCAATAGCTTACGACCGTAATTCCTGGCTCATTTATGGTTATAAGTCAAGGACTACCTATATTGACTATAAATTAATTGGCTATTAAATGCTACATCATAGCTAATTGGCTATTAAATGATCATCATAGCTAATTAGTAAAACATTTAAGTTAAGGAAAAAATCAATGTATAAACCAGGTCACTCTGAAATCATGGGGACAGATATTAGTCAACAATTACAGGTAGTCCAATTACAGGTAGTCCTCAACTTACAACCACTTGCTTAGCAACTATTTGAAGTTACAACAAAACTTTAAAAAAAAATGACTTCCAACCTGTCTGTGCACAGAATTAGGGTGTTTGGCAACTGGTATGCATTTACAATGGATACAATGTCCCAGGGTCATATGTGATTACTATTTGTGACCTTCCAAGCCAGCTTCCAACAAGCAAAGTCAGTGGAAGCTGGATTCACTTAATGACTACTTGATTCACTTAATAACCACAGCAAAAAAGACAATCAAATTGGTCATGATGCACTTCACTGTCTTGCTCAGCAGTGAAAATTCTGGTCCCATTTGTGGTTGTAAGTTGAGGGCTACTTGTGAAGTCCTCATTGCTTACATGTTAAAAACCCTGTTATAAGAATAACTTAGTAAACTCATAAGAGTCTACTTTTCAGAATTTTATTTTATGTGCTTACAGTGTATGTTTTAATGAGACTATACATTAATGGGTAAGCTTTTTTTTCTAGAAGTACTTAATCTCTCCAAACCCAAATTAGTATCCTTTTAACTACTCAAGCATGTTTTCTTTCCCATATAAGTAATATTTTTCTAATAACTCAGTGTCCAGAGATCATTTCTTGCTGTCTGTTCTCCAATACTTGTTTAATACAAAAATCTCAGACCAAAGAGAAAAGCAACAGTTCTGTCTAGAAGAGCAATGTAAGAGAAGCAAACAGCAGAAATATGTTCTTAACTATTTCTAAATAGATATCTGTCATGACTATTATATAGGCATGGCTCCTTTATTGAATTCCTGCTTTTAGATCTTTTTGTGCTCAGGCAACTCAGGTGTATTTTTCTTTCAAATCCAAAAATAGTAAAATGCCAAGTCTTCGATTAATTAAAAATCATATTACTAAATCTGAGATATAGGTAACTCTCATTCAATGGCTCTTTGAAGTTAGAAGGCTGCTGACTAAAAAGACTTCCAACCTTTGCCCAAAGTTGTACCATCCCTGTGATCATGAGATTAACATTCAGGTGCTTGGCAGCCTGCCCACACTTAAGACTGCAGGGGTATTTCAGCTCTTCCCACCCACATATCTTCCCACCATCTTTTCCCTTTTGGCCACTCTGCATCCTGCTTTGCAGGACAGCAAGCAATCACAGAATCATGTGGCCTGAGAAAGCTTCAGCTGCCCCATTCATTCATCCAGCTACCTTCCTTCCCAGTTCCCTATACCAGGGCTTTTCAACCTTTTCACCCATTGTACCACTTTTAGGATAAGGCAATATCCAAGTACCACCAGTTGCCCAGCAAGGTATCAAAAACTTGATGACCCCCCAAAAAGGAAAAAAAATGATAAAAGTATAGGTAGTCTCGACTTACAACAATTTGCTTAGTGACTGTTCGAAGTTACAAGCACTGAAAAAAGTGACTTATAACCATTTTTCACACTTATGACTGTTGCAGGAGCGTGGCTGGTGACTGTGCTGCCGGTGGCCATGGCGACATGCCAAACCTGCCTGTGCACATGCAGAGGCAAAGGCAGAGGCAGAGGAGAGCTCTGCCCAGCTCACTTGCTCGTGCTTCGCCGGAAAACATGCCGCTTGCTAATTTAGCAGAAGTGCCAGGATCAGCACCGGGCTACAGCTGATTTGCGCTTCTGCTAAATTAGCAAGCGGCATGTTTTCCAACAAAGCATGAGCAAGTGAGCTGGGCAAGAGCCCAGGAGAGCAGCTACAGCTGATCTGAGCTTCTGGGCTGCTCTGCAGATGCGCGGATCAACTGTAGCTACGTGCCCCGATCCTGGGCTCTTGCCCAGCTCACTTGCTCACACAACCATAGATAGCTGCATAAGAAGAGTGGAAGGGAGGCGAATTTGGGGTGGAGCAGAAAACACGGGGGGGGGGAGGCATTAGGAAATAAGCACCAAGGTACATGGTGCCTTGCAAGGGATTCCCGAGTGTTCCGTAATTGTTTTTCCTCTCTCCTCTGCGCGAAAAAACCTTTTGCAGCGTAAATCAGAAACCAGGTGTTCCTGTGAGATGGTGCAGGAGGTCCTTGGGAGAGGCGAGGACAAGCTTGGCATTTCCTCTCTCCCAATCCCCTTCCTCTTCTTCACCCCCTTCCCCGGCCTGCCTGCGATCTTAGCTCGCGGCTCTTTGCCTAGCCTAGCCAAGCTTTCTTCCGCCTGCCCTGTTCCCGGGAGTGGGAGCGCCGAGGAGGTACAGCAGAAACACATGAAGGCGAGACGTAAAAAACAAAACAAACACGGAGTTCCAGCCAGTAGAGGCTTGGCAGCCTGGCTGCTGAGAAACAGGAGAGCACAAAGTCGAGGAGAAGGTGGTGGTTTCCTCCCAAAGGGGGCTCCTTTTCTCCACCCCTTCGCCTGGGTTTGTGGGGGAGTTTCTCGTCTCTGATGCTGACAGGTGCTCCTTCGAGCCCGCCGTGAGCTTTCTCGCCCCCTTTGCTTCTCCCCCCCGCTTTCATGAGGATTGTAGCGCCCTTGGGAAGCTGATCATGTTTTGAATCTTAGGAGAGGAGGAGGAGTCCCTTCCTCCATCCCTCCCTCTCTCCCTGTCAAGCCCCCGCGGACTCAACATGAATGGACGGTGGAGGGGTCGAGGACAACGTGTGGGGCTGCAAAGGAGACCAGCGGCCAGCGCCATTCTACCTGGCAGCGTGGTGTCGGTTCCGTGGGCATCCTGACCAACAGCTGAGTGGCTCTGACTTCTGGCTGCCGAACAGCTGAGTCCTCCGGGAGGCAACGTGAGGGCCCTGAGGGGTAGCCAAACTCGCGGGGGGGGGGAAGGAAAAGAAGATGGAAGAGAGTGAGGCCGCAACAGAGAAAGAGAGAAGGGGGAAAAGAAGGAGGGGCAGTTGTGATGTTGGTGCTCAGGGTCGCGACGCGAGCGGTCTCAAACCCCTTCCTGCCAAGGCTCTGTCTCCTATCAGGCTAGCGCTTGTTGTGAAGTAAGAGAGAGGGGAAGGGCGATACGGATCCCGCTGACCTGCGTGCATGAGAAGAAGTCAATCCGGTTGCTCCACAATGAGTCCCTGGGGAGGGCGGGACCTTCCTCTGTGCCTATGCTCTTCACACGCCCTCCTGAAGGGCACATTCGGTAGGGTTCGTGCAGGCTGCCGCCAAGGAGCATGTTTTCCACAAACAAGTGAGCTGGGAAGGAGCGGAGCGGGGGGGAGGAAGGCGACGCCGTGTACTACCAGCCAGGTGGTCGCGTACCACCAGTGATACGCGTACCACCGATTGAAAAGCCCTGCCCTATACCAATCTTTTCCCCTTTCTCCCACCGAGCCATTGGGGCAGAAGCAAAAGTGCCTCATAGTCTTTGCTGTCTTCATTTTGGACCTAGCTTCTCTGGCAAATATTTCCTACACGTGGTTCCCTAAACCTTCTGAAAGCTCTGCTGGATTTCCAAAGAACAACTTTTTGTAGGCTGCACTCTCTTCAAAAAATAGTGCAGTTTCCGAAGATCCAAAAAGGAGATATCAAAGGCAGTGAATCACTTCTTCTGTTGCAGTGGCTCAGTACAAAAGGCAAAAGATTGATGGTGGGAACTTGGGAGAGAGGGCATTTTGCTGAATGAATGCTTGCTGGGGGTTCATGAGCTTTGGTATTGTGCTCCTGGGGTGGAAGCATTTGCTGAAGAAAGTCCCTAGGATAGGATGCTGGCCCCAAGTCTAAAAAGGAGATAGGAAAGGCAATGAGGCACTCTGCTTTGGATACATCATTTGGCACAAAAGGTGAAAGGTCAGTGTGAGGGACAGGGAGAGAAGGCAGTTGGGTGAACAATTGCTTGCTGGCACAGACTGGGGTGGCTGTGGCTTCCTGCAGCATGGAAAACAGCACCAGTGTTAGGCACTTCTGAGGCTGCTTGCTGCCTCACAAGGCAAGATGCAGAATAGCTAAAAGGCAGAGATGGCAAGATGGGGGACATGAGGCAATCCCTTATCAGGGCTGGGGGGACAACCAAGCCCAGAATGGCTTGAATTGGGGTGTACATTCGATTAACCACCCACGATTCTTGGTAAACTACCACAATGAGGAGCGCTGGGAACTATTGTATGTTGATGCAGCCATGTGACACCTCACTTTATAACTTATTAACTTCCCTATTATGATTGCAAGTCAAGGACTACCTATACAGTTTGTGCGAAGAGCAAATATTTACTCTCCAATCCCTTTTCTAATTATTACCACTAAAGTTTGTCTTGTTCCCTGAGATTTCCTAAACAAGTTGACTATCATGCCAAATAAGCTGTGTGTAGCTGGCCCCTCATATTTTACTGATCTTTTAAATTCTCCTTAATGTGAAGTCAAATAGCTTTGTTAAAAAAAGTAATCTAATCTTATTGTTTCCAACCCTTAGGAGTCTTTTAGTTGGATATCTGAGATTGTGAAAAGGATATCTAATCTTGGCTCCTCCCTGTATGCAAACTACAGAGACACTTAGTCAATAAAACAGTAATGGCAACATTTTTTTAAGATAAGGTGGCAAGCAAAGCAGGCTACAGTCTACAAATAGCAATTGTTCTGTCTTTGTGGTGAGCCTTTATAAGTTATATAATTACTTTGAACAAGAAGGTGGTGTTTCCTTGGAAGTAATTCTATCATTCATTTATCTGCATTGTGATTCTGATTCATATGTTTATCTACTTATATGATGGGACTAGAGCCAAAGTTATATTGAAGTACTAGAAAAAATGCTTAATGGTGGTGAATCTTCTTTGAGATGGCAGAAAGTACTTCAGTTCACATGTTTGTATATGTAATATGCAGACTGACTTATAAGTAAACTAAACATTCTCCCCTGAAAATGGTAGACATTAAGAATGGTAGTTTTATTTACAGTATCAGAAAAACATTAATTTTGCAAGTAATATTTATATAAAAATCAGGGTTAGGGAAACCAGATTTATTTGGCAACATATACTTTGTATTGATTAGTTTGCTTCTTCAAGATTTCATTTTACTGTTGCCAGATGCCTTTTAGGAATGTGCAGTATTATAAAATGTTATTAGCCAGTTGCTTTCTAAATAGAAGACTGCTGTAAGGTAGATAGTTCTTCACATTGAATTTATCTTTTATGGAATTTTCAAAAAATAGAATCAAGTCAAGTGAGCAAAGGGCAGATAACTAAGACTTGGTATAATATTTGAAATATTGCATGGTAGATATGCCCTCTTGAGTCTAGTAGAACTCAAATCTAGCCAAGCCAGCTAGACTTGGAGTTGAATAATATGCATGTTTATGTGAATGTATGAGAGAGTGGAGTTCCAAAATGAAAAATAGTAAAAGTTGAAATTTGCATTTGTTTCTGAATGAGTCAATGGATAAGTAACAAATACTACTGGATATGTCATAAAGATACAAGTAATCCCCGAGTTACGAGGGTTCACTTAGCACCTGTTTGAAGTTACGCAACAAGTGCACCCTAGTTCTTATGAGCAAGTCCTCAAATCATAAATCTTGCAGCGCCCTTACAAACAATTGTGGAGGCTCTGCAACATTCACCCTATTCCCCCCTCCCCACAACTGCTTTCCCCTCCCTTCCAGCTGCGCTGGACTCACTTATCTTGCAAAAATCCTCTCTTCCGCGGTTTCTTTCCCTTTGAGGAGAGGAGAGTTGGCTTGGGAATGCTTTTCGTGCTGAGAATGGAGGTTTTTGGAGTCCGTGATCTCGCACAAGTGTTTGAAGTTGCGCCAAATCACGGACCTCAGAAACTTTAATTCTCTATGCAAAAGGAGTTTGCGATGCCTGTCTCCTGCTCCTGCTCCCAATTCCTTTCTGCCTGAGGACAGGCCTGAAGCCTTCAACTAAGGGAGAAGGCCAGTTCCCTCGCACCTGGATCCAGCCCGCTAGAGCTCGCCATGCCGGGGGAGAAAGTGACCCCGTTGACCCCGGAGCCCTTCTCCAAGCCACCTGGAATGGAGGCTGGGGAAGGCTTCTGCTTACCTCCAGAGGTCAGATCCAGTCCTCGGAGGACTGCTCCAAGCCGTTTGCACCTGGAATGGAGATCGGGGGAGGCCTCTGGAATGGAGATCGGGCAGGCCTCTGGAGGTTGGATCCAAGCTGCTGCTGCCCCGGAACAGAGCCTCTGAAGGTCAGATCCAGGCCTTGGAGGCATCCTCCAAGCCATTTGCGCCCTGAAGGGAGGTCGGAGAAAGCTTCTACATGCCTCTGGAGGTCGGATCCAGGCCTGCCCCACCCTGAGATACCTCATGTGCACTTAACAAGCCATGTGCATCTTAACGATCAGGGAGTGATCTCGTTCGAGGTACGAGATTCACTCCCACGAATTTCCGAGTTAGGAATGGAATGGGCAGGCTCCATTACGTTCATAACTGGAGGACTACCTGTAATCGTTAGGACTTCTAATGTGTCAGTTGATCTAGGCAGACCAGATCACCAAATCAATTCTGTAGGAAGACTAAAACTATTTGTATTGTGTTTGGCTATAATAGCAGAATTTTGCAAGTTTGATTGTTCTGTACCTCCTCCTTCTCCTTAAACATTAGAGAATTTGGGAAGCATCTGTTTGAATTGCTTCTGAATGTTATTGTTCTAGACTTTTAAATGTTTCAATAGTCTTTGCTTAGGAAATGGTTTCTGCATAATTTTAAGTCCATTTCTTTATATCTGTACAATGTGACATCACTATAATGTATTGTGTATGTAGACCATGAACCATGTCATGATGTTTATGATCAATCTGCTACTTTACCAGTTATGTTATGGTTTGCTTATCTAGAAATCCTAAAGAACCTTTCTCCAGCAGATGGTGGTGTAGAGTCCACAGGATGGGTTATTAATGCAATCCTGCTTAGCAGAGAACTAAGGTAAGAAAAAAACTTTAGCCACGCCTCCCTCTGGGTGTGCCTTCCCCAGTTTTTTCCTTAGTTCTCAGCTTAGCAGACGTATTTTCTTTGCTCCGCAAGGCTCCAGACTAGGCCTCACAGCCTCTTTTCTCCTTTTGCTCTTTTTCTTCCATTTTTTCCTGTTGGATCTCAATCTCTGTCTCTTCTGTCCTCCCTGAGGCAAGTGTGTTCCCTTCCTTCGGAGAGGGATCGTCGTGCCTGCTGCCCCTCGGTGCCTTCGGCGCGGGACTTTGCAGGCCCCACCCAGGGAGATCGCCGGAGGAGACTCTCACTTCGATTGGCTTGCCGGTGATCGCGCTCTCCGTCCGTCGCCGTTCGTTCGCAGCGGCCGCTGCGCATCTAAAAGCAAGTTTTCTGGGCCCGGGGTGGGAGAAGTGGCTGGGGATCTTAGCGTCCCCTCTTTTCAAGTGCTTCCAGGCTCCCCGGTGGCCGGCGAGTCTCAGATCGCCGCGGCCGCCATTTTGGGAGGTCCACGTGGCGGGCGCTATTACTCCCAGGCCTACTTCTTCTACTTCATTGCTCAGAAATAAATAATACCTTTTATTTTTGACCAATTTAGGATCTTGAATTTAGGAGTAATAATATTAATACTTAGGTATAAGTTTAAAAATAAAAAATAAAAAATAAAAAATAAAAAATAAAATAAAAAATAAAAAATAATAACAAATAGTTTAAATAAGTATACTGTTTATAAATACATATATTAATAGGTATAAGGGTATTTTCGTTTTATAAAAAAAAAAATTAAAATTAAAAATAAAAATTAAAAAAATTGAAATTTAAATTAAAATAGCAATATAACACAACAATATTACTGCTGTTGCTTAGACCTTGTGGTGAATTTCTCTCGAGCCTGTACTGCCTGAGTGCCCTGGCCTGTGAGCAGGCCTGTTCAGGGGGAAGAAAGTACTGAACTCAGGCATTCAGTGAGTCAATTTACTTGTTTACAACTAAAATTGGACTGGGATTTTCCTAAGGTTCTACCTTGGGCCAGGTTTATAGGGAGAGGAGTGAAGTCTCTTTT
>NW_015386253.1:1766623-1767747 GCF_001527695.2 Protobothrops mucrosquamatus | reverse complement strand
CTAGACTCCCTCCCTTCAGGGACATGAGCGGCTTTGGTATGTCCCATCCTGTGGACTCTACACCACCATCTGCTGGAGAAAGCGGCGTTGTTCTTACCTGAACGCCTTTTCTCAGCAGAGTGGTGTAGAGTCCACATCCCCCCCTGTTATTTCTTGTCTAGACATGTGTTATTTTGCTTCTTTCCTCTTTTCTCTCATTGGAGCTTTGCGTCTGCATTTTGCGCCTCGACCTGTGCCAAAAAACTGGGGAAGGCACACCCAGAGGGAGGCGTGGCTAAAGTTTTTTTCTTACCTTAGTTCTCTGCTAAGCAGGATTGCATTAATAACCCATCCTGTGGACTCTACACCACTCTGCTGAGAAAAGGCGTTCAGGTAAGAACAACGCCGCTTTCCCCAGCTCAGTGCTCCGCAGATGTAGTTCTATAGCCCATCCATTTGGCTGAAACATTTTTTTGCAATTGAATATATTATCACTTTGGGGAAAACTTATTAAAGCTATGATTCGCTGAGCATTGAAAAACTTCTTAATAGTTCATTCATAGTATAATTACTGATTGAAATACTTTTTGAAAAAGTTTTTTTTGTTGTTCATTTGGATGTGTGTACATTTCCTATGCAGGAAAACAAATGTTCACTGGGTTTTACTATCAACCCTGGAATGCACAGAATCATAGGGTCAAGGCATGTCATAAATATTTTCATAGGCTATAATGTGTCCTTCTTCTGACAATAGAAAGAAATTGTATTTTTTTAAAAGGACATTGAAAGTGTTACATTCGAAAACAAAAGTTGTCTAACCAAGGACACATTAATGTAAATACAAGTTTTCCAACCTACCTTAGTTATTTCCCTAATACACTTGGGACTATGCTTTCTTGGCAGACTTTTCCAGATTTCATTGAATCAGCAAAATTGCATTTATGTTAATTATCAACAATCTCTTCTGAAACAAACATGTAATTCTATTATAAATCTCAAAAAGGAACAAAATTGCAATATTTCATAATGGCAATCCGAACAATTAAGTACACAGGCACTGAAAGGTCAAATGTAAGAAAAGATATAACACATGGTATGTTTTGTTAAGTTTTTTTTTTATTGAAAATTTTTAAAAGTTTTACAAT
>NW_015386253.1:1759656-1763851 GCF_001527695.2 Protobothrops mucrosquamatus | reverse complement strand
CACGATCTACATTATCAGCCAAGGCTTGCAATGCAAACACTATATCATCTCTCAACTCAACATTTTTTTCTTCAAGTTTTTCCTCAAGTTTCTCCTCAAGTTTCTTTTCAAACTGTTTGACAGTGTCTTTTAAGGCATCTTGTAAATCTTTCAGTGTTAAAGCTGGCATTGGAGGAGAGGGTGGGGGAGTAGGTTTTGTTTGCTGTGATATCTGTACAGCTGGAGAAGAAGAGCTCAAGCCTTTCTGAGGAGGAAAAGTTCCCCCATGCTTTGAAGCCATTTTACTTTCTCTTCCCCTCTTCTCTGATTTAATTTGTATAATACAATGTCCAATAAAATTTTCTTGAAATTGCCACAAAAAGCAAAAACAAATAGTTTGCTCACCTACAGTACCAATAGCTCTGAAGCAATAATAATCCAGCAGAAAGTGAAAGCCAAAGTAAAAGTCCTCAGTAAATGAAAGTCTCTATTAAAGAGCAAAACGCCCTTCCACGGCCATTTTTCCTTTTTTTTCCTCTTAAGCTTTAAATCTCAATGGAGAAGTTATTAAAATCAGAGCTGAAGGCTCATATCCATGCAGCTCCCAAGCACCTGGATCGCTCTGTCTGCTCCCAAAAGTTACTCACGATCTCCCATAAGCAGAGGTTGAATCCGTGTCTGGCTTCGTTCATAGAACAGAGGCAGCCCGAAGCGCGGAGAAATCCCTGACTCTGGGGGAACTCACCTCCGCCCCCACAGCTATAAAACTGTGAGAGCTCGGGAGTTCTACCCCTATCAGGGAAACTCCCCCCTCCCCTTTGCCCGGGGAAGGGGATTCCAAGCCGCGGAGCAGCTGTTTGACGCTGCTCCTGCGGCTTTTACGCGTCCTCGGGGCGGGCGGTGAAAGGGAAAGCCGCCATCGGCACAGGAATTCAAACCGGAAGTCCGTTTTGTTAAGTTTTTTATGAATTCAGAAAAAATGCTTTTAGAATATTTACATGTAAGATTAAGTATCAATATGCAACAAAGGTCTTTTACACTGAGAAAGAGAAATAAAAGGAAGCAACAATGTGGCTTTAGTACTTACTGAGAAAACCACTTTCTTTAATTGTTTCTATCTTTATTGAAAATATTTGCCAGGCCACCTATCTTAGAGCATAATTCTGTGTGGCTCACAATAGCAATAAAATTACAAAACACAAATTAAAAACCTAGTTCCTCAGTCATTTTCCTAGGATGCCCAACAACCATCGATAGGCTTGATGTCCAGTCTGGTAGGATAGGCAGATACTCTCAGTTTTAATAATATGTGCCACTCTATCCTAGGACCAGTTTCACTGGTGAAAATTAAAGATAAACATCGACATCACATATGCTTTTGTTTCTTGTTTATAGATTTTGTAAATCTTCAGACGCTGTAAATTCAGCATCCTTTAATGATGCTTTACTGATAACAAAGTGGTGTTTAATCTAGTACAAACTGAGGTCTATGTAGCAAACAGTGACAATTTTGAAAATATGAATTAATTTCACACATGTTTGTTCTGGAACTCAACATGATGGAGATAATAACATAAATTAAATGTTAAAAACATACATGTATTACACTGTTTGAAATATGAAAACACTTCTTTTGCTTTTTCCATTATACTGATAAGAAATAGAATAAAAACAAACCTTTATTGGATCAAAATGGTTGAGGAATATACAAACTGGTCTTAGTGAAAGTTCTCTTTGGAATATTGGCCATCTATTTCTAAAACTGCAGGTCCTAAATTATGTGCAACAGTGAACTCAGTGGTATGCCATGGAATATTTTACTACTTAATGAAACTGTTAGTGAGTTCATTATGGTGCCCCGAGGCATATCAAAGCACAGTTTGAGAATTGCTACGTGCACCTTGCCCCAATATTTTAGTGGGGCAATAGAAAAGCTACTGAAGAAGTGAGATATTAATTTCAAGATTTTGAAATATTGTTAGAACTCTCGGAATTACTGGGAACATAAGGTGCTGTCTAAAATGCCCCATCAAATATAATATTAGGTTAAGTGCAGCATACTCCACAATTTAACATGATTTATATATGAATGAACTCATACAGAATTGATTATTTGAAAAAACAATTTTGTCTTTTTGGTATATTAGATTTAAATTTATTTTTGTATAGTAGGTAAAACATTACCTGTTTTATTTCAGTTTTATGTGCTGAACGAGTGGGCCAGATGACTAAAACATACAATGACATTGATGCTGTTACACGTCTTCTTGAGGAAGTAAGTACCTTATGTTCATATGGTATGGTAACATGGCTGTAACACAGTAGTCAACGTTTGAGTCTTTTCAGGCTTCATGAGATATGCAGGATATTGAAATAATCACCACATATTTGATGCTTCTTTAATTTAGCTCCTTGTAGAAGTATTACTGGAAAACTGCTCATTGCTTAATTCCCAACATGCTATTGATTTATTCAATTCTATTTCAGTTCAGTATAATTTATTAGTCTGGTGATGTCCATAAAGCTTAATATTACTAGGACTCTTTTGATTACAGGGTTTCCTTAAAATAGTCTTATAAACATTGAACAACTGCAAGTAACTATTGCTAGAATTCAGAAAACTCAATTAGAATATGTAAAGCCATTGCTTCTGTTCATAACTTTAATTCATAGCTGTTTCTTATTTTTAAAAAAGCTGTCATAAGATTAAAAGTATGTTTTGATCTTTCTGAGCATAGTACTTACTGGCTTAGGCTCAGAGCCTTAAGATTTAATTGCTTCTTGATAGAGGTCAAAGTAGGAAACTAGAAACCAATCTAAATCACAGTTATCAGGTTTCTGCTAGAAATTTGTGCCAAGATGATCAGCTGACCTTTTTTTTTCACTATGTTAAAGGTCCAACCGGCACCTTTTATCTTTACTGAGAAAATCAACATTATGATTGTTATATTGGAACCAATGCTTTGTTTGTGCTCAAATGCATTATTGAAAGAACATTGCCTTAGCTCAATTAAGTATTAGTTGTTGGACTCCAGGCCATCAGTATCTCTTGAAAGTGAGAGGACCACACCCATGATTGTACCTTGTAGATTATAAGAAAGTAAATTATATTAAAGCAAAATAAAACTTCTTTCAACTTACATAAAGTCTCTTTCAGTTCACATAAAATTGCTTACGATATCTGTTGATGGATATGTCCATCTATTTTTTTTTCTATTTGAAGTTTGCCATCACCATCTTCTGAGATGTTTTTTCAATTTCCTAATTAGCCTACACGTCCTCGTATTCCCTATTAATCTCCCACCAATTATTGAAAAGGTAAAGGTTTCTCCTCTTTAGTCATTTCTGACTCTAGGCCGGTGCTCATCTCCGTTTCTTAGATTAGGTAGCCAGTGTTGTCCAAAGACATTTCCGTGGTCATGTGCTTAGCATGTCTACACACTGAGAAGCACAGAACTCTGTTACCTTCACACCAAAATGGTAACTATCTACTCGCATTTGCATGCTTTTGAACTGCTGAGTGGGCAGAATTGGGGCAAGCCTGAACCTGCTTCACTTTTAAGATCAGTTCTGATCAGTCAAATTCTATATAGCAAACGTATAAATTTACTTTAAATTAATTTTTATTATATGCAAATTAAATCAAATTTAGTCTTTGTTCTGGCCCTGTTCATTTTTTTGCCCTAACCTGTTCTAGTTTTTGGAATATAGGCTCCAGCATACCAGTCAAAGCCCAAGGGGGTCACACAGATAAAATTATGTTGCCAGTCCTTGTCTACTAAGTTTATCCAGGGTCCCAAGCTTTGGTGGTTTCTTAATTTAAAAAACCAACAAATTCAAGCATGTTTGAATTATTGGGAATATCCCTTGAATGAAAAGAACAATTTCTCATGTTGCTATGTCAGAAATGTTACTGTATCTTTTTGCATAACCATCCAGAAGCTCATTTATTAGAAACTTTACCGGAAATATTTGTGGTTCCTATAATATCATTGAAAATAACTGCCTCAAATATATGTTCAAATATATTTATTTATTTGTATCCTGCCTTGATAATTTTTAAAAATAATTCAAGGTGATGGTCATTTCCTTTGTGAGCCATAACTCAGATTTCCTTCCTTCCTTCCTTCCTTCCTTCCTTCCTTCCTTCCTTCCTTCCTTCCTTCCTTCCTTCCTTCCTTCCTTTCCTCCCTCCCTCCCTCCCTCCCTCCCTCCC
>NW_015386253.1:1757706-1759281 GCF_001527695.2 Protobothrops mucrosquamatus | reverse complement strand
AAATAATTCAAGGTGATGGTCATTTCCTTTGTGAGCCATAACTCAGATTTCCTTCCTTCCTTCCTTCCTTCCTTCCTTCCTTCCTTCCTTCCTTCCTTCCTTCCTTCCTTCCTTCCTTCCTTTCCTCCCTCCCTCCCTCCCTCCCTCCCTCCCTCCCTCCCTTCAACAGAAAGAACGGGATTTAGAATTAGCTGCTCGAATTGGTCAGTCATTGCTAAAGAAGAATAAAACTCTTACTGAGAGAAATGAACTTCTTGAAGAACAAGTAGAGCATATCAGGGAAGAGGTAAGAATAGTCACGTATGCTTTACACAAAATATTTTTCCTTGTTCCTGCTTCAAATGAAACCTGCTTGGCTTTATTTGCTTATATATGTAGATTTTGATTTAAGCAGATAGTAACAATGGATCCATGAGCTGTGTCCAACATTATTTATTTATTTATATCCCATTTTATTGTTTTTATAAATACTTCAAGACAGCAACAAACCTTTGAAATGAGTTGGGCTGAAAGAGAATGACTGGCCCAAAGTTGCCTAATTGGCTATCACAGTGATGGCGAACCTTTTAGAGACCGAGTGCCCAAAACCTGCCCCCACTCCGCCTTCCACCCTGCCTGCTCCGCCCCCACCTGCCCCTGCCCCGCCCACCTGCAGGGACACACACCACCTCCATGGCTCGCAGCAGATCACCAAGGCAGCCCTGCAGCACCATGGCAGCCACGCCTTCTGCCCTCACCCCACAGCATCATCTGCAGGCTATGGGGCATGAAGGCAGAGTCTTGTCCCTACTGCCCGGCTATGTCCTTGGCTGTGCTGCTCCATGTGGGCCGCACCCGGGGGTGATTCTCCTCCAGGGAGGCTGCTGGTGAGGAGGGGGCCATGGGGAGAGGCTGGGCTGGGGCAACAGCACGCGTGCCCACAGAGAGGGCTCTGAGTGCCGCCTCTGGCACCCATGCCATAGGTTTGCCATCACTGGGCTATCATGTTTAAGCAGGGATTAGACCTCACGGTCTCCTGGTTTCTAGCCCCGATGCCTTAACCACTACACCAAAGTGGCTGTTTAACTCTTGGATATGCTTTCCTTCCTCATTATCAAACTGGTACTGTAATCCGTGCCGCACCTTTGTGGACTCACAGGTTTAACTCCTTTTTCTACTAGCTTCTTCTGAGTCATACAAGTATGTCAGAGCTTAGTAGGGAAAGGAAGTATTCTGAATAGCAGGATTTTTTTTTTTTTTCAACAAAATTTTTATTGGTTTTATTTTACATGGTGGCAAGGCCATCAATTAATCAAAACAAAATCATATTTATACAATTCAAATTATTTCAATATAATTAACTCAATTATACATATAACTAATCTATTATTATTTTGATATATCCTACTTCCCCTTAAGTCAATACTAGTAACTCTATTTCTATACTCCTCCCACCCCCATCCCCACCTAACCCCCCCAGACTTCCCAGAACTGATTACAGGATTAAACATTCATCTTCCCAAGTCTATATAAAACTACCCATTATAAACTAATCTATTATAAACATGCTTTAACTCATAAAAAAAAAAAATGCTC